>NW_017729022.1:62857696-62866446 GCF_001723915.1 Gavialis gangeticus
CCCCAGGACAGTGCCGTACCTAGACTCCTGGCAGCCCTGGGTGAACTTTAAGTATTGGGCCCCCCTTCACCGGAGATAATGATGATAATAATCGGGCAATGGAAAAAAAAATTACCATATGTACATATAAACCAAATTTGTGGAAATAAAAACACAGGATTAGGTATATGTATATGTGCAATATTAAAACTTTGTTATGCAGTTGTAATTTTTATTTTCATTTTCAGGCCCCCTTTCTGTCTAGGCCCTGGGCAGCTGCCTGGTTTGCCCATATCCATGTCTGGGTCTGTCCCAGGAAATAATGCTGGGTTGAGTTATGTCTGCTAACAGAGTGGGAAGCTCCTAAGGGAGACCCACCCACCAATAAAATAAGGTGCATCAGCAGAAGAGGGGAATGGTGGGGAAAGAGCAGAGAGATTCCAATCAGGGAGAAGTAGAGAGGAACAGAGGAGAGAGCTGCATTTAATTCTTTCCAGGAACCCAATAAAGGAATGGTCAGGCAAAGTTTGAACAGATTGCTATCAGCCCTGGTAGCAGCAGTGTCTCACCAAGGCCCACAAATCTCCACAGAGTATTCCCCTCAATGGCTCTTGAGACCAAGGCTGCCAACTGGGACTCTCCTTCCCAAGTACACAAAAAAAAGACTGCAGGTGGGGTGGGGAAGACTCACCAGCACAGGACTTAGACTTCCAGATCTTGACCAGTAATATGATGATAGCCAGCAAATGGGAGATGTCTCCCAGGATCCGGAAGACATTCATTGTTCCAAAAACTTGTCAAAGTTTAATTTTGAGTGGCAGGGAAGGCTGGGGGACTCCCCTGCTTTCTCCCAACCAATTTTCTCTTTTGCTTGTTAAAACCACAGTGGATCTTTCTTTGCCCCTGACTCTGCCTCCTAATTAAACCTTCTTTCTCTCTAAGTCTGAGATCTCTTTCCCGTCTTCTGGCAGAGATGAAGTAAAACTCTCTTGCCTGGTGCTAAAACTTTCTCCAGCACAGCTCTCTCTCCCAGGATGTGCTTCCCTCCTGCTATATTTAATGTCTGTTTTATCAAACCCACTTCCTACCTAGCCTCTTCTCTCCCTGCAATTCCTAAAGAGAATCTTTGCCCTCCCTCCCCTCCCAGGAAGATCTATTCCAGTCCAAAGCAGGGTCTTGTCCCCAAGAAAGCCCTAGTCCGAGCTCACTTTAGCTATTCCACTACAGGCAATGGGTGACGTGGCTCCTGTCTGGATGGGGAGGGTGAGGGAGGGAAGAGGCGGCGGCGGGAATAACTGAGCTATTTTCCTTTTTTTTCCCCCCCTTTGGTCTTCTCAAATTACAACAGAAAATATCCTTAAAGGGGAAAAGACAGATGGAAATAATCAAACTTTGTCAGAATCAGGGATCACAGTGCTGGCAGCGTCAGAAGTGGACCCTTTAGAGACAAAAAGGCCGGTTCAGTCACCTCAGCTCCCCGTCTTGGTCTGAGCTGTGCAAGTTTGCCTCCCTGCATTATATTCCCTGCGGCTTTGTTCAGACCTGTGTTCAGTGACTCCAGAGGTGGAGTTTGCACCATGTTCCTTGGCGAACTCTTCCCCAGTCTAGCAAAGATTGCTCTCAGAGAAGAGGCTCTGAAACACCCTGCATTTTGCCTTGCTCAGTTTTGTTTCCTCTCGGTCAGCTGGTGCAGGGAGAGTGACTGGGACAGGACAATGTTAGCATCCATGACAGGTTGCTGTAATTATTTATTGCTGCCTCTCTCTATAATCCTCTGGTCACTTCCTTATTTCCTGATGCCTTTCATGCATCTGCTAGGCCAAGGTTCCCTTTCCCTTCATTTTCATTGCATCACCCAGAAAAGAGTGAGATGGCCATAAATTAGCAAAGAAAGAGATTGTCAGGTGCTCTTACCTCCTGAGTAGCCAAGAGTTCCTCCATGGGTGCCTAAGGGTGTTAACAATGAGGAAATCATCAGGTCCCCTCTATGACTTAACCGCTCTCACCGCCCTCTTAAGCACCCATCTCTCCCCTATAATATAATAACCCCTTTTCCCTATGTAACCCAAAGGTTCCCTCATCTACATAACTTCCTCTCCTACATTCATACAGTCCCAGTTTTCCCTTCTCCAAAGTAATAGAATAGACTAGAATAATTTTGTCCTTCTGGGAGAAAGGCATGCCACCAACCTGCCCAACCTGGAGAATTGTTTTCCTTTCCGTAAGCTAAGCAGCCGCACTGTAAGAGTTGTGAGCTGAGCCCACAACATTTGTTCTCCAGTGAGATCCACAGCACTCCTACTTTTCTGCATTTCTCAGCCTTGCTCTCTGTTCTTCTTTTCCCAGCTTCAAAAGGCACAAACAGGTACAGAGGGGCATGATACAACCATATTGTCTTTGTGAAAGAGTGAATCAGCGGGGCAGTAGGAAGACTTGGTGAAGGAGGGAATCGCAGGGAAGCAATGAGACCCACCAGTCCCTAGATGGCATCATAATAGGTGACTTAACTTTTTATTCACTGATGAGCAACAGAATATCGGACCCCACTGTTTTCAGAGTTGACCTGTGAAATCACACTGGGAAAGGCTTGGTGGCTGCCCTGAAGCACATAACCTTCCTTGGCTGAAGGAACAAACATGTAGCACCAGGCATCTCTGAAAATACTGCTTGGACTTGCATTCTTCTTCCCAAAGAAAAGTAATTGAGAAAGATGTGGTAGAAAATCTCCATCAGCATCTACTCACTTCAGCTTTAGTCTCAGCTGTTTCAGGAGGCTGCATGTTCGATGTGGACAGATCCCTTGGCCGTGGCAATACATGGAGGCTGTGCATTCTGGCTACTTCTGCTAGAGCTTTCAGTAACCTTTCCTACATTGAAGCATAAAGTGCTGTCTGTTAATGGGGCACCTGAGCAGTGCATGCAGACTGTCTAAGCAGCTATGCCTGTTCTTTTCAGATAACCGTGAGAGAAACTTCCCATAGCAGCCATTTTTGCCTGGAATCTCTCTTGTTGCCCCCTCACTCATTGCCCGATGAAGGCACCAAGTGAGGTTGTAGGAAGACACTACAGATTAATTTGCCATCAGCACATGGACAGTACCTAGCTTATGACCTTAACAAATGCACCCACCTCAGTTTCCAGGGTGGCCAGTGCTTGAGTGAAGCAGGACCCAGCTGAGGGACTGCTGAATGAAGACTGACTCATCTAAGATGGAAGCAGTATTGATTGAAAGAGGGAAGCACTGTGGTTCTGGCTAAAAAGGTGACCTCTCCATTCAGTGGAGGATGCTTGGCCTCTCTGATGGTCTACTCTAAACCGTATGCAGTTTCAGGGTCTGATTCAGCTTTCTATTGTTCCTGGATGCTTATGATGCATTGACCTGACATGCCTTATATCACCTCCAGCTAGTTAAATTGTGCCTATGCATGTCCAATGCTGACCCAGCCACAGAAATCCATGCATTTGCCACCTGCACCTTCAAACTTGCACTTCCTCCGAAAGCCAGAGCAAGAGACTCCAAGTTCAGATGGAATCAACCATTGGCACCCACTTGTAGTAAAAAGCAGCTTCACTGGGGACTGGAGGAGAGCTTGTCTTTAAGAGGTAAACCTGGTAGCTGGAGCCATGAAAGCTGCCTTTAATTCAGTTAACCTGGACACAGACAGTGGGGTAGTGATTAACTGTCCTGTTCTCATGATGGAGTGCCATTTTCACCTTAGCCCTGACCTGTCACTTCCTGAGTTTCTAAACTGAATTAGTCTTGTTGATTTAAAAAATGATGGGAGCTTCTCTTCACCTCTTTGATGCTCTTCAGGCTTAATACCAAGAAAAACTCCTTCACAGTCAGGGTGTCCAGACTGTGGAATAAACTCCCTCCAGAGGTGGTGCAGTCACCTACTCTGGAGGTTTTCAAGAGGAGACTGGATGGTCATCTTGCTGGGGTGTCGCTTGACCCCACCTGTCTTCCTGCCTAGAAGGGGTGGGGTGGGGTGGGGGGGGCCTGGACCTGATGATCTGCGAGGTCCCTTCCAGCTTCGTACAATCTATGACTCCATGAATCTTTGCTAACACCTGTTCCTCTAAAGAGAAGCTTATTCTTTCTAACTTCTGTCTTCACAAGATCTGACACGGATCTGCCTCCCTCAGTCTGACTCCTATTCCTCTGCGGTGCTTTGCTGCCCATTTGGGGCTGGCGGGGGGGTTACAGTTAGAGGAATTTCATGGAGGTGGCACCAAGCGGACATCCAAATCTCTGATGAGTTATAGCAGGGATGCCAACAACTTGCTCGGTGGCAAGTGAGGAGAGAACCTTCTGGGTGGTGGTAGCATCTCTCTCCTGTCACCAGTTGAGACTTGATGTAAGGGGGCAGGTTGGGAAGTGAGCAGTGGAAGCTCTGTGACTGTCTGATGTGAGAGCGCAGTGCCACCAAGACGGCTGAGGGAGGAGGTGGGCGAAGAGAGCGGCCTCAAGGAGGGGGAAGAGGCATCCAAACTTGGAACACTTAAAAAAGAAAACTGGCACACGAAGTGGGAACAAGTAAAAATAACCCTCCTCTCCTCCCCACCTCCTTCCCTGCCACAAAATAAAAAGCCTCACACCAGGTGTCTCCCTGCCTCCCAGAATAATCCAAGACACTGCCACTGTCTTTCTCTGTGATGCTCTCTCTCCATGCCTCAGGTTTCCATGGTGACTGTAAGCAATGTCACCAGGGTGACAAGGAGGAAAGGGAGCTGGGATTTGGCAATAAAAACAGGATTTGGTTTATTTTTTAAATTAAACTTTATTTTCTCTCCATTTCCTGGTTTTAGGGGCCTTTTCCCCTCCCCGAGGGTAGGCGGCAGTAACTTTGACAAGACCGGTTTTCCACCACAGGCCCTTTCCCTCCCTCCACCGTTTTGTGAGGTAATGCAGGGTCATGGGAGGGGAAGAAATATCTCGTAGATTCAGAGATTTGGAGATTGTAAGGCCGGAAGGGACCTTGAAAGATCATTGGGCCCGGCCCCCTGCACCAAGCAGGAAAGACAACTGGGGGTTAGGTGACCCCAGCAAGGTGACCATCTAGTCTTGTCACCTAAAACATCTGTTTTCTGTCACACAGTCCTGACAAGACTGTTGGGCCTTCCCCAGTGAGCACCCTGCTGCCTGTGTGGGGCTGTCAGGGAGGTGACATCTGCCCACTAAACCAGTGATTTCCATTTTCCTGTGGGCTGCAAACTTCTTGTGCACAAAATGAAGCCCAGTTTATCCTAGACAGTCCCTGGAGAGCTCCTACCACGTGTTGGCTGAGCGGTCGGGGAGACCTTCTCAGCCAACCCACCCCAGAGCTCCCAGAGCTGAAAGAAGTGCACAGGGAGAAATGGGACTTTCCAATCATCCTTTCAGACTCCACTGTGAACACCTGAGCCAGCCAAGGGGAGTCGCCCCTTTTGAAATGAGCTTGCACTAACATGCTGCCTCGTGCCCTTTGGCCACCCATTTCGTATGCCTGCAGATACTAGAACATGGAGGATCTGGGGTAGACGTGTCCAAGAAGACAGTTTTCCTGAACCACTTCGCAGGAGAACTGCTCTTCTGGCGTGCTTCAGTACTCGCCGAGGTGCAGCAGCTTTAAGCCCAGTTTATGGAAATGGGAGTCTCCTCCCTTGCTTGCTCCAAGGGCCTTATGGCTAAGGGCAAGCAAAACTCAGAGGCATCCAAACCCCATGCCTCCAGGCTTGGGCCTGCGAGTAGGATGCCCGCCAAAGGTTTTGGAAACATCTGAAGCCCCAGGTGTGGGTGAAAGATGTTGGCCGGTAGTAGGGCCACTTATGGCTCTGGACTCTTGGATCTGGAATCAGTTTTGGCTAATTTGGCCTCGGATACAAATTCAATTAAAAAAAAAAAGATCCCACCTTGTCCAGATTCAGGCCCCAGCAAGCAGATCAGCACATACCAGGCTGTTGTTATCATTGCATGCTGACTGATGCTGATCTAAGCCTGAAGGGAGCCTTTTTACTCACTGCAGCAGGATGACTGAGCTGGTTGACTTGCTCTCCAACTAGAGGGAGTGGAGAGTGAGGCAGGCTGCAGCTTGGGTATGTGATAGGTGTGGACCTCATGTATCACTGCTTTCTGGAGCAGGAGCTGATTTCAGCTGGTACTGAGCAAAGACAATGTTACCCATGCATTAGTGGAGTAAGTGGAGATGAGAACTCAGAGCTTTTGGGCATCTTTTCCTCTCTCCCATATCCTGTTCTGGATGCCTCCATCCTCTAGGCTGCCATTGCCCCAGAAAATGCCATGCTGCAATTCTGGGAGACCACTGGCACCACCATAACATGTTCTGACGGAACAGGCCAGGGCAGGAGAGCCTATGGGCAGAGGAGAGGGAAGCATGATGGAGAATCTTCATAGCATAGAGCGGGCCACTCGGACAGGCCAGCCTGCTGCTGTTTGAGGCCAAAATTTTGGGTGCTCAACTCAAGGCCTAGGTTTTTATGGGTGCAGGACACCCACAGCTCCTATTGACTTCAGATGGCACCTCTAACAATTTGGGCCATGGTATGTTGAGCTTGGGCACCCAGACTCAGAGGCCATTTCACACAAGTGGCTGCTAAATTCAGCTTGGGACAGGGCGTGAGTTAGCTCACGTTCCAGGGAGCTCCTACCTTTCCTCCCTCCCTTTGCTTCCCCCATCCCCACAGCAGCAGCAGGAAAGGTTGGCGGATTGGGGCTATTTTTGGGAGCGTCTCCCTAGCAACGGCTGCCACCACCGTCTGTGGTGGTTTTTCCATAGGTGCTAAAATATTCTATGCTGCTTATTAAAGAAAGCGGCTGGTGGAGAGTGGCGGGGGTGGGGAGTTGTTAGCCATCCTGCTGCCTTAACCAGCCAACTCACAACGGGCAACTTGGGTACAGCTGACCTTGGCTGGAGATGGTCAGACGGTGAGAGGGAAGTCAAGTATCTAAATAGAGGCATGACTAAGGTTCCACGTTCTCAAAAGAAAACACTCACACAACATCCCCTCCTGTTGAGAGTCTCTCTGTCCCATTATGAGAAGTCTAGGGAGAATGGTACCTGTGTTGTACGGGAGGCATATCTAGCCATTTGTTGGAACGACGAGAGAGAAGAGTTATCTCCCTGTGGCCAATTCCTTCTTTACCCATCATTCCCAATCAGGATTTTGGGGTGAGTCATATGCAGGGAGACAGAAGAGTAGACTCGTAGTCCCCTGTAACCCTCCTCCCCTAGACTGTGGTGCCCTCTCATTCTACATGGATATTTCTTTGCCCACCTACTATAGTAACCTCCTGAGTTTATTCTCTGGACATTTTGGTGAGGTTGGGAAATGTTCTTGCATTACAGATGGGGACTTGTGGCCCAGAGGGATGAAGAGACCCTAGTGGGAAATCACTGGCAGAGTCAAGAAAAGAGCCCATGTGTCTTCAGTCCACTCCAGTGCCTTGCTTTCTGCATGGCCTTTGTTTCTCATCAGAAGCACTGGTTTTGTATCGGGGAAGCATGGCCGAGGCACCCTCCAATAAAGAGTCGTTATGAGAAAAGGCAGCCTTGGTCATCAAAATGGCCTCACCCTTTATTTGCTAGCACCTTTCCTCTTGAATAGGGACCTACCTAATTCATGGTGGAAGTAGAGTGCATGGTGCCTCCTTTAATCTTGCATGTACCCCCACGTACACCTCGCCCCTTGCCTTCCTCCCCCCTCCCAACTGCTGATTGTTGGAGGACCCTGCCGCTCCCTCCTGATTAGCAGAGAAGCTAAAACCACGGTATTAAATTTGGCACCATTTTTGCCTTCCCACCATTCAGCAGCAAACAGTAGGGCCATCCGAGGTCTCTCAACCAGTCAGTGGCAGGAGGCAAAAACAGCACCATATTTAAAACCGCAGCTTTTGCCTCCCTGATGATCAAGAGTGAGTGGCAGGGGGAGGAGAGAGTGGGGGAACCTGCAAGATTAAAGGAGCCACAGTGCACCTTTAAATTCTGCCACGAATTTCTTGAAGAATCCCAAAGTACCTTGTACGCCATCCTCGGTGGTGCTGGCATGATACCATCTTTGAGGTGGAGCAGTGCATAACAACACAACCATTTGCTGACGGAAGAAGCTGCCCTCTGTAACTGAAACTCTGGAGGGAACAATAGGTGGCAAAATACAGTTATATGGACTGGAAGTTGGCCAGCACATCACCTGGGGCTCTTAGGAGAAGCATCATGGGACCTTTCTGATCACAGATAACCAGGGTCCCGGCTTTATATCGGATCTCATGGGGGAGATAGTGCTTACATCTGTATGGCAGCCTCTCAGCACTCTACTGGGAGCATTTCAGTACTGACTCAGAGGGAGAGGTGCCCCACACTGAATACCACTTTCTGCAGCACCTAAGATTGCTTGCAGGTCTCCTACCTGAGTACTTCTTGAGCTGTGCTCTGTGGAGCACTTGGTGGTGGGTTGTGTGGTTGCATGCTGCTAGTTGCTCTCTTCATTGGCGCACTGAAAGAAGCTACCCCCCATGCTTTCCTGATGTGACTTTTCCAGATACATAGATTCATAGATTCATAGATTAAGGGTCAGAAGGGACCTAGTAGATCTTCTAGCCCGACCCCCCGCCAGGGCAGGAGAACAACAAAAACCCCAAAAACAAGAAACGGGACTCAAATGAGTCCAGCCAGGTAGGCATCCAGCCTCTTCTTAAAGACCCCCAGGGTAGGGGCCAGCACCACTTCCCTTGGAAGTTGGTTCCAGCTCCTAGCCGCCCTAACTGTGAAGTAGTT
>NW_017729022.1:62866550-62870976 GCF_001723915.1 Gavialis gangeticus
GGATGTCCAATCTATACCTCCTCTCCATCAACTTGTGCCCATTACTCCTTGTTATGCCAGTGGGCGCTAGGGGAAACAGCGTCTCCCCCAAACCCTTCTGGTCCCCCCTAGTGAGTCTATAGACGGTCACCAGGTCCCCCCTCAGCCTTCTCTTGTGGAGGCTGAATGATTGCATGTCACAGAGATGTTCTTTGATCATCCATGGGAGGGGTGCTGGTCTGGGCTGTATGACTGAGGAATGTCGGTGGTCATCAGGACATCTTTATTAGGATGTGACCCATGTTGTGAAAAGGTTTGGGAACCATTGGCTCAGTGAGGACCATAACCTCCCAAAGACAGGGCCCTGGACACCCCAACGGTCAGTACCTAGCAAGCACTACAGGCCCATCTATCCAGGGAATCTGTGAGTAGCTTGCTTTGGTGTGAATTTACAGTGCACAAGCTACACCGTACAAACTCCCCTTTTAGTGCATGCAAAGTGCAGAAGTAGCTAGCTTCCCTCTCAGGATGGGGTGAGAGAGGCCTCACACAAGGGTCTAAATGTGTCCACAGAGCGAGTCCAGATAGAGGACCTATTGCTTTGCTAATTGACAGCCTACCAAAGTGCTCAGGAACTTCTCTGTCCCAGTTGTTAAAGGGAGTCTTGCTACTTGAAACCTTATTCTGATACCAAACTAGGGCAGCCCATTGTGCTTCCCTCTCACGCAAAACCCTGTTATCGCTAAAGGAATAGACCTGTTAAAAATAACTGAGACACTACAAGGAAGTGACACCAGGAGAGAGGTGTCCAGGCTGCACCTCTCAGGGGGTTAGTTCAACAGTATTTCTCGAGGCCCTGAAATAACTCCATGCACTTTTTTGTGTGGGGCTCATAGGTGGCACCTGAGAAGGACACCCTTTGGAAATGGATAGCAGGGCCACCCTCATGTTGAGGGCTGCTTCAAATCCAGTGAGGATGAAACCAAGATGGTGACATCACATGGCACCTGTGGAGAAGGTTCTGGAAAAGTGTGGTGGTTAGTGAATTAGAGGCGGTTGTCTGTACCTCCCGGGAGGGGACTTTGGGTGCAGTACCTGGGAGGAGGAAAAAAATGGACCAGGATTGCCGCACTTCCTGGAACGGACTGCGTGGCAAGCCTCTGCTGGCCACCATTCTCCATGCGATCATGCCTGGGGTGTCGCAGCGCCAGCTGCATACGTTCCCGTTTCCATTGCTTTTGGTTGCACTCTTATCTCCCCATTGCTGCATCTGCAGTGTGTATCTGAGATCACATGCAAGGATGGGCTAAAGTAGGAGAAAGCTGTTGGATTCTACCACAGAGTTACTGACTTCTTAGCTACAGACTGCACAGTGATCGCAGAGGGAGAGAGGGAGAGGAAAGGGAAGAGAGAGGAAGAAAGAGTGTGGAAGAAAGAGTGATAGAAACACCAGAGAAATTGTGAAATACAGACAAACTGAGGGAGGAGGGGAAAGAACAGGCACAGACAAATAAAGAAAGAGAGGGGGAGAAACAAGCAGAAGGGAGAAACCAGTCCAATAACTCATCCCTGAGCTGCAAACATAGACAAAAGCTCCTGAAGGATGGAAACTCCTGAACACAAAAAATGCTAAAAAGAGGGAGATACAGAGACAAAGAGGGGGAGACTGAGATGAATGAGGGAAAGTTAGGAAAAGAGCAAGCCAGAGACTATTCTCAGGAGGAGGAAGAAGTAGCTGCTTGAAAAAATAGCCAACAGAGAGGACGGAAAGAGACTTAAAAGAAGAGAGAGACACCCCAGGCTCCTGAGAGCCAGGAGAGCTGACTGATTTCATGCTGGGATGGAGAAATCTCCCTCTTTTCCTTTCTCCTGATTTTGGTTCTTCAGGACTCAAACAGGGAGTCACTACAAACAGGGTTAAGGTAAGGGAAGATGTTTTATGATGACAATGATGATGTGTTTGGTGTGGCAATAATAATGCATAATTTCAAATGAATTTGCTTTGAAAACTGTATTTGAATGGCTGCATTTAGATAGATGCATGCCTATACGTGTGTATGTGCCTGCACTCGTGAGTAATAAGGTGTGTATATACACGTGTGTATACATGTATATAGAAAAGTATCTATATGTGTGTGTGTATTTATGGAAAATTGCAATCTCTCTCTCACACACACACACACACATGCACACGCACTTATTTGTAAAGCCACAAACTTCCCTCCTTTTGCCCTGGCATTCTGTCTTTGGTTATTTTTGTGTAACTTTTCTTTATTTTTTTCGTTTCAAGTATTTGGTTGGCTTCTGCCCTTTTTGTGGCTGGTTTTTGTTTCCCCTTCATCTTCTGTCTCCCCCAACAGTTCACACCAGCTCCTCTTGATGTATGCCTTTCCAACCCACCTTCCTCACCAAGTCTAGAAAGGATGAAGGAGTTGAAAACCTTGCGCCCATTCTCAAAGGCTTGGGCACATCAGGGCTTGAGACAGACACGTTAGTTCTCCCTCTCTGTGCAGAGCCTGTCAGAATCAGCAATCGATGCCCCTCTCCCCTCTGTTCAACCCCTTCTAGGTCATCGATTGTCTGTTTAGCTGATCTCACTGGCGGAAATGTATCCTCAGGCTTCAGGCTCTTGCATTTCTTCAACGGAGCTCAGGAGCCAAATGCCAGGGGAAATCTTTGCATGGGCTCCTTCCTCTGTCTGCCTATGTAATGCACCCCTCAGTGTGAAGGAGTGGAATGGGCAGGTCAGATGTGCACTCCTGGGTGTCACTCTGACCCTGGAAATGCCTCCTGCACATGAAGGACAGCACATCTGCATTGTGGGGCTCTCTCTGCAAGGAGGCTGAAGTATTCCATTGCCAGAGACTACATCACCCCACCCCACTTGGTGGTGATAAGTTGTGACCAAGCTTATTAGATCTGTCCATTTTAACGTCCCCAGGAAGCGTTGGTAGTTCATGGTCCCAGGCAGAAGGGGAGCCATCCAAGGGCTGCCCCATGGACTGGTTTTGTGCTGCTATAGCTGTGTTTGTGTAGAAACTGTTAAAGCAGTACAACCCCCACTAGTTAGGATGCAGGTATATGTATATAAAAAGGCTTATTCCTGTAAGTTTACCAAATAGGTTCAGTGTCACTTGAAACAGCTGCTTCTGCAGTAAAGATTGCAGTGATCCAACAATCAGTTTTGCAGTGGATATAGATGTAGTGGTACAAAACCTGTGCAAAGACCAGCTGCTATAGAGACAAATCCCACTAACCTTACCTCGCTGAGGAGTTCCATTGACATTAGTGAGTTTACGGTGACTCCAGTGCAACTTCTTGCATAAGAGCAATATGTGGCTGTAAATATGTATTGAAGTGGGTGGCATATGGCTGGGAAAGCCACCATCTTGTA
This sequence comes from Gavialis gangeticus, assembly GCF_001723915.1. Classification (NCBI taxonomy): domain Eukaryota; kingdom Metazoa; phylum Chordata; order Crocodylia; family Gavialidae; genus Gavialis; species Gavialis gangeticus. Next base: position 62,869,924 of record NW_017729022.1, read on the forward strand.
ATCTCTGGGGTGCAGCTCCGTTGGTGGTCAAGCCAACAGTGGAGTGAAACCGATGCCTCCAATCCAGAGGAGTTCTTGCTTCAATGGGAGGAAGGAAACAGTATAGTTTCCATCTAGGATTTGCTCATGCCATCAAACACCGCTCTGGTACAAGGTGTAATGTAGACAGAATTTGTTCTTAAATTCTCACTGGTTAATTTTTGGTTGTGTGACCAAAATGGGTTGTATTCTTGATCTCTCAAATAAACATCAATCCATGGATGGCCGGGGGGCGGGGAAGGGAGTCTATAATGGATGTAAAAATGGGTGTCCCATGTGGTCTGAGATGGAGAGAATCAGGGCCAGTTCCTGAAAGCATCCAGGAACAGCAATGGTGATACTCAACTGTCCTTTGTGTCCATTAGCCATCTCTATTGTTTCCCAGAGTGAATGAGAGAAAGGTTAGATGCACTTGTCTGAGCCCATGCACACAGAAAGAGGGGCAGTTTGTTCATGCAGAAGAGATGTGGCTGAGACAGGATCTTGAAAATGATCTTCAACAGGCTAATAGAGTCCTTAAGTATGTAGCTCCCTTCCATCCAATGATGGTTGCCAGAGAGGGTATGACAGGGAATGCATTGCTCTAGACACGCCCCATTCATATACTCTTCTTCTTCTACTTGCCACTGTCAGAAACAGGATAGTACCATTGGTCTGACCCAGTATGGCACTTTGTAGGTTCTTGGGTTCTTACACTCCGTACTGACAAGATCCCTGCTTGCAGCAAGAAGAAGCTGATGGTGGACAGTCAGGAAATTTCTGCCAAGGATCCATTCCTCTCGTCCAGCACTTGTGCAAACCTCTGTTCCTTAACTTCCTGTCTAAAGGGTTAGTGTAGTCTTATTTTTCTAATAATAATAATAATAATAATAATAATAACAACAGATTAGTGTAACATCTAGGAGCCACAGATATGGACTGCTGTACAGACACAGGGATTAAGTCCTTTTTGTTTCCATCAGTTATAGTGACTAACTCATCACGCCAGTATGTTGGGAGCAAGAGGACATGGGG
>NW_017729022.1:62875976-62876318 GCF_001723915.1 Gavialis gangeticus
ATAACAATAATAATAACAACAGATTAGTGTAACATCTAGGAGCCACAGATATGGACTGCTGTACAGACACAGGGATTAAGTCCTTTTTGTTTCCATCAGTTATAGTGACTAACTCATCACGCCAGTATGTTGGGAGCAAGAGGACATGGGGGACATGGTAAGGGAACTGTGTGTGCTAACAGTGAACAAAGGATAGGGATATCTGCTCTTTTGAAGTCCATTGGAATATGAGGATCTGGTCTGTAAAAAGTGTTCCTCAGGAAGTGGTGGGTGGGGAGGGCAGGGTCCTATGGTTGAGTTTAGGTGTCAAGAAGGAATTGAATTGTGCCCCCTTTGTTAATG
>NW_017729022.1:62881318-62898757 GCF_001723915.1 Gavialis gangeticus
GAGGGCAGGGTCCTATGGTTGAGTTTAGGTGTCAAGAAGGAATTGAATTGTGCCCCCTTTGTTAATGAGTGAGTGGAAATGGCGCCTCCAGAAGGAATGAATCATCAGAACATGTGACCTATTGTTTGTAGCTGTTGACAATGATAATAACTATAGAAAGAACACATACATTACAGAAAGAGTATTCCTGGTGGGGATGAGAGATGAGGAGGAAGGGGAGGAGATGGAGAGGAAGGGGATGGAAAGGCCAAGTAGGAGGGAGTTGATTTGGCGAGGAGGGAGTGGAGTTCTCTCTCCTTCTCCTGTTTCTACCTTTTTCTTTTTCCACCCTTTCCCCCACCCTCTCCTCTCTTTTCTGGGTGCCAAAATTGACTGGAACAATCTGTTGTTTCAATTTTGGGACTGGCACAGGCCCCAAGCCCCACCTGTGACAGCCACAGAATGAGTTTGCATGGAAAACAGTGCTTTTAAAAATGAAAACATTGCTTTAGAATTGGAGAGGTGCTGCAGTGCTCAGGAAAGCAAGGGGTTATTGGCACTGCCCCCTCACCCCCTTTGATAATGCACCTCAGCTTTGTTTTGTCACCAGGTTCTTCAACTGCCCTGTCCAGGATCCTTAGTTTTAGCCCACAGCTCCTACAGTATCCCATCCTGGGAGCTCCCTCCTGCTATGCACCCTGTGCTGATCCACTCCCAAGCCAGCTAACTATTTTGGTAAACTACTACAAATTCCCCCCTCCAGACCGCAGCTTCACTTGGAGAAATGATTTCTTGCTTTCCATCTATGGCTACGTTGAACAGGGTTACAGGTACAGAGTGCTTGTTGCATACCACATCAGACAGCTACATTTCAGTGGTGGTATGTGGAAACTACTAGGAAAAGGGAGAAGGAAGCTGTAATTGATACCTGACTGTGAATCCTATGCTCAGGGGCTAGACTGCATATGTGGTCTAGATTAGTTAATTATCATTGACATTCAGCTAGTTTCAACTTTTCGGTGTTGTGACATGATTTAGTTGTGCAGGTTTAATTGAACAGAGCAGCTTGTGATCAATAGTTGACTACTTGTGTCCTGACAATCAATCCCTTATTCATAAATATGGAGCATCCCAGCCTCCTACTAACACTGATTTTCTGTGAATGGTAAAAGTTGATTGAATCAATCTTGCCATCCTTCACAGCACTGCAAAATTGTCTGACAGCAGGTTGAGTTAGTATCATCTGAAAGCATGGCTTGTGCATGCTTATAAGTGTTGGAGGGCTTTTTAACCTAGCACACACAAACAGAGCAAATCTAACAGCTGGGTGTTAGAGCTAGACAAATTCAAAACAGAAGCAAGACATATTTTTTAACCAGAGACTGTAATTAACTAGTGAAATACCTTGCCAGGCATATGGTGGCTTCTCCACCACTGGATGGCTTCAAATCAACAGATCTGCTTTAGTTCAACTATAAGTTATTGGTCCTGTCACTGGCTGAAATTCTAGGGTCAGAGATGATCACTGCAGTTACTTCTGGCCTTAGCTCTATGGGTGAAATCATGACCCCACTGAACTCAAATGGGAGTTTGCCCTTGCTTCTTATGGAGTTAAATCTCCCCACTCTGCCTCATCAGAAATGACCAAACAGGTCTGCACTTCAGAAACCCTCCTATCTTCCTGTTGAAAACCTTTCTGGCATCAGCCTGTCTCTGCAAAATGTTTTGGATTTGACAAAACAACTTAATCTGATGAGAAACTTATTTATAGGGTTGCAGGGTCCCTGGAGTAGATGGTGTGTGTATGATGTGGTTATATAGTACCTAGTATGGCAATACCCTGACCCTGACTAGAGCTGCCAGGGATTAGTGCAATATAATTTGTATTTTGGAATAACACTCATTTGAAAAGGCATTGTCATCATCGTCAGTTCCAAGAGGGCTGAAAGAAGGAAGAAGGGCAGCAAAAGGCAGAGGGGCAGTGACTCCTGCACACAAGCTGAACAGTCCCAGTGTTTAGAAAGCACATTCTCCATGGCTACAGAACAGGGCAGCTGTGCACTAGCAGCTGACACCAGGTGAGGACTTGCTGCTGTGAAGCTGGACTGCCACTTTAATTCTGTGGCAGCGTTTCTCCTGAAACATCTCAAGAGACACAGTAGCTCTGTGGAGACATGAAGAAGACAGCTTCTCTTCCTCCTCTATGAAATTCCCACTGACAATGGGAGGCAGTACAGAGGCAACAGGTAGCAAGCTTTCTCATGTACAATCCCATGGATGTTGTGATGTTTGCTCAGCTCTGACACTGGAAAGGTCAGTTGGATTCAGGAGGGAAGTTATGCAGATATCTCATCTCTCTCTGCTTTCTCTCATGCCCCCTGTGTGGAATCAGACAGCCCAGTCCACCTCTCTGTCTTGCTTTTTTTTTTCTTTCTCTTTTCCCTGCTTACCTCTTCCCCACATTCTCCCATTCCTTCTCAGGGCCATTACAAGTGTCATTACAAAAATGGATTAGATAAATTCTTGGAGGAAAGGGGGATCAGTAGCTAATGAGCACAGGAGTTAGGGATACAACCTCTGAATTAGAACTTCCTAGACCTGGACCTTAAATTCTGGAGGCTGAAAGTGAGAGAGGAACAGTGGAAAAAATCCTGGTCGTAGCCTGTTCACTGTCCCTTCCAGCACCCACTCTGTGTGACAGAATGCAGGGCTAGATGGTCTGACCCAGTAAATGTCAATTCTTATGTTTTTATGTCCCTGACCCTCCACATACATGTGCACACACATGCAGATAAGGACAGTGGCACGAGTTTTGTTTGGAGGCAGGGTAGATGCACTTTATAGGCTAACTAGATAAGATATATAGAGAGCATAAGCTTTCATGAACTCAAGTTCACCTAATCAAATGCTTTTCTTTTTGGTGTTGATCCTTTTCCACAAATAATGATTTAGAGAGGCGACTTCTGAAACTGCAGTTGGCGATGACCAAGCAGTTCTGAATTTGGTTATGTCACAAACTACCACAACCCTCGCTTTGACAGTTGATCAAGCCCTCTGGGTCCTTTCCCCTTTTTTCTTCGTCCGAGAGACACTGGTATTTCTGGTGCCCCTTTGATCATCCCAGCTGGAGTAAAGGAGAATATTACAGAGACAGAGGCTTCAAAAGTTTCTCCAACATAGGAGGAAAAATTGCCCTGTCATGAATTTATCATGTGAGCAGCAGTGCAAGGATGTGGTTTTTGTGAGGTTGGATCCTGTCTTGTATGACAGGACAGTGTTTTCTGGCATGATAGAGCTTAGCAAGATTATGAACAGGATGAGAGCATGCGGCTACCTTTAATTGCTGGAGACTCGATGGCCTAGGAGATCCTATGTCCCCGTGACCTCCAGGCATCCTCCCAAAAGGCTTGTGGAGACCCAGCATGTATCTTTTTCCCTGCAAACATAGCAGTCACCTCAAGCATTATGCCTAACACAGAAGTAGTAGCAGGTGAGCCTTTTGGCAGATGTAGGTAGGCAGGCAATAAGCATGCAGGAAATATGAATGTGGTCCAGAATCACAGGAGAAATGATAATAACCCAGAACACAGTGGGTAAATCATAGGTGTACAAGAAGAATATGTGCAAACATTGTGGCTCTGTGCTTTTTATAACAGTGGAGCACTTGCAGTATTAATGATGCTGTGCCTGAGCATGCCTGGACTCACTTTCACAGAGATCTTAATGACGCCTTTGCTCTGTAGGGCTGGTTGCACTCAACCTGTGTGTCTGCTGCATTCAGTCCCAAGGGGAACTGCATGTCCAAGGTGGATCAGTAAGGGGAGAAGGACATAATGATAGGGTGGATCAGAAAGGGGAGAAGAATGATATCTGCCACATTCCCTCAGCTAGGGCACATGCTTTTATGACTGATGTGTTTTGTCCTCAGCAAACTGCAGCTCTTCTGTGTTGTGACACTATTGGGTTGTATTTGCTTAGCTGGACTAAGCAACTTGTGGTCATTAGGGGTCCAGTGGTTTCTAATCATGGATCCTTTCTTCAGAAATGTGTGGTTTTGCAGCCTCCTAGTGACACTGCTTCTGATTTTTTGTTTGATGCACACTGAAAATTGACTGAAGTAACTTTCCTGTTTCCCAGTTGCAGCACTACAGTGTGGGGGAGAGGTTATATTCATCTCACAAGTTCCACAATGATGCTAGGACCTGTTTCTAAATGGAAGTGCCACTGGCCATGCATTAGGGGAGCCTGCTTTCCTTACACTCCTTTTTGCCAGTAGTTCCTGTCATGCTGGGCTGATATCTAATACACCCTAGTATAATAACAGACAGCCTGGAGAGAAAGCCTCCTCTCTCAGACTGCAGCAGAGGTCTAAAAGTGCAATAGTTAGTTGATAACCCAAAAAGATTATTTATAATTTTGAATGATCTGTTACCAGGGCTCTGTTGTGGCAGGGCCTGGTGCAGTTCACACTAAGGGAGAGACAACCCCTACCCCGAAGGGTTTTCAGATTGTGTGGACAGGATGGAAAAAGAATGGTAGAGAAACAGGGGAATAAAGTTATTGGCTGAAGGTCAGCCAGCAAGTGAGGGGCACAGTGGAATGGCAATCTCTTGAGCCCTGACAGAGCCCAAATGCATCTGTACAGCTACATTTAACTGCAAGTGTGCTTAAACACACAGCTGCACAACTCTAGCAGGAAATATAGTAGGCAGTTGCATACCCTCCAAAATTACATTGACTAAGACATGATTACCTTAGATGACCTTTGTTACTTCAAACTGGAGCCTTGTACTTGACATAACCACTCTGAGGATGCAAATAAAGGGTCACCTGGTAACAGGTTTTTATGGAAAGGTCACCATGGGAATTTCAATGTAGTGGGCCACAATGAATGAGTTAAGTTTCAAGAGGCTAGGTCTACAGAAATAGGAATTTCTAGAGTCAAGCAGAGACCAGCCTGCTGAAAGCTTCTGGATATATTAAGGATAGAGTCAAGTCCTTCACTTGATGTAAACAGGCAGAGCTTAATTGAAGCTTATGGATTTCTTCTGATTTACTCCTGAGGTGGTTCTACTTCTTCATATTCTTTATCAGCCTGATGTCCCTATTACAATTGAGCCTTCTATTCCTTTTGCCAGCACAGTCTCTGGTACATGTCTGCAGAGCACCTGGCACCAAGAAACCAGTGTGTCTGGGCTCTACTGTGATACAGGTGACCAGTCTCTTCTGAGCTCCTTTATGTGTAGAGCAGAGTTGGTGTGTGTTATAGTTCTCTTGGACAGCACTACATTCCACTTTTATTCTGCTTTAAGGGTAGAGGGTGGGGAAGAATGAAATAAAGGAATTGGTTCAGGCCACACCCCCTCACTTAGATTTTCCACCACCAGACCCTGAATTCTGTTCTACGGGTGAAGCAGTGATCAAGCCAAGGCACCACACATTGGGCCAACACCTTCTCTTGCTTGCAGGGGCTTATGTGGATCCGATGGTACCACTGAGCAGCAGTTAGTTGTCTCCCTCTGACCCAGGTTGGGAGGGTAGGGTAGCAGTTTTTATTATGAGTCTTGCAATTAAGTCCCAGCTCCTGGAGTCAAGTGATCAGGTGACAGACTCAGGTTTCTAGCAACCATGGTTGTGGCAAAAAGCTTGACATAGTGATTTGGGTGCCTCCTAAAAGCTCAGAAACCAGTCGGCAAATACAGAGGATCCTAAAGGTATTTTTAAAGCTATCATGATTTTTCCTGCCCATCTTCTGGACCTGACTGATGGCCTGGGTGATGTCCTGGGGCAGTTTGTCCCTTGTTGCCATCTTCAGGGTGGTCCTAGGTGGAACTTGTTAATGACGTGAGCACTGTGCGCTGGGGACCTGGTCCACTGTCTAGCAATGCCAGTGGAAAATCTCCCAGTGACCCCTCTGGAAATTGCTTCTGGCTGTGAATGAGAGAACAGAAATCACGTCTTTTCCCCACCTCTGTCATCCAAACATTGTCAATCTCTGTCTTTCCCAGCTCTACTCCCTTTTCTCTTTCTCTTTTTTCTCTCTCTTTCCATTTCTGAAGAACTTAAAAATGCTAATACCAGCTTTAATACCTGTCTCAGGCCCTCTCCCAGCCTCTATGCTGTCCTGCATAGTCCCTCTCCTCTCAGAGCAGAGATGAAGGGAGTTCTGGGGGATGCATACAGTTCCCTTGCAGTGATCTTTGTGTGACCCATGCAAAAAGCACATCAGTTGACAGGGGCTGCGTGTGTTGGGGAGGGGAGGCGTGGGAGCCAGCAGAAGCCAGAGGTGGCTGAGATGCCTTCATCATCGTGCATCTTCCCCTCTGACTTTGTCATCCAGGGGACCTTTGTGTACATCCCATTTTAATCTGTTTTCTTTCTCTCTTTTGCTCGCTCTTGCTCCCTCTCTCTCTCCTTCCCCCTCCCTTCAGTATGTGGGCTGATCACTTCTCAAACTTTTAATTCAGATGGTAATTGGAATAATAATACGGGCAGAATCCTTCTGGTTCTGTTGCTGCAGCTGGCTTTAGGGAGCTATGAATAGCTCTGAGTCACACACACTGAAATGGTTTAACTTCAAATCGTTTTGTTTTGTGTTCATCTTACCCAGCCCCAGCTCCAGGGCTTCAAAGAAAAAAAAAAGTCAGCCCCCCAACTTCAGCTTGTCCCAAAATGTAAACCAGGCAAAGGCACATCAATAAAAATCTTATCTGGGTGCTACAGAATGGAATGTCTGAAGAAATCGGTCAGTGACTAAGTCTTGTGGGGCAGATGGGGATTGCTGGCACTCACTTGATCTATTTATACTTATTGAAGGAAAAGGCATAAGTGTGTATATAAAAATGGTATATAGTTGATTACAGCTTCCTCCCCTCACCTTCCATATGTCACTTTCCTTCTTAGGCTGCGAGCTCTTTGGCACCAAGGCTGTGTCTTCATATGTGTTTGCACAGCACCTGGCACAGGGGAGCCCTCATCCTGTTTGGAGCCTCTGGATGTCACTGTAATACAAATCAGTTATCACCATTACAGCCTGCTGTAGTCTATACATGCATGGCCACATGCCTGGAACCTGGGGCATTAGAGGGAGGATGGCTCTGAGTTTTATATGCAGTTCTGAAGTTCCAGACCCACCATTTCAGGGATGGTCCAATAGCCCCCAGGCTCTTCTGTGTGAGTGAACATCATCCCCAGAGTTCACCACCAGTACAGCTCCCACTGCAGCAGGAGAGGTAGAAGGACAGGGTTGTATGGGGCACAGACAGGACTGGACCTAACTGTGTACATTAATGCTATTACTATTGCTGTAGTGTTATTGCCCTCTGGTGAGGGAAGCACCAAGGGATGATGGTGGTGAATTATGGGTATGAAGTTTGCTCACCCAGATGCAGCTAAGAGGTGGTGTTGTAACAACCAGAAGGGCCTTGGTGAGCCACAGATCCATTCATTATAGTGTTATTGGTACTACCAAACATAAGGTCCAGGAGGGAGAAAATGAGTTGTGGGGTTGGAGGGGATGAAGGGATTCAGATTATGAAGGAAATTATGGATGGAAAGGATGGCTTTAGTAATAGGAGAGTGAGATACCCCCTCCCCCCACACTGCATAAGGTTTTTATTGATATGCACCCCCCTGCCCCCACTGCATGTTTTTGCCCCACAGAAAGGTCAGTGGGTTAGCTGTAGTTGGGCTTACTTCAGCAGCTCATGTGGTAGAGGCTCTTGTTTTTAGGGGCTGGGGGTCCATACACAGTTCAACAAGGATTTGCTAAAAAAGTGATGTCCAACATAAGGTTTTGGACTATGGTCGACCTCAGAGGCTTGGTATGAGCTTCCATTAGCAGAGAAGTATGTGGGCCTAGGAGAGCGTGGGCCTCCATCTCAGTCATGAGCATCAGGTATGAGTCACCTCGATTCTTTCACAGCCACTGCTTTGAACCCCTGCTGGCAGCTTTCTGTGGTAAATACACTGTGCGGGGGAGTTTTACATGGGACCTTGAAAAAGAGGTCCTGTCCCCTGTGCAGGAGCAGAAAAATCCTTGCCCCTTTTCATATGAGTGAGGAGTTTTTTTCTGTGTCCTCAGCCAACATCTCTTCTTCTTCACTGTTGTGTGATGCACTGTCAGCTGGCTATTAAGCCTCCAGACGAGGGATAACTGTGTTGTTCAGTGCTTCTGCCTATTGATAAAGCACCTAGTAATGAAACACACAGCATGATTTCTCTACGGAACTGTTTCAACCTTTCCTTTCCAGTTTACTTGCATCTGTGCTGGGTGTGATTATCCACAGTAGGTTGCTCATACCCACACTTGGGTGATGGTGAAGAAGGAAGTACAACAGTGTGTTGGGAGATTTCATACATGTAGAGGAAGTTTGGTTTGATGCAAAAGGCACAGACCTACAAGTCAGGAGACCTGGGTCCTGTTCCTGGCTGTGCCACAGACCTGTTGGATAACACTGGGCAAGTCACTTTATTTCTCAGTGCTATTGTTTCCCCTTTTACCCTTTGTCTGCCTTCTCCCTCTGAACTGCCAGGGACATTCAGTACATGTTTGTTCAGTGTCCAGTACAATGCAGCCCTGAATTCCTTTGAAGCCCATAGATACAACTGGAGTACAAATAAATAATACATCTGCTAAGGCCTAGGGAATCACGATGGAAGTGGCTTGGCTTAGGTGGGGTTTTGCAGTGGAAATCTGTCTATGAGAGATCTCTGCAGTGGCCGCAATAGGACCTGGGGTATGACATGCTTTGAAGCCACATTCGTTTAAGAGCAAATTGGACACAGAGTGATGGCTGTTCCCACCCCTTGGCTGTTCTCTCTGCATGTTCCCATCTCTTTCAGACTGCAGGAGAGATTTGTGGAAGCCCGTCAGGGTGAAAATGGCATATAGGTTTATTTTAGTTTGTCTACTGATTGGTGTAACTCTAGGTTTTCTGGCTCTGAGCATTACTAATGCTTCCTTTTGCCAATCAGGAGGGCACTGAATCAGACTCTGCCGCACCACTGCTCTGGGCTTGGCCCTGGCAGTCAGGGAGGCTGTTCCAGAGCCTTTCACCTTGGTCTCTCCTTGGTTCTCCTGTGGAGTCTGAGCCCCTTTCTCTTCTTCCTTAGAGGAAGCATCACCACAACTGTATTTAGATCAACCACAACTGTATTTAGATCAGTTATAGAATCATAGGAAATTAGGGTTGGAAGGGGCCTCAGGAGGCCATATAGTCCAACCCCCTGCTCAAAGCAGGACCAGACCCAACTAAATCATCACAGCAAAGCTTTGTTGAGCTGGGTCTTAAAAACCATCAAAGATGGAGATTCCACAGCTTCTCTGGGTAACCTGTTGCAGTGCTTTACTACCCTCCTAGTGAGAAAGATTTTCCTAATATCTAACCTAAACTTCCCTTGCTGCAACTTGACTGGTGCTCCTTGTTCTGTCATCTGCCACCACTGAGAACAGTTTAGCTCCATCCTCTTTCAAAACCTCCTTCAGGTAGTTGAAGACTACTGTTAAGTCCCCCCTCAGTCTTCTCTTCTCTAGACTAAACAAGCCCAGTTCCCTCAGTCTTTCCTTATAAATCATGTCCCCCAGCCCCCTCACCATTTTTGTTGCCCTCTATTGGACACTCTCCAATTTGTCCATATCCTTTCTGTAGTGTGGGGCCCAAAACTGGACACAATACTCCAGATATGGCCTCACTAGTGCTGAATAGAGGGTAATAATCACTTTCCTCAATCTCCTGACAATGCTCCTACCAATGCAGCCCAGTATGCTGTTAGTCTTCTTGGCATCAACAGCACACTGTTGGCTCATATTCAGTTTATTGTCCACTGTAACCCCAAGGTGCTTTTCTGCAGAGTTGCTGCGTAGCCAGTTGGTCCCCAGCCTGTACTGGTGCATGGGATTATTCCGTCCTTAGTGCAGAACTTTGCATTTGTCCTTATTGAACCTCATTAGATTTCTTTCGGTCCACTCCTCCAATTTGTCGAGGTCTCTCTGAATCCTAGCTCTACCCTCCAGTGTACTTCCCCCAGCTTGGTGTCATCTGCAAAGTTGCTGAGGGTGCACTCTATCCCATCTTCCAGGTCATTGATGAAGCTATTGAACAAAACAAGCCCCAGGCCCAACCCCTGGGGCACTCCACTTGATACTGACTGCCAACTAGACATTGAGCCATTGATTACTACCCTTTCAGCCCAATGATCCAGCCAGCTTTCTCTCCACCTTACAGTCCATTCATCCAGTGCATACCTCCTTAGCTTGCTTGCAAGAATGTTGTGGGAGATGGTATCAAAGTCTTTGTTAAAGTCAAGTTATATCACATCCACTGCTCTCCCTGCATCCACAGAGCCGATCATCTCATCATAGAAGGCAATCAGGTTGGTCAGGCATGACTGTTCATAATCTCCTTTATGTCCTCCAGGCACTTAGAAATGGATTTCTTGAGGACCTGCTTCATAATTTTTCCAGGGAATGAGGTGAGGCTGACTGGTCTGCAGTTGCTTGGATCCTCCTTCTTCCCTTTCTTAAAGATGGGCACTATATTTGCCATTTTCCAATCATCCAGGACCTCTCCTGATCACCACAAGTTTTCAAAGACAATGGCCAGTGGCTCTGTAATCACATTGGCTAATTCCCTCTGCACCCTTGGGTGCATCCCATCTAGCCCCATGGACTTGTAAACATCAAGCTTTTCTAAATAGTCCCTAACCTGTTCTTTCACCACTGTTGGCTGCTCACTTTCTCCCCAAACTGTGCTGTCAGGTGCAGCAGTCTGGGAGCTGACCTTGCCTTTGAAGACCGAGGTAAAAATGGCATTGAGTGGCCCATCTCTCTTTACATCAAGTCTCCTTCTCCCATGACTGCTCCTGGGTCATAAACTCTCCTTCTGTGAAGCATGCAGCTCCGAGACCAGCCTGGTTAAGCTTTTAATAGGCCTAGTTAGTCAGTCAAGTGGAAGTCTTCAGTGTGCTTCATATGCATACATTTGGATATCAAGGCTATTAACGAACTTTAACATTAGTGCTGAAACTGACTCTGAAGCCCAGGGGTGAGCTTGGGAAACCAAAGGGGACTGGACCTGTTGTAGGTTTGACACAAGTTGTTTGGATGCTTCAGGCTCATTGGCTGAAAAATGTTATTCTGGCCATTTCTCTCTCCCCTGGCTATGAAGTCACAGCATGAAATGTAGTCATCCAATGACATCATAGACCCAGGTAATTTCTGCCTCCATTTTTAAGGATGCAGACACACATACATACATGCAGGTGATTAAAGTACAGATTTTTCTGTAAACCCCATCACACACTGAAGAGTTCTGAGGCCAAACAGGTTATTTCAGAGACTGGTGCAACAGTGGGCAGGGTCAGCAAATTTGTCACAGACAGGATGTGACCTATGCTGGAGCTAATTTCTGGCCACTATTTCTGCCAGTGCCAGCAGCACTTCAAAAATGCCACGACCACGTCTCACCCCAGAGACGATGGAGAGGGACTGTTCACAGTCCCCAGGCCTGGATGAGGAGGATGGCGAAGAATCCTTATCCAGTTACATCCATCACCCCACACCTCCTCCAGGCCAGGGCAAGAGCCACAGTAGCCTGAGTAATGATCACATGGAAGATACAGATGAACCCACTCCATTTTCCTTAAAGGGGTTTGAAAAAGCCAAGAATTGCTACATGGCAAAAGATGAGGAAGGGAAAAGTGGAATGTACATGAGGAGACTGGCTAGACACTGCCTAGACTTTGAAGAGGAGTCCTTGGACCTTCAAGAACCATTTTACAAAGACCCAGTGGTGGCTGACCACTTAGCAGATGAAGAGGAGGAGAACTGGGGCAGGAGCTACTATTGCCCTGGGCATGAAAGAGGCCATATGCCCAGGGTTACCAGTAGGGCAGCGTTTAGCCCATATGATTCTTTGCATCAGAACGCATCCAGAACATCAGGAAATGAGGTATTTGTTCCATGGGCCCATGCCAGTGACCCTTGTATTGCATACACAGCTCATGAAAAGGCACCTGAAAACTGTGCTCTTCATGAAGAATCCATAGGAGACAGGGAATATCCGTCTCTGCAGCTGAGCTACCAAGAACTCCAAGAGGAAAATTCCATGCTCAGAAGAAAGATCAAAAGTATCCAGAATTTCTCAGAAAGTCAGACAAGTATGGTGAAAAGCCTGGAGAAGAGACTGAGAGCCACTGCAATCAAGGAAGATAAAGAGGCTCGGGGGCTGGAATCCATACTACATCAGGCAGAACATAACCTTCAGTTGATGACGCAACGGGCTTTGAGGGCAGAAAGTAATGTTGGAAAGCTGAGGCAGGAAATGTCCTTTCTCCAAAGTGAGCTGGAGATTTGCAAGGTAGAGAATGAAAACCTGAGAGCGGGCCCGTCTGCTGACCTGGGGGCCATGAAACAAAACATAAAAGTTGCCCTGCAGAATCTCCGCAGGATTATTGTTGGTGCCAACCTATCCATCAAGCAGCTGGTCTCTGGAGCAGAACTGCTGCATCTTGTTGCTGATCTCCTTAAATCCACTGACAAAATTTCAGAAGTGAACAAGGAAGATGATCTATGAAACAGCAGTCAGGTGGCTCCCCAGCAGTGACTGGATAGACTGAAGCAACTGCTCCCATCCTTGAACCAGCACTTAAAACTTGCTTTCATTTGCTGAAATGTTGCTTGTTTTCCAATACACAACCATTACCCCTTCACAGAAGTCCTTTTATTGTCATTAAATATGAATTTTGTGTACTAATGCAGTATTAGCCTCTGGTGCTCTGCTTCAAAGGTGCAGTCCTAGAGACATGGATAACCAGTAAGTTTGCCATGTCCTCCCCAGACAGCCTGTGTCTGAGTGCTTTTTGGCTTTGGGCTACCAGACACAGTTCCCGCTGGGAAGTGTTTGCACAGAAGCTGTGTACCATCAGGAGTCCCTGCAGGTGTTGGCTTGACAGATTTCATTTATAAGAGCTGGGAAGAAGCACACCAGAAAGGGCTGTGTTATTTTTTTAACAGGATCTGTCTATACTCCTCACTGGGTAGGGCTGGCCAGTGCAGGTCGTGGCTGAGACACAGTGCTCTCCACATCTCACTTGTTTTCTGTGGCCTCTCCTTGATGGCTCAAGAGATGTAAGGAACAAGAATCCTGGGTGCTTTGGTAGAAGGTTATTCATAACCTCTTGCTTCTTCCCTCCAACTCAGTTAACCACAGTCTGGCCCCCTAGATGCAAAAGGTTCCTCTCTCCATGCATGGAGCCAGGAAAGAGAGGGGCCTCAATCAGCTTTGTGAAACTGTTTAATTATAAAACTGTTAAATATCCAGATGTGAGCTGAGGTACTGTCCTGTCCCTTTCTTCCTGCTGCTATTGTGAATGGCTTCCTTCCTGCTTTTGCCCCCCTGGTAGAAAGGGAAAATGTGATTTGGCTCTGGCAGCAGCTCTGCACTCTTAAGAAGGGGGATACTAGATGTACCAGCCTTAATTTTGAATCTCTCATGCTTTCTGACTTGCCAAATAACAGGTGCAACACAAGACGTAAGTCCGATCTTCCCTCATGTCCATATGCGTCAGCCTGTTCCGGAGAGACCGCATCAAGGGACAAGAGGGGAAATCATTCCTGTGCATCCCTCAGCCTTTCTCTTTTGTTTCCTTGGTCTTAGGCTATCAGCCATAAGCAACTGCATAATTGCATTTTTACCTGTAAGGCCTTGCCTACTTTTTTAGATCTTTTTCAGTAGCAATTTGGCCATCAGGGGAGGGTGGAGAAGCTGCTGTCTCCAATGAGGTTGGGTGTGGTTGTTCTCAAGAGAACTAAGAGGAATTATAGGCAATATCTTGTCTTCACCTGGAGTATGGCCAGTGGAGCATCAAAAGGCTCCATTGTATATACCCAGGGTCCCACTCTGTCCCTGATCCTCTTCAAAGGACCATATATTAGCTGCCTCTGATGTCAAACTGTCCATACCATGTTCTTATCTGGATGAGATATATCAGGTTGAAACTAGCTGGTCAGGTGAAGGACAGGGTGCAAACCCAATTTGCAAGTTCACTTAATTAGAGCCAATCTATTTAACAAAATTCTCAGACAACACATTATTCCCTTTTCTGTTGCAACGTAACAATGTTCTGTGTGCAGACTAGAACCAAGTAATGATCATTGACTCTGTCCTGGAGGTTGGGGAGGCTATTTTAGTCATTGTCCACTCCATGGCTCCATACAGCCTCTTGGGTAGTTCTGCATTACTCTATGGTGCCTCTTCTTAGTGCCTTCTGCACCTTTCCGATGACTGCCCTCTAGCCATCAGGTGTACAGACACTTCCTTACTCATCCAGTCAGGAGCCTTTGTGTTCTGGGACAGATCTGGGGGTAGGGGTGCAGTAGTATGGTTACACTCTTCCCCTTTTGGCCTGTGTCACATGAGTAACAGCCAGGGACTTTTCTTAAGTTCCCAAAGCAGGTAAGAATCATCCCCCTCCACCCTCCATGCTCAATGGCATGACCTTTCTCTTCCCATTCTCCTCCTCACCCACCCACTGCTGCTGCTGTCACTGGCTAATCCAGGAGCCAGGGAGCTCTAGAGCTGCTCCTGCTGTACTCCAGCTGGGCTGCACAGGAAGCTGGGCTCAGCTGAGGATAGCAGTAGCAGTGGTGGCGGATGGTTTCCTGCCCCCTGTCCGTTTCCTTGGGTGTCACCCACCAACCTGGAAGCAGGCACGGGGAGTGGGAGCCCACCTATTGCTGCTGGTTCTGGGCCTAGTGGGGCTGGACACTGGGGTGCAGCCACCTCATGCAGTGCTGGTCGCTGCTCCCATACTCCCCATTAAAAAATCCTGGATCCGCCTGTGTTTGTGAGATAAACCTTATCCAATCATCTTCTGACTATGTTTGCTTTTTAAGTAATCTCTGGAAACAATGTAATGGTTCCTTATTCCAGGAACAATCCATTTCTATATGGTTAATATTCCCTTACTTATCTTTCATGCACATTAACCTTCAGGGTTAAATGGACCTCACAAAAGCAACTGGTAAAGCACTGGAATAGGTTACCCAGAGAGGTTGTGAAATCTTATCCTTGAAGGTTTTTAAGACCTGGCTAGACAAAGCCTTGGCTGAGATGATATAATTGGGGCTAGTGCTGCTCTGAGCAGGGGTTTGAACTAGATGATCTCCTCAGGTCCCTTTCAACCCTCATTTGCTATTAGTCTATTATTCTACCCGCCCCTTCATATAAGCAGGACGTTTAGCCGCATTCCTTGGTCCGAACAGCCCAGCTTTATGAGAGACCTCTTCTGCTTAATGTAACTGCCATTTTACAACGACAAAAAGCAGACACATTTTCTCTGTAATTCACAAATATCTGCATGGTATGTTTCACAATCACAAATATCACTGAATCACAAATGTAATTCACAAATATCTGCATAGTATGTTTTAGAGCATGTGTTAGGCAGGAAGTAGAGGCAAGAGACGGGTGAGGTTTGTCAGTAGGAGGTGGCATTTTGAAGACCCTGCTCATTGTTTTTCTGTGTGTGTTAATCTGGTAATATGTCCACCAGAACTTAGTGAGAACACAGACTCAACCTTGGCAGCCTGGAGAGCCATTTTGCAATGAGGAACACATCTGGCTCTTACCCCAGTTTATCTGAGAGAATGCAACTGTTTCTCTCAGATGTCGCCCTTGACACATCATCTCCCATGTCCTTCACCATGCCATTGGCACATCCAACTCTAAGAGCACTTTAAGGTGCTCTTAACAGGGCTTTTCTTGTATTTGACCTGGAGGCTGCAACAGTAGTTCACTTGCTCCTTAGGCTGGGAGTGAGGGAATCAGTTCATTGTGCCTGCACTCGGCAATTTGCATTGGCTGCCTATAATCCAAAGAATACAGTTTAGGATTAGTATTGGTATACAAAGCCCTTCATAATCTATGAGTCATCACCCCTTCCTGCATGTCCTTTCTCAGCCGCTTCGGTCAGCCAGGGCAAGTCGGCTCTTGATCCTACAGTTCCTTGGTCCTCCGGTTCACTCAAGACCAGGTCAGGGGCATAACTTTCTCAGTCCATTGAAACCTCTTCTGCAGGTTGTCCGGCAGAATCCCTCCTTGGCAGATCTGGCGGCATGTTGCAAGGTCTGTTTATTCCAGCAGGCTTCTCCCTGGTTCTTTCTGGGCCCTTCCTTTTTGTCACTTTTCTTTTTTTGTATCTATTCACCATTTTTCTTCTCTGTTGTGCAGCAGGGTCGGGGGGCAGGATTTAGGAGTCCTGTGGTCACTGGGAAGTGTTCTTTCCTTGCGTTGGCTGGGTAGTTTTCCTGAAGGATACTGTGTCTGCCCAAGCTCCTTTAGCCCTTGTTTGTGATGTATTTAGACTGGCTGATCTCTAGTCTCGATGTAAGCTTTTATGTTATTTTCGTGTCTAATGCTAGGTGCCTTACAAATGTACTAAATGGTGGGTCCTCCCGCTGGGCTTTCTGACCCCAACTGCCCTTTCCTCTATAGCTAAATATGGTGGGAGTGTGGGGTACATTGCAAGGATGGTGGAGGTTGAGAACTGCTCTACTATATGTGTACCCTTGTTCCCTTCATACCTAGTGTGTATCTGGGCCAATGCTTGGCAACACATCAAGATGGTGAGGTCCCTTTCTGCAGTGGCCACAAAGAGCTGGGATTTCCATACTGCCTTCTCCTGGCCTGGGACCTGTCCCCTTGGTTGTTGCATTGACAGGATTTTCCTTTGTGTTTCTTTCTTCTGCTTGCTTCTAGTGTGCATGCCCAGAAGTGGTCTCAGGTATGGGGGGTGCCAGAGCCCAGCAGGGGTGAACCCCAGAGCCACCTGTTCCCGTGTGAGCTCCTCTGTGTGAGACGCCACACGTGTACAACTCCCACTACCCCCAGTGAGCTGAGGTACCCCGATGATAAAAAGAGCCATGGGCAGCATCCGAGTTAACAGGTGAGTGACCCCTTATTAAGGGCTGTCATTGCCACTGGGATTCTGGCACATCCCCTTCTACCTAACTCTGCTTTGTGTGTCTCTATGACCCGCAACAACCATGCCTTGCAGTGTCACCAGCTGGCAGGACATTCCTGCTCCACTTTTCTATTCTGAATTTGGGATCCAAGACTCTGAGTTTTGCTGCTGCCACCCAATGTATCAGGCACGTACCACCTGTATGTGAGGAATTGCCAGTTCTCAGCAGGGTCAGCTGCTGGGAGGGAGGAGGAAGCAGAAGAAAGGAAGGTGCAGTGATGAGTCAGTGGTCCTAGCAGGAGGGGAGATAAATAATAGATTTCTGAAGCACTGCAAGACCCCATAACATCAGGAGATAAAATCCCAACCTTACCTGTTCCTCAAATTTCTTTTTTCAAGTAGAGTGAGGAGGATGAATGATTTTGGAGATAGTTTCATAGTTGGTAGGGTCGGAAGGGACCTGAGCGGATCATCAAGTCCGACCCCCTGCCATGG
>NW_017729022.1:62899318-62905154 GCF_001723915.1 Gavialis gangeticus
CTAGGTTGGTCTGACAGGACCTGCCTCTAATGAACTCTTTTGGTTGCCCCTAAGCATAATCTCCCCTGCTGGTCCCTCGTGGACATGTGCCAAGATAATTCTCTCAAAAAGCTTACCCAGGATCAAGGTAAGACTAACTGGCCTATAGTTTCCTGGGTCCTCCTTCCTCCCTTTTTTGAAGATGGGAACCACGTTGGCCCTCTTCCAGTCCTCTGCCACCACACCAGAGCACCACGAGTGCTTGTAAAGCCAAGCCAGGGGTCCCGCAATGACCTCAGCTAATTCCCTCAGCACTCAGGGGTGGAGATCATCCGGACCAGCTGATTTAAAAATGTCCAGTCCCTCCAGAAGTTCCCTGACTAGATCCTCACTGACCCTTGGCCTGGGTGCGCCTCCCCTGGGGTCCAGGGGGGTCCCGGTGGAGGGACTGATCTGGTCTCTGCTCAGGAAAATGGAGGCAAAGAAGTCGTTAAATAGGTTAGCTTTGTCATCTGGTGTGACGACCAGATTTCCTAGCAGGGGCCCCATGTTACCCAGTACCTTCTTTTTGTCCCCTATGTATTTAAAAAAAGATGATTGTGAGTAAGCTGTGAAGGAACCCCCACATTCAATCCATGGAGAGCGTCAAGAGAAATTAAAAACAGGGTCAAGAGGTCTGTGTGGGAGAACTTCAGGCAGTGTCCCAACCTTGGCTTGTGGGGGCACAGGTCACTGCCCTGCAAAGAGGGTCCTTGAACAAGATGGGCTGGAAATTAGGTGAGAAGCGTCCCCCTCCAGGACTTTCTTCCTGCAGAAAGTGTGTCACTTAATTATGTCACTGGTCAGAGTGTCTGCTGTAATTATGTCATCAGGGAATAACAGTGACTTCATACAGAGCCTTATGTGACCTCTTAGGAGCAGCTTTCTTCCTGGCAGGGGGAAGGCAAGAAGTTGGAATGTTCTGAGGAAGAGGAGAGCATGAGGGCTGGGCAAGCAGCTCTTGGAGAGAGGGAGTTTCTTGCAGGGAATCTGCTAGCATTTTGGCTGTTGATGTCTAAATTACACCTTTGGCTCTGGATACAGGATGCTGGGAGCCACGCTTGTTGCTGTGGCAACGGAATTGTCCTGAACTCAGGAAGTGTATAAACATTGTCACAGATGCACAATGAGATCAGTAAGGAGAACAGAACAGAAAATAGAAACTTCCAGCTTTATGTAATTCAAGGCCAAAATGCTGCAAGATCCTAGGCACTGGCTTTTAGCCTTCCCAGCTATCTCAGTCTGCTGCTTCACAGTGTAAATCAGGACTCAGGGCATTGGGTGTCTCCCTGAGAGCTAAGACCAGCTGCAAGTTAAGTGCTGTAAGGTTCCTCATGTCTGTGCCCTGCCTTGACTTTGAGGGAGGATGAGGTTTCTTGGAGTAAATCTCTTCAAGTGTTGCAGCAGGGATCCAGGGCAGTGTCATGGTAGCAGCAACTGAGGAACTCAGCATTGCTGACTTCCTCACAGTGATGCCCTGCCAGCTCTACCATACGCTGAGCTCCCACATAGCAGCATCCTGATAGTTCTAGACCCAGAATGCTGGCAGCGTGTGCTACCTCAGTGCGCCACTTGGCAAGAGCTCAGTAAGCCACAACTCCAGCTTCTTCACAGCAGTGCTGAGTCAGTGCCCGTAAAGCCTCAAGAGGTGCGAGCTGCTTCCTGAAGCAGCCACTGACCCTCTAAGTGCCCAGGTCTCTTTTCCTTTTCACTGAAACTGTTTGTTTTCTCTTACAGGTACAGCATTGTCTCCACTGAAGAGGATGGACACAAGGTCTCTGCCCTGAGCAGCATGAACGGACACAGCAGGAATGGACAGGGCCATGCCCCCCGACGGAAACGCCGCAATCGCTTTGTGAAGAAGAATGGCCAGTGCAATGTCTATTTTGCCAACTTGAGCAACAAGTCCCAGCGCTACATGGCTGACATCTTCACCACATGTGTAGACACACGCTGGCGCTACATGCTTATGATTTTCTCAGCGACCTTCTTGGTTTCCTGGCTATTCTTTGGCTTCCTCTTCTGGTGTATTGCTTTCTTCCATGGAGACCTGGATGCCCCTAGTGCGGGAGGTGGCCCCACCAGTCTAAAGCCTTGCATCATGCATGTCAATGGCTTCTTAGGAGCCTTCCTTTTCTCAGTGGAGACACAGACCACCATTGGGTATGGCTTTCGCTGTGTGACTGAGGAGTGCCCACTGGCCATCATGGCAGTAGTGATCCAATCCATTGTGGGATGTGTCATCGACTCTTTCATGATTGGCACCATCATGGCCAAGATGGCACGGCCTAAGAAACGAGCCCAGACCCTTCTTTTCAGTCACCATGCTGTCATCTCTGTGCGCGATGGCAAACTGTGCCTCATGTGGCGGGTGGGAAACTTGCGAAGGAGCCACATTGTAGAGGCCCATGTCCGAGCACAGCTGATCAAGCCCTACATGACAGAGGAAGGTGAGTACCTACCACTGGATCAGCGGGACCTCAACGTGGGCTATGACGTAGGCCTTGACCGCATATTCTTGGTGTCCCCCATTATCATCGTCCATGAGATTGATGAGGAGAGCCCACTCTATGGAATTGGGAAGGAGGAGCTGGAGTCAGAGGACTTTGAGATTGTCGTCATCCTGGAGGGGATGGTGGAGGCCACAGCCATGACCACCCAGGCTCGCAGCTCCTACCTGGCCAGTGAGATCCTCTGGGGCCATCGTTTTGAACCTGTGGTCTTTGAGGAGAAAAACCACTATAAGGTGGACTATTCACGCTTCCACAAGACCTATGAGGTAGCTGGTACCCCTTGCTGCTCAGCCCGGGAGCTGCAGGAGAGCAAGATCACCATCTTACCTTCTCCCCCACCTCCTAGTGCCTTCTGCTATGAGAATGAGTTGGCCCTTGTCAGCCAAGAGGAAGACGAGGATGATGATGAGGTGGAAGTGGGGGCAGGGTTAGGAGGAAGCACCAAGGAGGATGGAGGAGTTATCCAGATGATGGAATTTGGTAGCCACTTGGATCTGGAACGGCTACAGGCTACCATTCCCTTAGATGCCATCTCATACCGCAGAGAGTCGGCCATCTAACTCCTTCTGCCTTTCCATCCCACATTTTTCACCCACCATCTCCTTCTCCCTTCTGCATCAGTGCTTAGTTGGAAAAGTCCCCAGAAAGCCTCCTTTGACTGCCTCTCAGCCCTTAAGCATATACAGGTACAGAGCTGCTCTGATGTGCTCACCACTCCAGTGGGCACCACCTACCCTGGGACAGGCTTTGTGCAAGAAGGTGGGAGAGCAGTGTGTGTGTTGCAAACCTTTATCTAGAGAGCTACTGTTGAGGGTATGCCCTCCACAGACCCTACCTGTGTGCAGGGCTGGAAACAGGAGAAGACAGACTTGGACCTAAAACATTTGTGTCTGAAGCTGAGGGAGTGACAGACTTTCCATTCATTTGTGAGCATGGGGAGTGCTAACAGAACCAGAAGGGCCAAGATTGTTGCCAGAGGGAATGTAGGTTATAAATGCCAACCAAATTGTCATGGACAGAAGAGTTTGAGGCTCACTGAGGGAGGGCAGAAAGGATCTGGGGTGGGGTTTATTTGCATGTTTATTGCTTGTTGCACATGACTTTTTTTGTATATAAAACAAATCAAGAACCAAAATCCATATTCTTCCATTTAAAATGCCAGACCAGGAGACAAGAACCCTGTAGCCCACTCTACTCTCTCTCACTCTCTTTCTTTCTCTGGTTTTTGACATCCATCACCCCCAGAGGCAGGCTGAGTCCACATACCCACTCCATGGTCCCTTTTTTTAAAGCTCTTCCTGCCTCTCTCCAGAGACATCTATAGAGAAGACAGAGCCCTGGGTGTGTGCAGGATTGGGGGGCAGCCCCCAAAGGACAGACAACCAGCTTGCCAGTGCAGCTGTTCTGCTACAAGTTCCTTCCACCACCTCCATCCTCCCTCTGTCATCAGCTGTAAAATTGAATTTGTAACTATTTATTTTTAATAAAGTATAATATCCCAGGGGAGGTCTGCAAACAAGAGAGACCCCAGGGCTGCCGTGGTGTGTAGTGACTGGTTATTATTGCTATCTTCTGGCATTTATATTTCTGAACTGCTCAGACTTTCCAGTCAGGTTCAGGACTATATTATCTTATATTATCCCCTGAGAAGACCCATACAAAGATAGCCCCTGCCCCAAAGAGTTTGCAGTGCAAGAAGACAAGTTGCATTTGAAAGGGGTGGGGTGGAGATACAGCCAACCATAAAGAATTGCTCCATTTGGTTTGCTTTAGGAAATGTTGTAAATGAAGTGTCAGCTGTCCCCATCTGGAGGCCAGTCCTGCTCCTCTGAAGGACAACAAGAGTTTTGGCAGTGACTTGAGCAGTAATAGGGTTAGAAGAGTGAGCAAGCAAACTGTCTTGAGGCCTTCGCTACAATACCACGGGAAGGTGCAATCTGGAGTTAGCACCGGTGTGTTCTGTAATCTGTACGTGGGTTAACTAACTTGATGTAAACTCCTAGCAAAGGCAAGGAAGTCAATCATTTTAATAAATTAGTTTTTAATTTGACCACCTACCTCATGTAGAAATTACAAGCTGCCTTGTTTTTACTGGTCTTTGACCTCAAATTAGTTAGCCTGAGTTAACTCACTAACTCAGGTTATCTAACTTGACTAGCAGGTTAAGCATGCACTTTTTATTTGTTGTCAAGGCAAGGCTTAAAGGCAGTTTTGCCTTGGAAGTCATTTCACTCCTACCACCCAGTGATTTATGCTGGTGCAGAAATTATTTATTTATTTAAGCCAGGAAAATGCTCCCCTTCCTAATTATGAGGTTCTAAACAGTCACTAAAGTTTCCTAGCCCCTAAGCATGTATGTTCCTCTTCTCACTGTTGGGTCCTGGAGTCATTATACTTCAGTTTAGCTTAGTCTCTGCTCGGTAAGATTCTCATGGAAGTCAGTGAGAGTTTTGCCTGACCAAGGACTCTAAATACCAAGTACCTAACAGATATTCTTAATATGGGGGGTGGGGGTTATTACTGCACTTATCTAGTTATAGTTTTTATTAACAGCTGCAAATACATGCCCAAAAGTGTGTGAATAAAATTTGGGGAGAGGGAGAAAGCGAGAGCCAGAGTTATGATAAATGAATGCATTTGCTGCCAGTTAGGGTGAGGCGTAACCAAAAAGGGGAGCATGGAGGTTCTTTTCGTCCAGGAAGCAGAGGTGGTGGGAACGATCCTCCACAACTGTAGATAAAAAAAAATCAGATTGTTCAAAAAACTGCTTTTGCTTCTGAACAGCTGAACTGCATGGGACCACAGCCCCTCCTACATGAGGGAATGATGTCTTACCCCATCTCCTGAAGCACCTACAACGAAACAAAAGCCAAATCCACATGCCTTATGGCATTATTTTGTGAATACTGCAAGAGATGAAGGCCAGAGAGAAGGGAAGGAAGAAGGGAAAGTAAAGGAGGGAGTAAGAATAGAAGATGCAGAGCAGGAGTAGGAGAAGGAGGAAGTGAATGAGAAGAGAGGGTGAGGGAATAAGGAAGAGGAAGGGAGAGAAGCTGGGAGCAGAGGAGGGGAGAAGAAAGGGAAAGCAGGTAAGAAGAGGGTTGGTGAGAGCTGCACAAAGCAAGAGGAGGAGGAAGAAGGGTGTAAGGGGTTCTTCATCTCTCCCTATGTTGGTACTGAGGTGTTCATACGTCTGATTGGAAAGACAACATTAGTATGTGTGTGTAGCAGCACACAGATCACTGTGCCCCATGGTTTTTCTCATCGCTGGCTTGACATGCAGTCTCAGTTGTTGATCCATATAT
>NW_017729022.1:62910154-62917954 GCF_001723915.1 Gavialis gangeticus
CCATACGTCTGATTGGAAAGACAACATTAGTATGTGTGTGTAGCAGCACACAGATCACTGTGCCCCATGGTTTTTCTCATCGCTGGCTTGACATGCAGTCTCAGTTGTTGATCCATATATATGTCTCTGCCCCTACCTCCCCCCTCTCTCCCATCGTCCCCTCCCAGCTGTTAATTAATGAAGTCTTCATTTTATTTTTTTCTCCCTTGAGGGCATAAATGAAGGCCAGTATTGACCTGGTTTTTATTACAGTTTTCAGATGCTGGTGCCTGTCACTGGGGCACTGTACTGGAAACAACAAATGGACCGAGAAGGAAGGACTCTTGTGTGAGGACACAGAAATCCAGGACACGTATTCAGATAGGGGATGTGGGCACAGGGAAGAAAGGCCGTTTAGCAGTGTACACCAGATAAAAGGTATTGACTGTGCAGACACAGGCTTTGCTCTGTGACTTCGTGTGCAGACATGTGGGCACGCTGAAGATTCTGCACACACAGAAATAAGGAAGTATGCGAGGAGCTGCACATGCACATGTGGTGCTAGGCACATACCCCTAGATGTGAACAAAGCTCTGTACATCTGAATGCACAGGTATGGAGATGCCACCAAGTTGGTTTGCATATTTGCACCAGGCTATACCTGTACACATATACAGAGCTAGGATAGAAGCACAGGAGCATGTACAAATATACACAGTTAGGAAAATGTCACTATGCTCCTATACAGGTGTACCTACAAAATGCAATGCAAATGCACAATGCAATGCAAATGGAAAGACAGAGAGGCAGATGTGTGCAGAGGGCTACACTTGGGCAAACAGCAGCACACAACTCACTACACCAGCATTGCCGACCCCTAGCACTTCCAAATGATGACTCAGGCCTGAAGAAATAGTGAGATGAGGTTCAAAATATGAGATTTAGAAAAAAAAAATCATTTGGGGGTTTGTTTTATTTCTTTTCTCCCTTTGGAGCCTTGTTGCTGCACTCTGGTCACATTTTCAGTTTCTCTTGGCAATCCCAAGGGCTAGAGATGTCCTATGGAGCACTCTTCCTACAGAGGTCACAGGGACATGAGCTCTGAACCCCCATGTCTCACTGCTGCAAGCCAGCCCTAGCTCTGGGATTCTAAAGCCCATAAACATGAGTTCACAGGAGCCTCATGGCCCAATAAATAGACAGAGCTCCCATGGTCTGGCCTGTGATGGGGTCAAGGAAACTGAGTCATCCTTTTCTTTATGAGTAAAGCCTTGGACCAGTTCACAAAACCTTTGGGCAGGGTGACCATGAATCTCTGAAAGCCAAGAATGTTTGGACCTTGTCCTGGTTACACAATGTTGGCAGCCCTCATAATTAGTTGTTTTTCTGGAAGCCTCACTTTCTGGTGGCATGTAAAGGACCTCAGCTGTTTTGGCCAGGAATGAGAAAGGTGTGATCCCTAACTGACAGCTGTGCTAGCAGGAGCCCCTACTGTGGATGGCGGTATACTGGCAAAGCTGTGTTTCTACTGGAATAGCTTGCCTTGCTTGTGGTTTTACTGTGCCAGCACTGCTGTGACCATGTAGCTATGTCCACACCAGGAAAGCTTTGCAAGTACAGCGCACCAGTGTCCTGGTGAAATGCTCCTATTGACAGAGCACACAGTCCCTTCTCAAATACAGAAATAACATGACAAAGACACTGCCATTATACATGCTACACACTCAAAGCACATGTACGTCCACCACAGACATACACACCATAGATTCACATCACACCCATTCACGCTATAAACATACTCAGTGCCTCACAAAGAGTTTTGTTTGAGGTGTTGTACCTGGGATATTCAGAGCAGACTACACACAGCCTCATCACAGTGTTACCCAAGGAAGATTGGTTTAGGGATCTGCTAGGACACAATATCCAAATCATTCCCTCCTATAGCTCATCAACAATTTTTCCAATTTACCAAAAACCTGCTAAACAACATGCTTTGAGAGAAATTGTGACCCAAAATATTTCCCAAGGAAATCCGAATGCAAAGAACTCTGCAAAATGAGAACTTTTTTTTTTAATGCTTAGCATCAAATCTATTATATTTCAATTGGCCCCTGAGTTGCTCATGCCTAGGAGAGGATTGAAATGCAGTGAGCACACCCCCTAATCTCTGCCCAGTGAAATGTCAGGCCCATTCAGTGCAGGTCTTTACCTGCACATGTGTTTTCACAGCAGGAGGTGCTGAGCCCTCACATAAGCTTACCCATGCAAAATACTGGGAGGCTGTGGTTTTAGTAGCCATGGGATGAACAAACCTACCCTTACAAGCCAGTTAGAGGCTGTGTCTGCTCCTGTGGAAGTCAGTGGGAGCTTTGCCATTGGCTTCAGTAAAAGCAGAATTGGGCCCTAATGGAGCACCAATAATAGCAATGGCATTGGAAAAGCCCAGAGGGTGCCAACTGTGCACTAAATCTGTGAGTCCGGGACAGACTGTTGCGAACTGGGATGGGGGCGGGGATGAAGCTGGGGAGGAATCTGGAACCAGGGAGTTGATTTGATCGGTCAGGCCTGGGGCAGGTCTGGGTCAGACTGTGACGGCAACTGTGACGGGCTCCAATTGGTGATGCTGCTCAGACAAGTGAGGGAGGATAAGGTCAGGAAGGAAACCCTAGACCCAGTACTCTGTGGCGTGACTTCTGGTGATTGTGGGCATCTCTAAAAACATCCATGAGGAACTGGAAACCAGAAGACACCAAGGAGGAGGAAAGCACAAGCTGGGGTGAAGGTTCTAGCTTGGCTTCTGCTATTGGCCCATTAGTTGCAGCAATGAGTTGGTTTCTTGCTCTCTCCATTCCACCATAATACTCTGTCCTTGGTCATGAAGCCACAAGACGGTGAAAGCAGAAATCACTCTTAACTTCAGCTTCTGCTCCCACCCTCCCAGGAGGAGAAATTACCTCCTAAAGGGAGAAAAACTACAGTGAGGTCTGCTTGCAAGCCTTTAATGAGAAGGCCTGGTCTATTATCTGTCCTATGAGCGCCACCTAGGGACCAAAGGGCAGGTTGTATCTGAGAATATAGGCAATCAGGACTCATAATGGAGATCTTTTATTAGAGCAACAAGATTTTTGCAAAAAAACAAATCTTTGATTGCAAGCTTTTGGGCACAAACACCCTTCATCAGGCATTGGAGAAAAGACTGCAAAAGTTCTCCTGGGTAGAAATGAAAGTTCATATTTCATAGGATTTAACAGAGGAGTCAATAGATGGAAAACTCTGGGCAGTCAGTTCATAGCTGGTATGGAGCCTTTCACCTCCTGTGAGGATCTGTAATGATGATGCAAATTACCTTGAAGCAAAGGCAGAAGCAGGAACTCAGGTTTCAGGTGGTTACAGTTGCTTCCTGCTTGGGAAAATATAGACTATCTGAGAAAATATAGAACAGCTGAGAACACAGCACATACATGGATGGAGTGGCGGGTCTGAGATAGCAGGGGGTGGTGTGGCAGGGCAGGATTGAGGTGGACTGGCAAAGGTGTGGGGAGGAGGCTAAGACTGGCACAGCAGGAAATACTGTATGTCAGGCTTGCAATCTGACATCAAAATGAAGGTGGGGCGGGAGGGCACCTTATAGACCAACTCGGGGTGGCCAACCTGTGGCATGGGCAGCCTTTGTATGCAGGAGACTGGGGATGGGAAATGCAACACAGTGACAGAAAGGGCAGAGAGCAGAGTGTCAGATCAGCTAAGGGGAAGGGACTGAAATGGCACTCAGGGAGTGGTGGGACTAATTTGTGGCAAGCCTGCCAAAAAAGTTGGCCTCTTAGACTAACTTGTTTAGAGAGGAGTGAGCTTGTGTAGGTTACAGCCTACTTCATCAGATGATGTGTAGGCGGTAGCCTGTGAAAGCTCATGCCTCTCTGAATGAGTTGGTCTCTAAGGTGCCATCCTGCTTTGCCTGCTTACTAACACTAACTAGACTAGACTAACATGGCTAACTAATAACTATCCTCCTCTGGCATCAAAATGTTTCCATTCTGGTCACAGGTCCAGGAGCAGCACTTGAAGGCTTGACTAGCACAGAAAATACTTCAGCTGATCTGCGCACTTTTGTAGGCCTGGGGCAAATTGTATAGGACTTGAACCATCAAAAGCCAGTGAATGTAAACCAGTTTCGGCATTCTTTTCTGTGCTGTCATGGATCAACTGCATAAAAGCAGCACTCAAGAGTCACAAAGTCAAAGTAACCTTAAAAACAAAAATGGCTGGGCTGAATCTGAAGCCTATTGGAGACAGTGGGGCTCTGAATCCAGCCCTTGATATTTGCACTTAAACTTTGACTCTTCTCAGGAGTCTGAGAAGGGGGTTAAGCCCATGGATTTCTTCTCTAAGGAGAGAGAGCCAAGTCCCTCAGGTCAGTGCTCCCCTCTGAAGAGGAGCCCAAGGAAGCATGGGTGACTGGTGCCTTCTGAGTCAGGGGGGGAACTTGCCTCTCCCAACAGCCAGTGAGTGATTGGGGGGTCACCCCCTGCAGCCAATCCCACCAACCCACAAGTGGCAGTGGCGTGCCGCTGGCACTTCTGGGCATGCCACTGACACTTCTGGGTGAGCACGATTGGCCGTGGGGGGACTGCAGGGATCACTTCCCCTGGCACCTCCACTCCCCAGCCGGCACTCTTGGCAGGAGCACCAGCGCTCTCACCTGCCTGCCCTGTCCGGGAACACTGGCTGTCAGGGGGTGCACTAGCGCTCTCAGGGGGTACATGTGTGCCCCTTATGCATCACCACTGCAAGGAAGTAAAACAGAAAAATCACTAGTTTTATAGTCATGTCATTCCAATTACTGTGTCACTTCATATTCCCCCTTGGACTTCTACATTAGCCTAACCACCAATATTTTCATATAGCCCCAGAACATTAGGTAATGAAGGACTGGCTTGCAGGTTAGCAGAAGGCAGGCAGGTTACATTTGAGGAAAACCTCCTGCAAGGGAGTGGCTACTACACCTGTGTCAGACCTGGAGCGGGAGGTAGGGCATATTGCTAATTGGAGTGCCAGGACTTGCGTGTGCTGTGTTGTGAGACAAAATCCATCCTGGAGGTGAATGGTGGGCTTGAATAGCTGTGACATGCTGGACACTAAAATGAGCCAGCCGGGTGATTTTGTTGCTGGCCTGTAACTTAATAAAGCAACTCTTAGAGCCGTGGGCCAGTTCTGCAGTCAATCTCTGACTGCAGTGTGTTGGTAAAGCTGTTAGGACATTGCTCTTCTATGGTAACTACAGCTACTGCATCGAAGGGGTGGGCGTAAGGGGAGAGTTGTGAAGAGCAAGGGGGAAGTTGCATGGTTCCCACCCCTCCTCTGCTCATTTGGTCTCATTTAAGCTCTACATATGTAACTTTAAATAAGTATGAATGGTCCATAATTTCCACACGATTTTTCGGACTTGGAGATTTACTTTGATTGGCTGGTGGGTGAGATTATGGTAACATCTACAGGCCCCAACGAGTATCACAGCCCCACTGTACCAGGCACTGTAATAAGAGACAGTCGTCTCCTGTCCAAAAACCTTTCAGCCTAAACAGAGAAGACAGAGAAAAGGTGAGGGAGGGAAAGAGAAGCACAGAGATATGAAATGACTTTGCAAAGGAGTGGCTCCTACACCTGTATCAGACCTGAAGGGGGAAGTAGGGCATGTTGCTAATTGGAATGATGTGACTTCAGTCTCAGGTTGCTGTGAGTTTAAGCTAATGTAAAACACAGGAGCAGGTTACCCAGAAAGACTGTAGAAACTTTATCCTTGGAGGTTTTTAAGACCCTGCTAAACAAAGCCTTGACTGGGATGATCTAGTTGGGGATGGTTCTGCTTTGAGCAGGGGGTTGGCCTAGGTGACCTCCGAGGTCCCTTCTAACCCCCATTTTCTATGATTCTATGACTTGACCAAGGTCACACAGCAGGTTGGTGGCAGAGCCCTGGGTTCCTCAGTCTCTGGTTGCTGTAAGTTTACTCAACAAATGCTCAATGTGTGTGCATAAGTCTAAAGTAATAAACAAGCCATGAATATTCATGAAGCATGCACACATCCCAGAATAGCTCCCTACTTTCACTTCAGTCATAAATCTTGGTGAAGGGATTAACCTACTACTGTATCCTGAAGATCTGTCTGGGTACTTATACGTCACTGGGGTAACGGAGCCCCTAAGAAGGTAACCGAGCCTTACCTACAGTGAGGCAAATTGTCTCCAGGTATCCCAATTCAGGGACTGTTACCTAAACACCTCCACTGCTCTGGAAAAAGAGAGGAAATGAGCCCCAGCATTTTAACCAGATTGGGATTTACAGATAAAAATCAACCTTCTGAATAGCATCCAGAAGCAAACAAGAAGCTATTACACAGTGGTGATGCGTAGCGGGTGCACGCGCACCCCCTGAGCGTGGTGGTGCACCCCCTATGAAAAGATGCCACAGACACTGTCGGTGGCACCTGCGGGCAGTTGCCATTTGCCACCCCCTGCCGCCAACACTGCCAGTGGCATTTGTGGGTGGTCAGTGATTGCTGCTGGTTGCTGCCGCCCTGGTGGCGTCTGCAGGTGGTGCTGACCCCTGGCTGGAGCTGGCCTCCTCCTCCTCCTGCCACCAACAGTGCTGGTGGCATCTGCAGGAGTTCACTGCTTGCTGCCGTCATGCTCCTGTCACCACGCTTCCGCCGCCGCCAGTGCTGCCGTGCCCCCCCAGCCGCTGGGGGCACACATCGTTCATGCTATTACAGCTTCTCGAGAACAAGTGCTCTGTGTCGTCTATGACTGACAGCTGTCTTCTGCACCAGCTTCTGAATGGCCTCCAAGTGCAGACCCCTGGAGACAGAAGCGCAGTAATCCCAGGTTAGGCCTGGAGTTGCCAGGGGGCCGTAGGGGATATGTTTCTGTTGCAGGACCTGAATTTTTTTTTTTCATGTTCCAAGCTAAATCAGCCAAATCAAATCCAAATCCAGGAGTCAGTCCAGAACCATAAGTGGCCCTACAACCGGCAAATATCCACCACTCCCACTGGGGGCTTCAGATATTTCCAGCGTCTTTTGGCAGGCATCCTACGTGGCGGCCCATGCCTGGAGGCTTGGGGTTTGGATGCCCCCAAGTTTTGCTTGCCCTCAGCCATACGGCCGCAGGAGCAACTAGGGAGGAGCCTCCCATTTCCATAAAGTGGGCTTCAAGTCCCAACACCTCAGCGGCTACTAAACAATGACAGAAGAACAGTTATCCCCCGGGGGTCTAAGGAAAACTGTCTTTTTGGCCCCAGATATATAGTGCTTCTCCTGACCTGATAATCCAAAAGGAGCATTATCTGAGCAAAACATTCTTCCTCCTGAGTTATGCCATCTCCCATCCTGCGCTATGCATGCCTGGTGGTGAGACGCCCTTTGTTAATCAGTGCTCCACGCCTGGTGTTTGGCTGGCCAGGACGGGCTGTCCCTGCCGGAGAAGCCCCTTGCATAAGAATTAAAGCAGAGCTGGGTTGAGATACTGAACTAATCCACTAGGGCATGCTGGGAAGCTGAATATTAAACCCATTCTGTCTGCTCTCCCTGCGTTGTTTATCATTTTTGCTCCTCCCATGATGGGACATGAACTACCCTGTCGGGGCAAGCTGGTTTCATAACAGCCAGAGCGGCCCCCTCAGTACACCCGGGGACTGCACGCACGCTGAAGTATTTCTGGATGCCGTGGCCCACCAGCCTGCAAAAATGCAACACACACACACACACACACACACACACACACACACACACACACACACACACACACACACACACACACACACACACA
>NW_017729022.1:62917999-62921455 GCF_001723915.1 Gavialis gangeticus
CACCCACAAACACACACACACACACACACACACACACACACACACACACACACACACACACACACACACACACACACACACACACAATGCCTGCGCGCTGCGCACACAGTCTCCATTTTCACACAGAGGTTCACAAGACACGCTGCAAATTTGCAACAGAGACTCCTCACAGATATATTTCACATGCACACAGCACGCCTTCACTGCAGCCTCATTATGCATACACTGCACATGCACATGATGCACATTCACCGTAAACAAACAACCCACATTTATCTCAGATACACCACAGGGACATGCTACAGGAACCCACCACTCTTCAACACCTTCCTCCCAAATACACCACCCAGCATGCACTCAGCATTGCACTCATCGTGGCACACACGCTCACTTACAACTCGTATTCATCACAAATACACTGCTTAGGCTCACAACACAGTCACTGCAAACTCACATTGCAATACATCACACACACACTATACTCATACCTGGCACAAGCTAGCACAGCACAGCTATACACAGATTCATAGCTTGAATACAAAAATAGCTACACTCATACATCACAGTCATGCTCAAGCCAGAAATCCACTTCCAGCCACCTCCTACCCATCCCCTAAACACACATAATTCCAGTCTTTTGCTCAGCTCTGCCCTTTCACTTCTAAACGTTGTTTCCTTTCACCCTTGATCTATTCTTAAGGGCAAACTCACTTCCCCCCAGTCGCCCTCATTTTTTCTTTATTTCCCCAACCCCAGTGGCAGATAAAGAAGGCATTTCTGAGCCCTAGGGCCAATCTGGACTTCTCCAAGTGTCCCTTTGCAGGGTCACTGGATACAACATTTTTAACTCTGCAGGCCTGATGGACAAGGGGCCTGGCTTCAAGTGCCCAAGGACTGCAGTGGCTGGCTTTAGGGAGATCACACTCATGCCAAAGAAATTGCCATGTTTATTTAAATCTCCCTGCTGTCTGGTGCTGTTTGCCTGAGGCTATGTCCAGGGCAAAGCAGCACCTACTGCAGGGGATCAAGGCTTAGACTGATGGTGTCATCAGTCAAAAAATCAGGAGTCAAGCCCCAAAAGGCACGATAGTGCCTTCTCCCTCCCTCCACTGCCATGAGAATTTCTCCTTCCCCTTTTTTATCCTCTCTCTCCCCTGCATGGGTTTGAAAATGAGTGCTGTCCAGTCTCCTAGGTTAAGATGGGCAATTTTTGGCTCTGGTTCAGCCAGCAACAAACGCTGTCTCCCACCCCTAAATGAATTTAATCCCTCCAGTCCCAATATCAGTTCAGCCGCCCATATGTATAATATCCAGCTCTCAAGATCCTGTATCAACCTCTAGCTGAACAAGCTTCATTCAGCATACTTTCTAGTCTACATGTGGATTATAAAGTGGTTCTTAATTACATGATCAGAAGCTTATTTTCCACAGGATGCCTGCCTCAGTCAGAGCCCAGGTCGGATGGTGCTCTGGGAACCAGTGCGGGCTGGGAGGCTATTGTTAGTGGAACTCCAGTATCATTTGCTGCAGAATTTGGAAGGAAAGGGACTGACTCATAGTTAAGATGGTTGGGCGCAATGCCCTGGAAGACAGATTTCTATCCAGGCCGCTGCTACAGAGCTCCTATGTGGCTCTGGGCACATCACACACAGAACATTTCAGCAGTAGGCACTAACAACTGTGCGTTCATTTGCTGAGTGCCCCATTTGAGAGCTTGGTGTTTCAGTCACAGAAATGCCAGGCACTCATAGCTGGAACTGAAGTCAGTCAGACACTGACTGACTTCCTTGAATACAGACAAGGCAACATAATGCTAAGTGCTCTAGAAGATCAGATCCTAGGCGTCTCCTATCCGGCAACCACAATTAGCGGATCCTTTTGTCCTTCATTTCTTTGTGCCTTAGTTTCTCATCTCTACCGCAGGGATAATAGCAAGCCCTTGTCTCAGCAGAGAGGTTTGGTGAAGGCAAAGTAATTTGCATTTGTTAAGCACTCTGATACTCGAGTGCTGAGCCCCACAAGATGCCCAGGAGGAAATGAACAGTACTGTTTTCAGAGCAGAGTTTGAATGCTGTGCAATAAAGGCCTAAGGTCACAGATCGAACAAAGAGGATAAAACAAAATATGAAATTGTTGCTCATTAAGAGATCACAGTCCACTCTGTGCCCTGACAAAGGCAGAGGTCCTGTGGTAAAGAAAAACGCACGTGTCTGCTTATGCAACTGTCTCAGAATCCATATGCACAAAGGGGACTGAGTGAAGCAACCTCTCTTCTGGCATTTCCTACCTTTCCAGGGCTTGACTTTGCAACCTGAATAATGTCCCTGAATGTGGATTAATTTGTGTGGAATTCAGTAACTATTGTGATGCAGAGGCCTGCTGTAAGGCCTACAGACTCACATTTCTGAGTGCAGTTCCAGGTGTGGCCATAGGGAACCCATTGTAGCTCCCTAAGGCAAGGACACTTGGCACCAATTTAAACTGCAGCAGGAGGGAGCCTGCTGGATACCTGCTCTAACTGATGCTTTTGTTGCTGTTCTTGATACCAGCTGAGATCCATAGTAGAGCTTGGCTCTAGCCGGTCACCTCCACCAGCTCTGCAGAGATTGCTCCTTTTCAAAGAGGAGACTTCGCTTGTTTGGTGTTAGGTTGCTGGGCCTTAAATGCATCTCTTGCTTTGTGCCCCTTGGTGGGAACTGTCTAAACTCTTTGGGAACCATCCCTCTGGACTTCAAGGTGGATTTTGACTTTAGGGTGGAATATCTATTTAACTTCCTTGTCTCTTACATATACTTATTACTGGTCCCTCGCAGAATAAACAGGCCCTTACAGTTCCCTGATCTGCTTCTCTTTCTTCCAAGGTTGTTGGTTATAGCTGTGTTGGTCTAAGGACATAGGCAGACAAGATTATTTGTGTAAATGTTATATCTTTTATTAGACCAACTGCATAGTTGGAAAAGTTGTTCTTACAAGCTTTTGGGTGCAAGCACCCTACTTCAACTTCTCTTGCACTACAGGGTCAAACTGGGGAGGAAGAAGGGGTGCCATTCCTTCCCACATAGTAATGATCTCCCCAGTGAGAGGATGAAAGGGAGTGCTGCTCATTGTGAATTGCACAGATCTTCAAAACATGGTCTGGCAGGACTCTGATGATGACTACTGGGTTCCTAGAACATGGCTTTCCCTCACTGGGTCTTGAATATGCCCTTTGACCTTGCAAAGCTTGAGTTTTGTTCCTTTACTGGAGGAGAAGGTAATGCCAAAATGGCACCATGTGTGGCACTGACAGTAAATTGTGCCCAGCTGTGACAGTCTTGCTCCTTTCTGACATGATGAATGAAGTCATTAACAAAAATAACATTTAAATAACGCTCACTGGGCATCTCTCTGTTTAGTTCCCCTGCTCTCTACAAGTCCCTCCCCCTTGTCTTTCCATTTACGCTTTCCTCCTCCCTC
>NW_017729022.1:62926455-62929035 GCF_001723915.1 Gavialis gangeticus
CAAGTCCCTCCCTAGCATCTGACAAAGTAGGCTGTCACCTAAGAAAGCTAATGACTCTCTGAATGAGTTAGTGAGGTGCCACCCTCCCCTGCCTTCTGCCTAGGTATCCAAGATAACACCATATCTTGATGCATGGGATCACACTACTCGGAGTTTCTATTAGGTAGACATCTCAACACTAGTCAACAAAGGGCATATCTACAGCCCCATCAGTGCTGAGTGTCTTTCTGAAGACATTTCCATGAACATTCCCATGGAAATAGAAAGAAACCTAAAAGAGTACATTAACTGATCCTCACCATACAGACCTTTCTACTCCCAGTCTTCCTCCTGGCAGCTTTCAGTAACAGTCCTCTGGCTATATTAAGAGCATTTCTTCATCACAGGGTCTTGGTGACTAATACAATGCCAGCTTTGATGCTCTTACTCTTGGAGGGTCATGTAGATGGAAAAATAAGTTTTTGGTCACCACTACTTTTTGGATCCCTATCCTGAAAGAGGCATGAATTAGGCTTCCAAAGCTGAGCATGTGGAGATCAGGGAAATGGAGATGTCCCCAGTGAAGGATGTGGTCACAGATTCTGTTGATTCTTCAAAATAATACCCTTTCCCAGCCACCAGCATTTCCATTCTTGCCTGGGTTCAGCTTGAACTGGCTGACTATATACAGGTGCCTGTTTCTTTTGGACCTGAGGGCAGCCATAAATTAGTATTGTTATTTGCCCTATCTACCCGCATGCCATGTGTACCTTTCCCCAAAAAGCTGCCTTCCAAAATTGGGGTGCATCTTAAGCAGGGAAGTTGATTTTCTGCCCAGAAGGGAAGTACCCCACTTTGATTACTGATCCACCAACTGCCTCACAACAGCAGTGGAATTTGGACTCAGGCAGCTAAGGGTGTTAGTTGACTTAATAGTTCATTGCTCTTTGCTCCAAACGTGTTAATGACTGCCTCTCCTTTTTAAGGGGTGTTGGTTGTAGCCGTTTTGATCTAAGAACATAGGCAGACAAGGTTCTTTGGATAAATCTGATATATTTTATTAGACCAACTACAATAGTTAGAAAATTTTTTCTTTGCAATCTTTTGGATACAAACACCCTTCTTCAGGCTCCCTCTGCCTGAAGAAGGGTGTTTGTATCTGAAAGCTTGCAGAAAAGAATTTCTCTCCTTTGTAATGGCCTTGAAGTTTCACTAATCATGCTAACACTTCTTCCAGCAATTTTGCTGTCCACTAGCTACTCCTGATCTCTGTTCTCCTATTTAACAGCTCTGCAGACCTTTAAGGTCTTTTCAAATTCGTAGGTCTGTCCATGGAGGCCAGTCTTCAGCAACAGCTACAGTTTCAACTTCTGGCTGAGCAGGAAAGGGAGAAGGAAAAGATTAGGCTCTGTCCCTTCTCAATGGGGCCCTAACTCTGGGAAAATCTTTTTTTTTTTTCAGTCTTCCAAAAACAAGATGCATATCTTATTTGGGGCTGTGTTATACCAGGCAAGCCACAGATGCAAAGCAAAATGGTGGGCCTGCCTCTACAAAAACTGAATTAAGTCTGGATGCGTTGAGCAGGTGTGACAAACAACTACATGGAAAGGAACGGGGGAGGCTGAATAAGGCAGCACTAATCTGCTTGTGTGGTTAGACAGGCTAACAGCTTGTAACAAAACTATTACAGGAAAATTTTTAATTAAAGAATTTATTGTAAGCCTTAAATAATTGAAGATAGAAGTGTCTGGAGTATCCACAAAGAGACTGGCTTCTTTATGTTCAAGTAATGTGAAAAGATTTGGGGACAGATACAATGAATCTGTCACAGTAAAATTACACTATGCAGGCTCCCCTCCAAAGTGGGGATTCTACTCAGCAGGCGCATCTACATGAGATGCTTAACTGAGCATTAGCATAGTTTACTAAGAAGTAAGCATATGCATCTACATGTACATATGCTTACTATGCAGTAAACCTCCCTAGCCCCAAGTAAATTTGCTACTAGAAAATGCAAATAGCAAACCTACTTGAGATTAGTAACAGTGCAGTAATGTTCGCATAGACACCAGA
Source organism: Gavialis gangeticus (assembly GCF_001723915.1). Lineage (NCBI taxonomy): Eukaryota > Metazoa > Chordata > Crocodylia > Gavialidae > Gavialis > Gavialis gangeticus. The sequence continues at coordinate 62,928,508 of NW_017729022.1, forward strand.
CCAGGAGCAAAATCTGCGCTGGGAGTTAAGGCTCTCTCAGCACTGGTCCCACAGTCACAGAACCAGTGCTGGGAGCTCTCTGTTGGCAGGGGCAGGGGAACCTGTTCCCCACCCAGCTCCATGAGTGCAGAGCTGGGGGCAAAACAGGCTGGGACGTTTATTCCCTGCTCAGCCCTGCACTCAAGGAGCTGCGTGGGGAACAAGCCCCCCAGCCTGTTTGCCCCCCATCTCCATGCTCACAGAGCTGGGCAAGAAGACAAGCTCCCCAGTCTGTTCCCCACTCAGCTCTGCGCTCATGGAGCTGGCTGGGGAACAAGCCCCCCAGCCTGTTCTTCCCTAGCTTCCGGTTTGTGGAGCTGAACAGGGTGCAAGCTGCCCAGCCTCTGCTTGGCATGTAGGGTGGACATGTGTAGGACCAGTCCTGGACCAGGTGGATTGGGTGATCAAGGCATGGAGCTTGGAAAGAGCTGCACAGTTGGGGTAGGCCTCAGCCCCTGCCCTGATTTGGTGGGGGTGGCGGGGGGGGGG
>NW_017729022.1:62929122-62933643 GCF_001723915.1 Gavialis gangeticus
GGGGGGGGGGTGGCACAGCTATCAGTGAGCTAGCTGCTACCTGCCCCACCAGCAGACTGGAGCAGGGGGCTGGGACCTGCCCCTTCTTCTGCCCTGCAGCTCTTTCCAAATCCCCTGCCCCTGATTGGGGAGCCAGGGTCACGAGCTCCCTGCTGCGGGGGCAGGGGGACATTGTCCCTGGTTCAACAGCAGGCATCCTCCCAGGGCCAAGAGACATCTGTGTTAACTGCCAGCCCCTGGGCAAGTACCCAGGGGGAGCTCCCCCCCGCCATGACAGCAGGGGCCCATTGCAGGGCTGCAGGAAAGTTGGTGCAAAGAGCAGCAAATCTGTTCCTTAATCCTCACATGTGTAGATGCCTGCCTAAAAGTGCTTACTCCAGAGTAGCTTACATCAGCATTAGTTTAGGCCAGATCAAATACATGTGTAGACACAACCAGTGTGGCTGTGGCTACATTCAAGATTTCTTCAAGGTGTTTCTTCTGTTGCTCTAGTACTGCCAGGGCCAGCAGCAGTGACACAGCTAGCATAGTCAAAGTGTAGGCAAGGTAACTGTAGTGTCACCTAATCCAGCACAGAGCACCAGGCAACAATGTCAGCGTAGAGTGGCCATGAAATGGCTCATTTAGACCTGAGAGAAACACACAGATTTTGCTTATGATAGCTCTTCCAAATAATGCTGGCACTGATGGAGCTATATCAATGGAAGAACTCCAATCCTGGACCCCTACACTTGAGTTCTGCCAACCTACCCCAGTCTTCACCTTTTCTGAACCTGAGGCTGACACTCAGCACGGCCAGTAGTCCTTGGTTTTAGTGCACAGGTCCTCATGGTGTTGCCATGCTAAAACCCACTTCCCACTAAGTTAATCTTTAGTGCAGTGGTTCTCAAGGCACCCCCTGGAAAATACCAGCTCTTAGCTTTCCCTTCCTTTTTTTTGAGTATGGAAAAATTATACAGCAATTCTTTTATTGCAAAGAACTCAGAAAGACACCCTGGTTCCTATTTGAAATCTCTTGGTTTATCTTGTGAATTGTGTTAGTGTTTGTACATCTAACAATGCTGATTCTGTGTGGCACCCCGCAGCACACTTAGAAGGATCTTGTGGCACCCCAGTTGAGAATCACTGCTTGAGTGATACACCTTAAGAACTTGCTTTGGACAATGTTTCCATCTTGTAATGGAAGAGTTAAACTCCTAGAGTTCCTGCAAGTTGTGTACTTGTTGGCAGGAGGGGCTTGGGAACATTCAAAGGTGACATGGTACCTTGTTACAACACATTTTAGCCTGCATTTGTGTGTGTAATTAATTTAGTCTGTCTGGCTTAGTCTGAGGGAAAAACTGAGGGTGGTTTTGGAGGACAGTAACAGAAAATGCTCTTTATTCTTTAAAATTCCCGGAGAGTCCATCCTTCTGTTTAACAGGCATTGAGCCTGAGTCAGAGACTCTAAGCGAACACTTTCTGCTTTGTCAGTACACAGCAACCCTCAGCTCTGTGCTGCGGTATCGTTGCTCTTCCATTCGTGCAGCTGTTCAATAGCTTTGCCAAAGCACCTGAATCCTCCTCTGCAGAAGCTGCCTTATTTATGTCCTGAATCTTACACACGGCTCTTCTAAAATACTCCCGTTCTTCTTCTTGCCCTCTTTCCCCACTCCAATCTAGCAATGCATTTATACCCACATCTGCAGTGCCAGCCTTCACCACTCCAGGCCAAACCTGCCAACCTACCTCAAGTGTTATCTCAAGAACCCCTTCTCATCCAGCCTGCGCATGACCCCCCAGCACACACCTCTGTCCCTGCAGTGAACTGAAATCCCCTTGCCATTGCACTCCCAAGGCCCTACACAGTGCTTCTTCCAATCCACCTAAGTCCTCTCCATCCCCAACTCCTGCTGTTCCACACCGAGTTCTGCCAGTGCCAGCTGCTGCTCTAGTGCCCCTGACCCAACACCCATTTCCTCCTAATATTTTCCTTCCACCCTTCCCACACTGCAGCTGGATGAGCTATACTGACTGTTGTGATGGTTAAAGGCTCTGGGCATGAAGTCATTAAAGTGAAAGAGGCTTCTTTGTGATTTTTCATATGCTAATGAAAATGTGTTTTGTGGGAATGCCCTTGTCTGGGTGCCAGGATGCTAATACCTTGCTGCTCCTGTTGGATCCACATGGCTCTACTTCATCAGCTGTGCCAGCAGGGTCACACAATAGGAGGCAAAAGGCAAGGACATGTCTCTACGTGCCTTCTGTCGGCTGCTGGGCCATGGAAGAAGCCTTCTGCTTGATGAGCTGGCATTGTTCTGCCAGCAGAAGGAAGGGCTTCTGTTGCCGCAGGGGAGCTGAGAGTGTGGACAGACTCATGCTTTGGCTGGCTGATCCCGAGAGTTGTGACATAGCGCAGACCAGGCCAGTTAGTATAAGTTGTTCAATGTGTGGATGGCAGGGAGAAAGGGCCTCTCCCTGGTGCTCTTTCTTATGAAAGGGATACAGACTCTGCTTGTGGGTAAGAGTACCTACTCATAGTACTGCAGTAACAAACCTGTGTCTCAGTTGCCATTATTCTGTAGGCCACAATGACCTGGACTTCACAGCAGCATGGGTAGTACTTGGACTGTAAAAAACTGAAGACTTCTACCCCTAGAGGGAAAATCTCTATTGTCCATACAGGTTTCATGACATACAGCTGAATAGCTGTGATTTTGTCCAAAAGAAGACAATGAAAAAAATATTGCCACAGTTCATTCATTTGCAAGTGTGACTATGGACTGACATCTGAAGAAGTAAGCCCCCTGCTTAGGAAAGCTTAGGAAAGCATATGCTATACATCTCAGATTTACTGTAGTTAGCTTAGAAAGATGCAAATCTACCTGGTCTTCTGCCAGAACAAATTGTAGCTGATTAAAAGGGGAGAGACACTTACTTTGTATTAGCTACTCAGCACTGCTTTACCCCAGTTGAGTAGGGTTGCACCAGGGTAAATAGACACTGCTTGCTGTTTCATTCATTGTGTAAATTTCTATTTACCACGGGACAGGAGCAGACACAAAACAGGTATCATCAGAGCAGCTAAGGCAGGGTAAGTGCTCCTTTTCCCTTAACTCAGCATAATTTGTATCCTACATTTCCACAAACTTGTGGATGGGTGTATATGTCTGTGTCTTTTTGTTTGCACTTACACTGGTCTGTTTTTGTTCTTTTGACATGCATGTGGGTGTTGGTGGACGTTGGGATGTGTTCTGTGTGTACATGCATGTGTTAGGAGGAATTTAGTTACAGCCTGAGATCTCACAGTGACCGGAGGAAACGCTACAAGGACACACTGAAGGCAGACCTCAAGCAAACGAATGCCAACATTAAGAGCTGGGAGAAGCTGGCTGCCAACCAGCTCCAATGGTACTGCAACCTCAACAAAGCGGCAGCCCATTTAGAGGTAAAATGTCTTGCCCTCGAAGCAGAGAGTGGAGGAAGGAAAAGAAAAGGAATGCCAGCCTGCAGCCTTCTCTCCCCTGTGGAAGGACCTGCAACTTCTGTGGATGTATCTATGGCTCAGGGATTGGACTCTTGAGCCACCGAAGGACCAGGCCCCATGGATGAATCATGGTAAAGTCATCCTTGACTGGAGGAATTACCACCACTGCTGCGGAGGAGGGGCAGCAAGGCGCTGCATGTCAGGCACTGGGCCAGGTTTCAAACGTCCAGTTCTCTATTCCTGTGCTCTGGGGATAGGCATTTATACGCTCCAGGGTGTTGAGACAGGGGTGCAACCCCTGCGCACCCCTGCCTTCCATGTTGGTATTTGTATCCACCTTTTACACTGGTGTCAATGATGAACCAAGGGGCCAAATGCGGACAAGAGGCTGCTCAGGCAGCGCATGTGTGTACATGCTCATATGTGTGTGTATATGTATGTGCATGTGTGTGTGTGTGTGTGTGTATATATATATATATATAGTGTATCTTTGTGTTTTCATAGTGTACATGCTCATATGTGTGTGTATATGTATGTGCATATATATATATAGTGTATGTATATGTTTTTGTACATGTATCAGTGTACGTGTGCATGTGGGTATGTACGTGTTTTTATGTGTGCATGGGTGTGTATGTGCATATGGATGTGTGCATGTGGGTGTGCATATGTGTGTGTAGATCTGTATATGGGTATCTTTCTGTGTGTGTGTGGGTGTATGTGTCTGCGCGCGTATGGGTTTTAATGCGTGTATGTATATGTGTATAATGTGAATGTGTGTGTGGCCAGGCTGCGTCGATCCCTTGCCCCGCAGGTCCCCCACCTGCTCCGTGCCTGTCTCCTTGCGCGGGCGGAGGCCAGGCGAGGTCGAGCCGAGCCAAGCCGCGCCACGGTGGGAGAGGCCTGGCCGGGCTGGGAGCGAACAGCTGCAAAACTGGGCGCGGGGCCTTTAAGCGGCGGCGGGGGGCGGGGCGAGCCGGCGGTGACGTCAGTGGGCGGGGCGTCAGGCGGGTGGCTGCGAGCGGGCGGGGGGGGCGGGGCACACAGGCGCGGAC
>NW_017729022.1:62934034-62934417 GCF_001723915.1 Gavialis gangeticus
TTGGGGGGGGGGGGGTTTGTGGGGGGGGAGATCTCCTAAGAGAGAGGCAGCCCCTGCAGTGTCAATTTATTATAGATTGTAGGTAAGTATTATTATAGATTACTATAGCTAGCTAGATTAGTATATATTATACAGCATTGATGACTAGAAAGTATTATGCCTGGCAAGCTAGGGTGTGTGTTGAGGTTGGGAGCCGGGGGTGCGAGCTGGTTGAGAATTAGCTGGGGAAAATCAGTATTTCCTTTTGTGTACTGAAAAGGTTCATGATCCCGAATGGTTTTTTTTTCCTGGCTTCTGAAAGGAGTCTCGCTGGGAATAGGAAGAAAATAAGAAGTTCTGGGCCATTTTATGGGGTGCTGCTGCCTTTTGTGATGCCTTCCCCC
>NW_017729022.1:62934620-62934893 GCF_001723915.1 Gavialis gangeticus
GAAATAATCCCAGGGTGGACTGTGATTTTGTTTTGCTGCTGGGGGGGGGGGCAGGGGGACCAAGGGCTTTTTAGCTGTCTTGTTTATTCTTTTTTTCCCTTTTTTTTGTGTGTTTTTGTTTTTTGGGTTTTTTGTTTGTTTGTTTGACTGTCCGGGTGTGTTGTGTGCGTCTATCCTATTGGTGTGTGTTGCTTCTTTCTTCCTTTTGGAACTGTGGGAGGGGGCTTGGGGGCCAGCAGGGCCTCTGTTTGTTTGGCATTCAAAGCTAGATAC
>NW_017729022.1:62935020-62935250 GCF_001723915.1 Gavialis gangeticus
CCCATTTTAAATTCTGTCCTCTTGTTTCCTTACCCTGCTTCCTTTTAAGAAAAAGCCAGGTAAGTCCTTAATAATCCACAGACAAGGCAGCCTTGGTTACACACATACTTTCCCCTTCTAGCCAGGGCTCCCTTCTGTCCAGCAGCCTCCATTATGTAGCTGGCCAACTCTTACTCAATATTTGTTCTTTGGGCTTGTGGAATCCCTGGGTTCCTCACAATTTTTTTTTT
>NW_017729022.1:62935285-62935874 GCF_001723915.1 Gavialis gangeticus
GCCCAGCCGCGCCCGCGCCCCGCAGCCCGCGGAGCAGCCTCCGCGCACTGCGCCCGTCCCGCCCGGGTCAGTATTGCGGGGCGCCGCGCGCGGCTTTGGGGGGAAACCCGGGGGGAAAGGCGGGCCCCCCGGCCCTTTGTGTTTGCTGGCAGCGGAGGAGGAGGGAGGCGGCCGGGCCGGGTGACAGGCGCAGGAGGCGGCTGGGGAAGGCAGGGAGGGAGCCCGAGCGGGTGGGCTGTGCAGGGACTGGGGGGTCCCCCCGGCCCGGCCCCCCGCCTTCTGCACCGATATAATTGTGATCCTACTGGTGGGGGCTCCTCTCTCCCTGCCTCAGGTCGGAGGGGCTGCCCCCCCTGCAGCTGGAGGGGGCTCTGCTGGCTATTTTGCTCTCTTCCCCCCCGCCTTTGCTGCTGTTTTTTTCTCTGGGGGTTTCTTAAGGGGCGATCGCGATTCCCATAGGCCACCAGCCAGGTCTGGTTGGGCCGGGGGGGCTGCTGTTCCCTCTGCTCCTCGTAGCACCCTGCCCCAATTTTTACAAGGTTTTTTAGCAACTGAGATCCCCTCTCCCTGTCCCCATCCCCCACCTCTC
>NW_017729022.1:62937180-62937768 GCF_001723915.1 Gavialis gangeticus
TTTGGGCTTGTGGAATCCCTGGGTTCCTCACAATTTTTTTTTTGGCGGTGGCGGGGAGAGGTCCATTTTTTATTTATTTTAAATAGATTGTATGCTCCTTGCTAGTTTCTGGGCTGTCACACATGTGAGGAGGTTGATTGTGTGTCTGTGCATCTGTCTGTCATGGGTTTTTTAATGTAAGGCTCAGTGTGTGTGTGTGTGTACATGTGTATTTATATAATATAAAGTACGATTGGTGCATAGCTCTATGTGTGCGCACAATACTGATGGCAGTGTAGTATTTCTAAGCTTGTGTGGTGTGCTGTAGGTGTGTGTACGTGTAATGGGGATATTAATATACATATATAATCAACAGACCGCATACTTGAGGAGGGGGTGAATCCTTTATGGAAAACCAAAGGGTGTTACAAACTAAATGGTTGTGCTGTGAGCCCTGCAAGTGTTGGAGAGCACAGGCCCGACAGCAGGGTAGGTGGGGTAAGGGTCTCCTTGTTGCTGCTTTCTTAAAGACGGATCTGAAGGCTGAGATGAAAATGGAAACTACTAGGGGTGGGGAGGGCAGGAGAGGGCTGGTAAATCTTCTAAGCC
>NW_017729022.1:62942768-62943812 GCF_001723915.1 Gavialis gangeticus
GCTGAGATGAAAATGGAAACTACTAGGGGTGGGGAGGGCAGGAGAGGGCTGGTAAATCTTCTAAGCCCTGGAGCAGGTCTTGGGGTAAGCATAAGTTTTGGCCCTCGCAGTGAGTTTATTCTTCTGCTGTCTCAGTGCTCCCCTGCACTGTGCCCCTTCTAGGGCTCTGCCTCCCAAGCTGTACTAGTGGGAGTCACAGTAGGAAGCATGATCATGATCTCTTATTTTGTGTACCACTTGCCAAGCCCCCTGAGCTTCTCTCCTTAGATTTCCCTTTATAGCCTCTTTCCTTGCTGCAGAGCTGTGTGGGGTACCCCTGATCCTCGCTCAGTCTGTCCCAGGGGGCAAAGAACCAGAACTGGGCATGGAATAATTCCAGCATAGGGGACAGGTTCGTTTCAGTATAGAGGCCACGGAGCTCAGCCCTGGTGGGAATTTTAGCTGCTCTTGGGATCCAAGCCTGAGAATGGCAATGCAGTCTACTGCATAACAATGTAGGGTGCTACTCTCCAAGTTTTGGGGCCCAAATGCTGGAACTTTGCTAGGCCTTGGTGACCAGTGTTAAACATGGCACCAGGGCAGGGTGCTAACCCTTAGGATGCCAGGCCTGGCCAACATCTGTCTTCACAGGCCCTGGCCCCAGGCTGTCACTGATGCTACACGTTGCTAAGGTCCAGGTATTGGAAGGGCAATCAAGCCAGAAGTGTGTTATATAGGGTGATAGACCCCACTGCCTGATCCTCTGATAAAATTGTCTCACGCTTCTTGTGGTTTTGTTCCCAGGGCTCTGCTTATGCACCTTGTTCCACGAGTCATAAGGGTTTTGTAATCTCTAAATGGGGAGAAACTTGTGCGCATCGGTAAATATTGGACAAGGGGACTCCACCTCTTGGTGTTTGTGTATGTATGTGTGTTTGTAGCTTCTGGTGACGGGAGCTCATTTTTCAGGGTTCGTGATGTCTCCTGAATGCCTGGATGGGATTATTTTCCTGCCTGTCTTTCCAGCCCAACCGCTTTTCTGTCTGTAATCCCATCTCCTGGGGC
>NW_017729022.1:62948812-62954327 GCF_001723915.1 Gavialis gangeticus
TATGTATGTGTGTTTGTAGCTTCTGGTGACGGGAGCTCATTTTTCAGGGTTCGTGATGTCTCCTGAATGCCTGGATGGGATTATTTTCCTGCCTGTCTTTCCAGCCCAACCGCTTTTCTGTCTGTAATCCCATCTCCTGGGGCAGGAGAAGCAGCTCTAGCTTCGGGCTGATAGTGTGCCCAGAACCCTATTGCTGGGATTATTTTTGTCTCCCAGCAACACAGCCATTCCCCTCTTCAAAGATACTTTTTCTCCACTGGGCCTCAGCAGGGGAAAGTTCCTCTGGTCTTGTTTTGAAGCTCTGAATCACTTTCCCCACCTTTCCCAGGTGCTTGTTCCCCATTGACTTGGAGTTTGCTTTCTGTATGCTAATCATGCAACTTTACACAAACTAGCAATACAGCAGGATACTCTAAAAAGAGCTCTTTTCTCTCTTCCTCTTCCTCGGACTTGAGCAGGGAAAAATTCCAGGTTGTGACCATCCAGGGTAAAATTGCTGGGAAACCTTTAGGACCTTTAGGTCACCATTTGGCAGAGGCCTACTCAAGGAGATGGGTCCTGCAGCGCACCCTAAGGTGGTAAGGCTGGGTCTCTGGTGGGAATGAGTTCTGCAGTCATGGGCCCTCCACCCAGAATGAAACGCAAGAAGAATGACTCGGCTGAGGGTAATGTCCTTTGGGGGGCTCTGCGTGCATTTTTAGGGGGTTGCAGGTACTTAGTACTCGTGTACTTAGACCACATAAAAGAATGGAGAAGGGCTGAGCTGTGAAAGAAACCCACCCTGGTGCACTTTAATGCAGGCCAGAGGATCTATCAGGGTGTAATGGAAGCCATGATCTCTAGTATGGAAAGAGTGCTGGAACATGAAAATAAATTGACTTTGTGGTTTTTGGAACATTTCCTTTCTTTCTGTGTCCCCCATCCCCTGTGCAGAGAGGTGGGACTGCTGGCCCTGCGCGGAGCTCAGGCTTGTGGAGCCGTTGGTTCCAGGGTGTAACTGCCGCAGCAGTGCCGGGCCCTTTGCCGGCGGGGAATCCGGGCTCGGGCAGGGGACTCGCACCTCTTCCATCTTGGTGTCTGTTTTGAGACTAAAACTGTCCAGGGTTGTGTTACATTAGGCTGCCATGTATGAGGCTGGTCCTGGTGATTTAATATTGCTTCTTTCCACACTGCCCAAACCCTCTTTATATTCCTCTTTTTTTTTTTTTTCCTGCTCAATTCTTTGAAGGCATGATGGAGCAAGGCGTCCACCTTAGTTCTTCTATGTGGCAATACAAAACCCTAAACTGATAGGGATTAGGTCTTGCCTTTAGGTCTCAATCCCCAGCCCCTGCTGGCTTTGAGAGGGGTAAGGCATGGACTTCTGGTTTTTTTTGATGTGGCATTTCTGACCTGATTGCCTAGGATGCCAAGCCTGACCCCTGCAAAGCTTCTGTCCTAGGGAAGGGGGCTAACCATTACCCCAGGTCTCTCATGTGATCACATTTGAGTCACTTGCTTCCTGTTTCTGCTCTGACTCTGCATTTCCTTTGCTTCCTTTCTCAGTGCTGCTGAACGATGGAACTCCGAGTGGGGAACAAGTACCGGCTGGGCCGGAAGATTGGGAGTGGTTCCTTTGGAGACATTTACCTGGGTGAGTGGCACTCTGTTTGTACTTCGAGCTGCGGGGATGTATCTTTTAAACTCCGTGGTGCTGCTTGTAATGGGTAATGATTTGTAGAAGGAATATAGGGTAGGGAGGGAGGGTGAGCCCCAAAGATTACATTGCTGGCTGAGTTCCCTAGCCCTTCTCGCTACTGAAAGCCTTCCCTAAGGGGCTGAGATTCGGTGAAGACCAGCTCGGTCCAGGCTGGCGAGTGGAAGGAACTGGCTTGCCAAACTGATAAGGAATTGGACTACTGTGGACATGTTTGTCAGACCCGTTGCAAATCCTGTTTCTCTTCCTGTCCCTCAAGCTCTTCAGTGCAGTGTGTTGCCTTCCTCAAAGGAAACACGGTCAGTGTGAGAGACTGTTAATAGTGGGGAAAGGTGGCTTGGCTTAGCTAGGTCAGGGGATCTGTTATACCACCCTTCCCCAGGATGGAGGGGCAGACCCAGTGAAATCTCCCATGGAGGCTTTCTGGTTCCATGCTGAGAAGGAAGATGTGTATAATTTTTGCCTTCTGACTGACTTGAGACTAACACGGCTAACTACCTCTCTATAACTTGGATTACCAGCTGGGGTGACCTGAGCTCAGAGTAGTTGCAGGGGCTATGGGGAGGAGCATAACCCTCTCATTGGGATTCCTGTTGGCTTGTCCCTTGGAGAAGAAGGGGGAGAATGCTTCTAGTACATACTAGTAGCATCTTGTTCATCTCTTTCCAAGGAGGGGGTGAAGCCCCTTAGAACATGTACTTTATCTGCTGCCATTTTTAGTGGCCCAGAATATGGGATTTTGTTCAAGTGATTATTCGGTGTCCTGTGAGCCACTTTGACAGGAAATAATTTCCTAATGGTGGTAGTGCACTTTATTTTTTATCCAGTTTTCACCAGTACTCCTAGCTACAGCCCCTCAGCCCACCCTGAATGGTTACCCTCCCTCATTAGTGTTTGCACCCCTTAGAATCTAAGGCTTAGATGCTTATCTCGTGTCCCCCCCATTGTCATTTAGCCAAGTGATGACATGTATTTGTCTCTTTCTTCATAAACCAGGCTTAGCCTCTCATTGTTTTTGCTATTGTTCTATGAATTTCCTCCATTTTGTCAATCTGCTGAGTTGTCCAGAAGCCAGTGCAGTTTTCTAGGTGTGGTTGTGCCAGCGTGGGGTAGCAAAGGGCTGTCCTCGTGAGTGATCTGTAATGTGATGCCCCTGCATAGATTGCTTTGGAGCTCTCTTGCCTCCACCACCCCCAGCTTGCATTGCAAACTCATCTGTAACTTCCTGGCAACTGTCGCTACAGGGTTGTGCTTGGCCCTGTTGCTCCCCAGTTTCTCCCATTTAATATCTTATCTTGGAAACCTAATCTAAATGGGATTCACTTTATTTCCCACCCATATTTCTAATCACCAAATCTCTATTTTTATTTCTCTGTCCTCATGGGTGTTTGTAGCTCCTCTTGATTTAATATCCTTCATGAATGTTGCTAATGGGCTATCTGCGTTCTTTGCCCAGATGATTGATAAAGATGATAAATAGAAACAGACTGAGGTTTTCTATTCCATAACACCCCCCCACCCAACACCGCCTACACTTGTTGCCATGTATTATTTGTCTTATGGTCCTTTAGCTGGCTGTCAACTTGGATGTCAATGCTTGTAGAAAAGTGAAGTAAAAAACAATGGGTAATAACTTTAGCACTAATGTAGCAATTTTTGCGTTCAAATTGCTTCATGTGATTTAAACATTGCAGCACCCAATGAGGTTGGTAAGTGGTGTTATCCTCCTGATCTGGATCTGGAATATGCATGTGGGGAGACCCTCAGTTCAGAAAGGTAACGGTCCTGGTTACCTCTTGACAACTTACCTGGTCCCCTTACACCTGTGCAAAGGGGATAAATTGTTCTGATGGGGCTGGTCTGTGCACGCTTGTCAAGTTTTATGTAACAAAGCAAATTGAGGCCTACAAGGCTCCAAGTCTTGGTAGGCAAAAAGGGCATGTTTTAAAATACTTGGCTCAAGTGAGAAATTTGAATGCAATGGAAAAACTCATTGAGCTGTAGGCCAGCGTCTTTGAACCTGTGTTAGCTGGTCTTGTTGGACTCTATATGGTCTTTTCAGTCTGGGGAGCTGGCATGGGGTGTGTGGAGGAAACTGACACTCCCATTACCCATCCTCTCTGTGAAGAGTGACTTGTTTGCTAGAACCTGTCAGAACCTGCCTCAATTGGCTATTAGTTCCCTCTCTGAGCATTTGGGCTACAGGGAGAAATGAGATGAAAGCACCATTTGAGCAGCTGGGCCTTCTTGAGGCAGTGTGTTCTCTAACCCATGTGAAATGCTCCTTGCGGATCATTCTTGGGAGTGGAAATGTCGAAATCTTGCTCTGAGCTTAGCCCATACACATGCACACCAAACCAATTTCAAATGGTGGTGACTTCACCCCTCTCTTTTGGGCCATCTGCAGTGCTTTTGGAAGGAACTCTAGAGACCCACCCTGCTTTGGCCGGAGAGGGCAAGGGGGGGACCAGACAATGTAGTTGGCCTTTACTGTTTTCCATGGTTCTGTTAGTGGCTCAGTAAACATCAGTTCAGGGTGTGGAAACTTGGACAAATAACAGATGGGGAGGAGCTTCTTCTTACTTTTTTTTTTTTGGCTGGATCAGTTGGCAGTGCAGTGCCTTGCCAGAGCTGAAGCAGGGATCTGAGGGTTAGAACAGCAAGAGTTATTGCAAGTCAGAAGCCAGATGCATTAGCACAGCTGTTTGCGGTGGTGGAGAGGCTGGATTGCTTCAGAGAGGAATCATAGAAAGGAGAGTGAGCTGGAGATTGTCTGGCAAGCAAAGCATGCTGGGACACTGGTGGTGTCTGTTTGGACAGTTCCTGGTTGCATGCTCCTCCCTCGCTGGGGAGGGGAGCTCCTTCCCTTTGTTTCCTCAGCTGTTAACTCTCTCTCGCCCTATCTGACTTCTCCCATCTGTTCAGCTGCTATCCTTTCTTCCGTCACTAAGCTGGCAAGGAGAAAGTGGTAGAGGGGGAGGGCATGGGGAGAAGGAAGAACATGGCTGTTGTCCTTCCGATTATTGTGCTAGACAGGCAGAACTGCCACCTCTTCAAAGGGATGGATCCCTTGTGGAGAATGTCTCCTGTTTGGCAGGTGACAACCCTCTGTCCCTGGAGCCCCATTTAAAGAGCTCATGACAAACGGATTCTGTCTTCACACGGCCCCCACAATGGAGAGCGGCTGGGGGTGGGTGTTAGAGGATTGTGGATAATGCCTAAGTCTCAGGTGGCCGAGACAGTCTTGCAGCATTTGCGTCTGAAACGGTCTTCTCATGCCTTGAACTCCAGGAGCAGCCTCTGAGGAAGGAGGTGGATTGTTAGGTGTCTTGTTTCCAGCTTCTACCAGTCTGGGTTGTGAAAGAGGATTGGGGTTAAAAGCCATGACGAAAAGGCCAGAACCTCCCGAATGCTTGACCTGTGTCCTGTTGCTGACTGCATGGCTCTGAACAAGCCACGCAACCTGTCCAGGTGTGTTTCTGTGGCTTGAGTTTAGTATGTACTCGCAGCCAAAGGGTGACAGTGAGGATTTGTTCATTGAACGAGCTTTTAAGAAACGTATGGGGTTTTCACCAAATGCTTTGTGTTTAGTCACTCTGGTAAATGCTGGATTAATCCCTGTGGTATAGCTCCCTAAAACTTTGTCTACTAGTCTATTTCTAAAACATCCCAAGAGCTGGGGTTGCTTCTACTTCCCAGGGGAAGCTGACACCCCTGTATTGGACTTTGCAGGAGATGAGACCCAAAGACTAGGATTGTTTGTCACATTTGGGATTTACATCCTACGGCTACAGGCTTATTTAAAAAAAAAAAAAAAAA
>NW_017729022.1:62954395-62957648 GCF_001723915.1 Gavialis gangeticus
GGCTTATTTAAAGAAAAAAAAAAAAAAGTTCCTACCTTCCATGCTGGCAGTGATAATCTCCCACATACAAACAGGCTTGGAATGGCTGCAGTGTCCTCCTTTTTGAAATCTGCCATCAGCCTGAAATAATGATCTGGAGATGTGAACTCACCTATTCCTTTTCTCTTTTTTCCCCCTTTCCCTCCTCTCCCCCAACATCTTTGGGGTTGTTACTCAAAAGCCAAAAGATAACATTTCTGAGACATTTGAGCATATTGTTCATTGTGCGAGTGGATGGACTGGGATGGGAACAACACCCACAGAGGGAAAGGAACTGTGAATTACTGCAAGGAGCTGAGAGGAGTGTCAGGAAGGCAGGGAGAAGGGAGGAGAGGGAAGGAAGTTATGCACAGGTCCTAAATACCTACAGTTCTTAACAGGCGAGTGTCTTTTCCACTGAGAAATGCAGAATGAGAATAAGGGACTGAACAAATAATTAACTAAAAGCTTAGTTACTATTCAGGGGCCATGCTGTAACTGTCATCTATATGCAAACCGGGTGCATGTGTGAGATGTATATTATAGTCCTAAATATATCTCTGGCCCGCAGGCTGTAATATAAAGATGGAATTTATCTCTGTCTCCACATACGACCCTTGGCTAAATGGCTCCTGCTCTCAACATGGCTCTGTCCCTCAGTACTGAGTAAAAATATTTCAGAATAATTCTTCCTTTTACTCCTCCTCCTGCCTTGGTGCAGTCTGAATAATTCTTTTTCCCTCATTGCTGTTTACAGCCTTCAAATACTTGCAGATTGCTGCCATGTCTCATTCTTCTTCCCCGTACTTCTTCGTGGTCCCTTCTGCATTTTGGCTTTTTGGATCTTTCTGCTTACATCAGTGTCTATCCAGGTCCCTGATCATTTTTCTTTTTTGTTCCTCACCCAAAAGTCCATACTAGCCTGTCTGTTGCAGACTTGCTACTGTAGACTCTAGGTCAAGAAGTATCCACAGGGAATGGACTCTGGGTCCATCTCCTTTTTTTGGAGACAGCATGGGAGAGTAAACCATAGTGTTGCTTTTTGCCTTTTTGGTTCTAACAAGGGTTGAGGAGGGGGTAAGGATGAAGCCGGGGGGGTGGAATATGAATAGGATACAAATGCTTTCTTTCTGCCTCCCTCACCAGGGAGGCTCAGCACACCAGCTTGATCTTTACGGCAGTGGCTCTCGGCCTTTTTAGGTTCAGGGTACCCCTCCATACCTTGTTTTGAATTTGGCACCCTAGTGGAGAATCATTGTTGTGCTGCCTTGGCTTAACCTCAGTGGCTCTCTACTGGGTGATGCTGCCACCACCACTGCAGCCAGGTGGGATGACCCTATGCACCATGTGCACAGCTGGATTAGGAAGCGACTGTGGCAGGAATGCACATTCTGCCTGCACTAGGGTTATCTGATGAGCCTAAAGTGGCATGATCATGCCCTCCTGCCTCCAACCCTTTCTGGTCTGACTCCCCTCCCCCAGTTCTCCTTGGCTGCTGCCGCCAATGTAGCAGTAATGCCCATGCCACAGCTTCCCAGTTGAGAACCATTGTTTTTGTTGCAAGAATTGACCTGACCTACCAAGGTTGGCTGGATGATCAGCATCTTCTTCTGCGACTCACCCCAGTTCACTGTTTTGTCCCTGTCTTTTCCAGTCCCTTGGCTTCTAGTGGGCTGTATAAACATTCTTTCCTCACCAGCCTGTCTTTGATCTAATATGCCTGTTCCAGGATTACTTTTGTTGGATATTCTAAAGCACAAGCAAATCCCTTGTGTTACCTGTCTTCTGTGTTTTTGTGCAACCTTTAGTACTTTGTATGCCGCTATATGGGTGGGTTTGAGTTGGGGAAGGGTATTATATGCCAAGACCTATACACAGAACTTTTAAGAGCCTCTGTTTTGTTTCAGTGTTTCATCCAGTGTATTTCTTCATAGTTCTAAGTTTGGGTATGACAAACACTTCCATGTTGACAAAGGGTAACCACACTGGAGAAGTAGGAAGGAGAAAGTGGAGGTTTTTGTCTCCTGGGTGGAGGGGCCAGTTTGGGATTGTGGGATAAGAATTACTGCACTTAACTATGCCATTATTGACTGCTTTTGTCAATATAGCTAAAATTCTCATTGTAAAATTTTAAGCTTGCTTTATTGAGATAATGGACAGTTTGTCCCCCTCAGAGATTGCATTGGCTGGCCTTTGCAAGCCTTTCTTTGCAAATACAAGAACTAGAAAAACGGTGTGTGGGGGGCAGATATGTGGGCTGGTTTGTGTGTTTACACGAAAGCTAAAATTATGAAGCTCGGTTCTGTTGCATTCCAGGGCACTGGCTTTTATGAAAGGGTGTCTAACGTAATTCAAAGCATGCGTAACTTTCATTTTGCCCTTGTTTCTCTGCAGGTGCTAATATTGCTACGGGTGAAGAGGTGGCTATCAAGTTAGAATGTGTCAAAACGAAGCACCCTCAGCTTCACATTGAGAGCAAGTTCTACAAGATGATGCAGGGAGGAGGTGAGATATAGGAAGGAGCCTAGGGAGGTTGCTGTCTCCAGTGGAGGGAAAGGCAGAAATGGTTTCCACAGGTCTTAAGAGGAGAAAATGGAAGTGCTGCTGAGGTATCTTAGTGTTGGATGTGTCCTTCTCACCAGGAGATGCTGTTGATGGGTGGGGAGTCACTGTGATTATCTTCTGTCTGCCTCTGGTTCATGGTGATCTGCTTTTCTTTCTCCAGTGGGCATTCCCTCCATTAAGTGGTGTGGGGCAGAGGGGGACTATAATGTGATGGTGATGGAGCTTCTGGGGCCCAGCCTGGAGGATCTCTTCAACTTCTGTTCTCGCAAGTTCAGTCTCAAGACTGTGTTGTTGCTGGCTGACCAGATGGTGAGTTTCCTTTATAAAGGCATTTGTGCATATCTTGCCCTTGCTTCCCCACCCTCTCCAGTTAGTAGCTGTTGGAGTTCTTGTATTCCAGGCTTTCCCATCTGCTTGACATGAGCTGAAGTGGCTTCTAGGGACTTTCTTCCTAAAGAGGCGGGTGGGGGGCAGTTAAACCTTTTATAAAAACCTAGGGATTATTGGAGGGGGATTACATTAGTTGCCCATATAATCCAGTATACAGTCTCCCACAGTGGCCACCACCAGATGCTTGAAAAGCCGGTGTAAGAGGCCTTCCACACAGAGGTGGGGAATCTGTTGTCTTCCTCCTCCCTCCCTGCCCCCCCCCCCCCCAAAAAAAAAAAAA
>NW_017729022.1:62957796-62959325 GCF_001723915.1 Gavialis gangeticus
AAAAAAAAAAGGTGCCCCATATCCTGGTCTCTTACTACTAGGTTGGCTGAGCTTTAGGACATAATATTCCTTACAAACTAGCTTCCCCTCGCTGCCTCCTTAGGAGGATTTGCAGTTTTGTTTGGTTCATGTTCTGTTGCCACCTCTCAGTCCCAGTGGGCTGGGGAGAAGTTCCCTTGGCTATGACTTGTGACCTTCGCTTCAAAGTGATGGGAAGCTAGTAGTTTGAACGTACCTCCCCTGCCTGTTTTGGGTAGGCTTGCCAGGTTACTTGCTTTTCATAAGGCTGTTGAAGATGAGGATTGTAACTGGAACAACCCTAATGAGCTCCCTTTTCCACTTCTTCTTTCTTCTCCCTCTTCCAGATCAGCCGTATTGAGTACATTCATTCCAAGAACTTCATCCACCGGGATGTGAAGCCAGACAACTTCCTCATGGGGCTTGGGAAGAAGGGCAACCTAGTGTACATCATTGATTTCGGCTTGGCCAAGAAATACCGAGATGCCCGGACCCACCAGCACATCCCCTACCGGGAAAACAAGAATCTAACTGGCACAGCTCGCTATGCTTCCATCAACACCCACTTGGGAATTGGTGAGCCTGTTGTCCTGTGCACAGATTTTTTTTTGGGTGGGGGTGGGGGGTAGTGGGGAATGACTCATCACGTTGAGGGGAGTGCCCAGGCAGTGTAGATCAGTGTAAGGGAAGAGACAGCAACTGCTACAGTGAAGCCTGCATAATTACTTCTGCTCTGATCTCCAGGCTGCAGTTGCTCCATGGTGCTTGAAAAGCAGCATGACCCAGTATACAAGGTGCTGAACTGGGACTTGGAAGGCCTGGGATTGTATTCCTCACTCTGCCCCTGAGTTGCTGGGTAACCTTGGGCTAGTCACTTCTACACTGTCTATCTCTATTCCTCCCAATCCTAGTCTATCTTTTGTTCATTCTGCATGCTATGGGGTGTTTTATGCACATGCTTGGGGAGGGGGCGGGGGGGCACTTTAATTAAAGCACATGGTGCATCAGGGTCCTCACGTTGAAAAGTGGTGGCAGGAACGCTTTAACTAAAGCTTGTTGGACAAGCTTTAGGTAAAACACCGCTGTCACCATTTTTCAGTGTGGGGGCGTTGATGCACATGACACTGGAGTCTGCTGGGGCATGGTAATTACCACGCTACAGCAGACTTGATTAATCAAGTCCACTCTGATGCGCTGTAATTATGTGCAGCCTCACTGCACATGTATAGGTGTCATATATTTTTGTATGGTAAAGGTGTTAAACTCATCCGGCCCTGCAGGCTGGATGGGTGGTGTAGGACTGGTCTCTGCCAAGGGTGGGGGCAGGGACAGAGGTTATTCCCCTTCTCTCTGGTGTCTGGCAGAGGGGACAGCAGGGAGCTTATTCCGCTACCGGGAGCAAGTGCAGCAGTGATGGTGAGCAGCCCCAGCTGCTAGTGAGGGTAGAGGGGAGACTAACCCTCCTCCCTGTCCCCCTCTGCCTCAGGTACCATGGTACCCTGCCACTGCAA
>NW_017729022.1:62964325-62971638 GCF_001723915.1 Gavialis gangeticus
AGCAGGCTGTAGGTGTGGAGCTCTGCCTATCAGGTCAGCATTTAGTACCTGGTGATATGCCCAGCTCCTTCCACCATTTCAAGGCTGGGGAACGGTGCTAGGAGTCCTACCTGGATGCTGCTGGAAATCAGGGGTTTGTTTGTCAGTTTGTCTTGTCCTCTGGCTAGTAAACATCTAATGTTCCAATCTTTTTCCAAACCTCATTGAGCTGGGATATGGGGCTGGTCTCTTTGCTCGGGCATCTGACTACTGTGAGGAGCAGGGAGATGAGGTCTCTCCTTTTTTGTGCAGCCTCTCACATTGGGCCCATTCCTCCCATGCCTCATTTCCTTTCTTTTGCTTGCAACTTGGTGTATCAGCTGCGGAGTGAGTTTCGTAGCCACCCACAGTGTGTCGAACAGCAGCAATAAAAAATGTTCAGCTTCTTAACTTCAGCTTGTGGCTGGTGGACAAAGTTGTGAGCAGCAGGAACACACACACACACTCTGCAGACTCAGGAAGATGGCATGCCCAGTGCTGTGCTGAGTTTGCAGTCAGATGCCTTTCTCCAGAATCATAAAGGGGAGAGTGCATTATAGTGATCTGTTTCTGCAGGATTTTACATCCCTGTGGGTCCCTAGGAAAAGCTTTTCGGACGCTATAGAGGCAGAACTTGCTCTGCAGAGTAGATATGGATTGCCTTTGCTTGTTGGGGGTGCTGCATAATGGGGTGTAGGTGGCTTTACTGTTCTTGGCTATATTTGAAAAATGTGGCAAGTCTCTGGGCCCAATTTAACTCTTTTTAGTGGGCCCTAGGCAAACAAACTTGTGGGCCCCAGATTGGTCGAGATCCCCTTCCCCACCCAGTGCTGCTGTCTGCAGGCAGTGGGGCTAGGAAGTAGCTCCACTGCTGCAGCGCTGGCAGAAGGGAAGAGAGGCAGATGGGGCCATTCGTGTTGACACATGGAGGAAAGGACCAGGGCCCCCCGCAGCTCAGGGTCGTAGGCATGTGCCTAGTTTGCCTATGCATGAATCTGGCCCTGGCCAGCCATGTAGGTCCTTGCGGGCCATATTTTGGTCCAGCTTTATATATAACCTGACTGTGCAATCCTCATTAAATAAGGCATGCTACCAGGTCTGGAACCTTGAGCATGCATAAAATAGTCCCAACTACTGTCTGTCAACAACTGTTTTTTCTTTTTGTGGCTGCCATGTCTGAACTGAACTACCAAGAGGCTAAGCATTCAAAACAGGTGTTTGAATTGCCTGTCATTGTCCTAACTCTTTAGTCCTTTGCTTCCGGAGTCAGGCACATGCACCAAGATGCATGTTTAGATGTTGTTTGCTTTTCAAAGGGTAAGTGGCATGTGTCATAAATCTGGGAGTGACACTTGTGTGGCTTTCTTCCCCCTCCATTTTGTGCGAATATTGGTCCATGCAACAGCTCTTAGGAGTACTGTTTCCATTTGGCCATTGGTTTCTCTGCATCACGGCAGGGTGAAATGATTAACTTGTTGAAGGAGTCAGTATCAAAGCCACAGTTGGAGCACTAGGGCTTCTGGCTTAAGGCACCTGAGACTTCCCCACTTGACAGATTTCTGTGGGGCAGCCGTTCCCCCTGGGAACTTTAAGTGTGAACAGTTGACTTTTCAGTTACATTAATGCATAGAGCTTAGTAACTTTGAGGGCAGAGGAGCCAGGTGTCACTGCATTTGTGAGACAGGAATAGCGAGCAACTTAATGCCTTTATTTGTATGTGCAGGCTTGAGATTGGACATTCCAGTGTCTGGAGGAAATGCATTCTTCTCCTGGCGACTGGAGAAACAGTGGGCGGGAAGAGCAGGGAGGGTTTCCACAGCTGGAGACTTGTTACTGGGGGAGTCATTTGACTATGGAGCCCTTGGTTCATGCATTCCAGTCAGTTTTCACATGCTCCGGGGATGAGAATCTTTTGCATCCTTCTGAGCTTGTCAAATCCAAAATAGATGTCCAGGGGTGCCCAGGAGACAGACTAGTAGATTCTGTCTGGAGGAGGGAGACGGGGGAAACTATTTTTCCCTCCCCATCTCTAAATGCCTTTTATAGATGGCACCAGCCTGGGCCAAACAGGTCTTGTAGCATTTCTGCAGGTGCAGCCTCCATTCATGCACTGTTAAAGGTACTAATCATTCTGCAATGTGCTATCCTGGAGTGAACAAAATCTGACCCAATGTCAGATAGGAGAAAAAAGTGACTTGACAAGGACTTTCCAAGGGCTGGAGAGGGTCTGGGCTGATTCCAGGAAAGGGAGCCAATCTCTAGGGACTCGCACATGGAAACGTTGTTTTGGAAGGGGGAGGTGGGAGTCACTGTTCTGGGAATCGGGAAGGACATCTGGCTGCAGCGAATTGGGCTGGGTGGTGAATCTCATCTGGTGTAAATCCTATATCACTTTTGTCCAGACGTGCACTCCCCACACAACCTCCTCCCCATTCCTGACTCAGCTTTCATCTGGAAACCAGCTAGGTGGAAGGGGGGGCAGGGACAGGGCTGGCCCAGCCATGTGCCTGAGGTGGGAGGAAAGCAGTCTTAAGCAGGGTGGGGGAGAAGGTTATTGGGCAGAGAGGAAGGGGAAGAGGATCAGCAGCTTGCTGCAGTTGTGTAGCTGCTCAAGCTGAAACTTGATGAATTGTGGTGCCTGTGATCGACTAAGCACGGGTCTGAGTTGTATTCCCACCTCCAGAACTGACTTGCTCCATCACCTCAAGTCAGTCTCTTCTTTATTGTTTTTCTCTTACAAGCAGGAAAAAGTGGAGACCTTTCGCTGTGCCTCTTTGGGTGTTGTGAGGACAAACTGCTTTTCATCTGCAAAGTGTTTTCTGCTCATCTGGGTATAAGAAGCAGCATTCCTGAGTGGAGGGTGATGGTGGTCTTTGAGGTTGAAGTTGCCTAGTGTTAGTAAAGCACAGAGACTGAACAATATAATAATGTTAATTGTGCTTTTTAATATATAGTCCTAGGCCAAAACTGTGTTTATACAGAGCTAAGTTTGAGTGTGTGTCTTTAACAGTAGAATATTCAATAGGGGTGGTGTTGGGATAATTGCAATCAAGCATAATTAAAAACTCAGACATGTTAAGGTGAAGCAATGCACATTTGGGGTATACACACAAATGCAGCTCTGTTGTCAAGCACCATAGACTCCTTTTTTCAGAGTTAAAACCCTCACTGAAATGCTGCACGTGGGCCACACTTTAAAAGTGCGATGACCTTTGGTTGTGGGAGGTAGTGACTTTGTCTTAGAATCATAGTCATAGAAAATGAGGGTAGGAAGGGACCTCAGGAGGTCATCTAGTCCAACCCCCTGCTCAAAGCAGGACCACCCCCAACTGGATCATCCCAACCGAGGCTTTGTCTAGCTGGGTATTGAAAACCTCCAAAAATGGGGAGAGTCCGCCACCTCTGGATAATCTGTTCAAGTGTTTTACTGTCCTCCTAGTAAGAAAACTCTTTCTAATATCTAACCTAAACTTCCCTTGCTGCAACTTGAGATGGTTGCTCCTTGTTCTGTCATCTGCCACCACTGAAAATAGCCTAGCTCCATCTTCTTCTGAGCCCCCATTCAGGTACTTGAAGGCTGCTATTAAATCCCCTCTGTTTTCTCTTCTCTAGACTAAATAAGCCCCTTCAGCCTTTCCTCACATGTCACGTCCCCCAGCCCCCTCACCATTTTTGTTGTTCTCTGCTTGACTCTCCAATTTGTCTACATCCTTTCTGTAGTTGGGGGGTGGGGGGCACAAAGCTGAACACAGTACTCCAGATATGGCCTCACCAGTGCTGAAGAGAAGGGAATAATCACTTCCCTTATCTGCTGGCAACACTCCTACCAGTGCAGTCCAGTATGTTGTTAGCTTTCTTTGCAACAAGGGCACACTGTTAGCTCATATTCAGTTTATTGTCCACTGTAATCCCCAGGTCCTTTTCTGTAGAGTTGCTGCCCAGCCAGTCAGCTCCCAGCTTATATTAGTGCATGGGATTGTTCCGTCCTAAGTTCAGGACTTTGCACTTGTCCTTATTGAACCTCATGATATTTCTTTTGGTCCAGTCCTCCAATTTGTCAAGTTCTCTCTGAATCCTAACCTTACCCTTCAGCATATCTACTACTCCCCCCAGCTTGGTGTCATCTACAAACTTGCTGAGGGCGCACTCTATGCCATCTTCCAGGTTGTTGATGAAGATACTGAACAAAACTGGCCCTAGGACCAGCCCCTGGGGCACTGTGTTTGATACCAGCTGGCAACTAGACATCGTGCCATTGATTACTACCCTCTGAGACTGACGATCCAGCCAGTTTTTTCTATCCACCTTGCAGTCTGTCCATCCAGCCTGTACTTCCCTAGGTTGCCTGCGAGAATGTTGTGGGAGACTGTATCAAAAACCTTGCTAAAATCAAGGTACACCACACCCACCGGTCTCCCTGCATCTGCAGAGCCAGTCATCTCATCATAAAAAGCAATCAGGTTGGTCAGGCATGACTTGCCCTTGGTGAATCTATGCTGACTATTCCTAATCACCTTCTCATCCAAGTGCTTAGAAATGGATTTCTTGAGGAACTGCTCCATGATTTTTTGGGGACTGAGGTGAGGCTGACTGCTCTATAGTTCCCTGGATCATCCTTTTGCCATTTCTTAAATATGGGCACTATGTTTGCCAATCATCCAGGACCTCTCCTGATCGCCATGAGTTTTCAAAGATGATGGCCAGTGACTCTGCAGTCATATCAGCCAACTCCCTCAGCACTGCAGGTGCAGCCTGCATCCATTCGACCCCATGGACTTGTATACGTCCAGCTTTTCTAAATAGTCCTTAACTTGTTCTTTCACTTACTATGCTTCATAACTGAGAACTTTAGTGACACCATGCATAAGAACACAATTTTATGTTTGTGGGTCTGTATTAGATTCCCCTCCCCAGTCATGGTCTAACTTTAAGGCGGAGTTAAAGTGTGTGTGAGACATGGAAGGGTTGCATGCTTTTTTTCTATCTGCAGGCTGAACTTATTTTGCATGCCAGGTTGTCTTATTTTTCCAGCCATTCATGCTGTCGGCGCTTTGATCTGTACGGGCAGAGATGAGATGGGGGTGTATTAATAGCTTCCTTTGATTTGGTTACTAGGGAGGTTTGAGCTGCTCAGCCTCCTTACTAGAGACGAGGCTTACTAGTCAGTTGTGCCCTGTTTCGCCCTTGTGCTTGCTGAAGCCCAGATTATTCTCCAGACTTCTTGAAATGATAGCTGTTGTGTTCCAAAATTGCTTGTATTGCATAAAAACAGAAGTAAGTCTAGCCATGTCTCTTTAATTCAGTCTTTTGTGTGTTTGGATTCCAGCATAGTCTTTTATTATGCAGTTGGCTATTTCCAAAGAGACCCTGCCTCATTCAGTGAATGGGTATCTATTCAATATACAGTAAAAGCCGTGTTATCCGGCACTTTGTTAACTGCCATGCTTTATTAACCGGCATGCCAGTCGATGGGGCAAAAGTGAAGCTGGAAGTCCTACTTCCAGCTTTGCCGAGTCCCACTTTCGGCCACGGCCCGGAGCAAAGCAGTCTGCACGGGCCCCCCCTTGTTTAATTCTCTTCATTTTGTGTGTATGCTCTGGCTTCAGTAAACCCATATATGCAAGCCTTGCACTGAATGCACAGTTACTGGTTTTCTTAAGGGCATATTTACTCTGTTTTCTTCAAGTGCTCCAAAAATATAAGCAACCTTGTGATGTTGGAAGGTACAATCCCTGTTTTAAAGTGGGGAAAGTGAGACACAGAAAAACTAAAGCCAAAACTGCCAAAAATATTAATCTGGGCACCCCAAATTAGTGCTTTTCCAGACCGTGATGTTTTCCAGTGTTTCCAAGGCATTTTTTAGCATGCCTTGTCCAAAAGCACAGCTATTTGGCCATAGTTTCAGTTCCAAGTGCTTAGGACTTCTGTAGATCAGACAGAAGTGTTTTAACTTGGCTATCTCAAAAATGAGGAATGTGCAGTAAGGGATGAGCTTGGAAAAGCTTGCTTGTAATGATTTTCCCAGGATCATGTAGGCACTGCGTGGCCCAGGCAGGGAAAGAGCCCAATACTGTCCTAGCTTAGCATTCAGATATCTTAATCTGTGACTGTTCTTTTTTTCTTCCTGTAATCTCCTGCCTCATTCATTACACGCCTAACTGCTTCAGCAAATGAAGGAAGGTGCATGCATGCATGCACACTTCCCTATTCAACCTGGCTTCATCCCTGAAGTAGGTCTTTCCTGTGTGCTGAATGAAAAAAGGGGGGTCCTGTGGAAAAAGTGGAATGTGTTCATTTAGCTAAGGGCTGTCTTATTGCACATACCCCAGTTATTAAATTGAATTAAGATAACACAGGAAACTAATTGTGGAATTTTCTAACATTTGTGTGTCTGATTTTTGCAACCTAGCTTGTTTTTCTAACCTAGAAGGGTGTATGTGTGTGTTTCTTTAAATACTTTCTAAATTTTAAAATAAGCTTAAAAAAACAAATCGCCAGACACCAGATTGGCTACCACTTGGTTCATCAGTAGAGTTTCGGTCCGCTGCTTTGCTACATATGGTCCTTGGTTGAACTAACAAAGTAAACAATCGTGGCAGAAATAGTAGGCTATCATCCTTTGAACTGGCTGGTCCCTGAAAGAGGGGGAGAAATACATTTCCAGTGGGTTTCGCGACTCGCTGCATTAGTCTGCCAGCAACAGAATCTGAAGATTTGTTTTGTAGAGGAGTATGCCCTATCATTTGAAAACTCCTGGTGCTCTGGTGTAGTGCCCAAAGACTGGAAGAAGGCCAATGTGGTGCCTATCTTCAGGAAAGGGAGGAAAGTGGATCTGGCGAACTATAGGCCCATCAGCCTGACTTCTATCCTGAGGAAGATCTTAGAAAAGTTTATTAAAGAGGCCATCCTTAATGGACTGGCCAATGCCAACATCCTGAGGGATAGCCAGTACGGGTTTGTTGTGGGTAGGTCTTGCTTGACCAATCTCATTTTCTTCTACGACCAGGTGACCTATCACCTGGACAAGGGAGAAGAGATTGATGTCATATATCTTGACTTCAGAAAAGCCTTCGATTTGGTATCCCATGATCACCTCTTGGCAAAACTGGCCAATTGTGGCTTTGGGTCCACCATGATCCGCTGGCTGGGAAATTGGCTCCGTGGTCAGACCCAGAAGGGTAGTAATTGATGGCAGCCACTCATCATGGGGTCCCCCGAGGCTCTGTCCTTGGACCCATATTGCTCAACTTCTTCCTTAATGATGCGGACATTGGAGTCAGGAGCGGACTGGCCAA
>NW_017729022.1:62976638-62981571 GCF_001723915.1 Gavialis gangeticus
CTTTGAAATTTGTAAATCTTTTGGCTTCAGTATCTGACTCCATGTTCCCCTCCTTCCTTCTTTTCTGCACCTCTCCTTGTTTCTCATTTTTTCGGTGTTCTGATCTGTAGCTTTCTCTTCTTCCTTGCTATCTGGGTGCCAGCAGGGGGAGCCTTGAGAGCATAGGAGAAAATTCTACCCCTATACTTGGTTCCAGTGCCTAGTCACTCGCCTGTCCCTTGCTGCCAAGAGCTGCTGATCCCCTGTATCCCAAGTGTGGATTGGGTCTTCACAGAATTTCTCTGCCAAACTTTACCAGCCCTCTTCAGACCATGCACAAACTGTAGCTATATTTGGAGGCTTGTAACTTGGGCAGATTTCCACAGGGTTGCAAAAGACTACGGCGACTTTATCCCTGGTCCCTGCTTCCCCAAAACAAATTTCAAGCCCCAGCTCCAAAGCATGGAAGGGCATGAATTTTGCAACATAACATTGTGAAGAATCATCTTCTGTACTGGGTGGGAGGTGAAATGGGCAAAACAAAATATTTCTCCCTAACCTCATCTCTGAAATGGCTGGACCATTTTTAGCTGGAAGTTTCCAAACAAACACACAGAAAACCCCCTCTGAGCCTGAGGCAGACACCCAGTGTGAAATGTGTTTAAGTTTAGCTTGCCTGCGTGTGTGTGAAGCAAAGAAAACCAATATTATAGTGGGTAAATATTGGGCAGTCTCTACCAGAGGTGGGAGTTGGTGGTGACGTCTTCCACTTCCAAATGGTGGGGAAAATCTTTTTCAAACCCTACCTTAACACTGATTCATAAACTCCTTTTGAACTTTTGATAATTTTAGCCCAAAAGGCAGGTAAGTATCTGAAAAAATCTTAAGTTATTTAGAAGTCATAGCATTTAAGGCCAGAAGGGACGGTGTAGGTCACTTATTCTGGTCTGTGAGACAGAGACGTTCCAGTTAATTTCATGGCCTGTTCTTGTTGCAACAGTACCATCCTTTCCTTCCATAACCGCCTCAACCATGATTAATCTACGTAGTTTTGAATGGGATTCTGAGCTGGGTGTGTGGAGAGGGTGTTGTTGTGATATCTTGTTTGTGGCGCTGACTAGGAATGATGGAGTGGGGAGTCTGTAGCATCAGGGCAGCACTGTGGACAGGGGTGGGTGCCTGTGCGTAAATGAGCCTGCCTACATATGGGAATTACTGACCTAATTACTCGTTTCCGAAGTGGAACTGGCTAAATCAAAAAAAGCAGTCTTTATTCCACAATAAGAATATTCATATGAGGGTTTGCACTGGACTCATTATTCTGGGATATCTATTTTGATAAATTTATCAGCGCGGAGGAGGCTTTTTGGAAGCAAAAGCATTTGTTTCTTGTTCCTTGTATAAGCCTGACACCATGTGACTGCTGCCAAAACAGCTCTGGTCACGCCTCCTCATGTGTAACTCTCTCTCTTTCAGAACAAAGCCGCCGTGATGACCTGGAGAGCTTGGGCTATGTGCTCATGTATTTCAACTTGGGCTCGCTGCCCTGGCAGGGCCTCAAGGCTGCCACCAAGCGCCAAAAATACGAGCGTATCAGTGAGAAGAAGATGTCCACACCCATTGAGGTGCTCTGCAAAGGATACCCTTGTAAGTGCTGTAAGCTGTGGGCGGATAGCTGGGCAATAAGGCAGTGAGGCAGTGTGATCTGCTGGAGCCCTGATGAATCTGACTTCTGATAGCTGTGGGGGGCATGGCGTATGTTGATGTATATCCTGTTGGAGAGCAACTGCAGTAAACTCTGCTTCATTCATCACTCCAAGGGGAATGCAGATCATGCTGAATTATCCAAAAGCGATCAGTTAATTAAGAGTTGATTGTTTTGGGTGGGGAAGGAGCAGGGAATTGGTACAATGGTGAATTAACCAGTGTTTACTGTAGTTGCACTAATGATGCCAATGAAGAGAGAGTGGGGATGAGGGAACATGAGCACCACAGTTGTGGTCTAGAAATGAGACTCCTCCCTGGAAATCTCTTAGGAACTAATTTTGGGTGATCAGTACATTAGGGGTGACCTAGTTTAGAGACAGACCATCATGGAAGAAGGTTTGGAGCTTGTGTTGCCATACATGGTGTTGAAAAGAGGCTGTGGCATCTAGTGGTAGGGTATAGTCGATGCTGCTCTGGACTACTTTGGCCCTGTTCTCCCCCCACAGGCCCGCCCTCCCTCCCACATCTCTGTTCTGCCTATTTTGTAGCGACAAAGTCTCTCCTTTCCCTTTATTCCTGGATATATCCTGGGGACTGTATGTGACCTACCCCTTGCTTGAAAAGCAGCCAAAGAGGTGAGGTGAGCAGGCATTTTCCCCTCAAATAAATTGGGTGGATTCCTCCATACCCAACACAAAGGCTCTCCAAGGAGAGAATGTAGCTTAATGCTGCCCTTCTGATCTAGCACTTTTTTGGGGGAGATGTCCTGGCCTTCCTGGCTTCCCCTAGAGATTCATTTCAGGAGTAAGTTATGGTGCCTTACTGAGGCAGAGTGGTGTTTAATGACCAACTGTTGCTCTGCCTCTTCCCAGCTGAGTTCTCGACGTACCTCAATTTCTGCCGCTCGCTGCGGTTCGACGACAAGCCTGACTACTCGTACCTGCGACAGCTTTTCCGCAACCTCTTCCACCGCCAGGGCTTCTCCTATGATTATGTCTTTGACTGGAACATGCTCAAATTTGTGAGTGAGACACTGTCATGTGGGGCACGCTACTTCAAGGTGGGCTGGGCTGGAGAGTTTGACTGTGTGAGTCTGACTGTTCATGAGCAAGAACATGGGCAGTGTAGGTAGGTGTAGAGCAAGCTGACGGTGTTAATTGGTGATTGTTGCTACTGTCTTATATCCTTTGGGGCAAGGGGGCTGTCTGCCCCATGTCTAACGCATTGTTTAGATTCCAGTAGCTTCTGCAACCACTGCATGCTTTCCTCTCTCCTATTTCTTCACACATGAAATTGAAGCCAGGTGAGAGAGAAGGTTGTGTAACACTCCTTTTTTAGGACCATACCTTAAACCTTACCTAGGGAAGGTGCAATTTCAAGGCGGGGTGGATGGAGACGGCTGCCTTGCACTCTTCTTGGCTGATGGCTGAGGGTGCCACGGACTGGGGGTGTCTGTTTCAGGGAGCGGCCCGGAATCCCGAAGACATGGATCGAGAGCGGCGAGAGCACGAGCGAGAGGAGCGGATGGGGCAGCTCCGGGGCTCTGCCACACGGGCACTGCCACCAGGGCCCCCAGCTGGAGCCACTGCCAACCGTCTTCGCAATGTCGCTGAGCCCATGGCTTCCACACCCACTTCCCGAATCCAACAGTCTGGTAAGTGTAGAGAGGGGGAAGATGGGGGAGGGCCAAAGTGCACGTGAGCCTGGAAATCAGAATCATTGAACACCTGTCTCTTGTATCTCTGTTCTCTGTCCCTTAAGTAGGAAACACGTCCCCCAGGGCAATCTCACGAGTGGACAGGGAACGGAAGGTCAGCATGAGGTTACACAGGGGAGCCCCAGCCAACGTCTCCTCCTCTGACCTCACAGGTCGGCAAGAGGTGTCACGGATTTCAGCATCACAGGTGAGTCCCTGCCCAGAGTCTTGTCCAGAACGGCATCAGACAGGCTGCACCCAGAGGACCATGGGAGCTGGTGGCTGTTGAGTTGGCTCCAGAAAGGGGATGTCTTATTCCTGCAAGAAGGTGCCTGTTGTAAAGCCTTCGGCCCCACTGTGTAGTTACTGACTTTCCAGGGGCTGATGCTGGATGAGCTCTTCTTAGCTTGGCTTTCAGAGTACTGCCAGAGCAAGCTGTCTTCTGGCTTTCTCCCTGACTAATGCTTAGAATGGCATGGGGCAGCATGTTCTTGGGAATTCAGGCTACAGTGACAGTGTCCACTAGAAGCATCAAGGTTGGGGAATGTACAGAGCACTCAAATGGGAGACCCAACCTTCTTCCTCCCCTGCCTACTCTCCCTTATTCTGTTCTAGACAAGTGTGCCATTTGATCACCTTGGGAAGTGAAGAAGGGATGCCACCGGACCAGTGTTTGCTTAGGTGAGTGTCCCCCCTGGTGCCCCTGGTCTCGCCAAGGAGAAAAGGTCTGGCGCCAACTATCAGCTTCAAGCCTGGGTGCTGCTGTAGTGGGTCAGTGTGTTTCCCTTACCTCACTTATCCCAGTGAAATGTCTTTTGGTCATGTTGAGGGACAAGCAAGATGCACATCCTTCATTGGCAATCCCTGTGGGAGGGGGAAGGGCACATGGCACCATGTCTGGAAAGACGGATCATTGTGGCTGTCTGCAGCTGTGTCATGTTAGTGGGAGGGGAGGTGTTGACATTCATTCATTCCATTGCTGCCTAGTGGAGGAAGGCTGTAGAAACCACTCTTATTCCTAGAGTGGGCATCCATTTTATTGTTTCCTAATTAGTGTGGTCTTAATAGTATGATGGTGCTTAGGGGAGGTTTGGGTGTTTGACCTGTGTGTCCCTCTCTTGGAGAGAGATGATTCTGTGGGGTGGTGGTGGAACTACTGGAAGGGAGTAATTTGGATTAACAAGCTTAAATTGTCATTGGAACTGGTGAGGAGATCTGCCTTTCCTCTAATTCTCTCTTCCCTTTCCATCCTTCTCTTGCAGTGTCTTCACTGTATTTTTCTTTTAAACAAACAAAAAAAAACCCAACAACAACAAACCCAAAACAACAGCAACAAAAAAACCCTTAAAATAAAAAGACAAAAAACAACAACAAAAACAGACTTTTTTTTTTGCCAACATCAAGGAGACAAGCTGCCCCCATAGCGGTGTGAAACCATTCTGAGATTGCCGCCTATGTTCCCTGACATCAGCGCCTCCAAGAACCCAACAGCGCGGGAGTCTTACAGAAACACCTCTGCTGCCTTCGTGCAGCTCCCCTCCCTTCTCCCCC
>NW_017729022.1:62981587-62985215 GCF_001723915.1 Gavialis gangeticus
TCACTCCCCTCTTTCCCCCATCCTTGTTTTGGTCTGTCGTCTTTTTTTTTCCCCCCTTAAATAACTTTCCTACCCTTATTTTGGTTTATTTTGGACATTAATGGTTTTAGTATAACTTTTTAATTTTAATTCTCTCTGTTGCACATTTGTGCTCTGTCTTTTCTCTCTCTCTCGCGCTTGCGCGCTCTTTTTTTTTTTTTTTTTGTTTTGTTTTTCTTTTCCTCTTTTCCCCCCGAGAACAAGGGGTAGATTGGTTTTCAGGAGTCTCCTGAGACTTGAATTCCAGCCTTGACTGGTGGGAGAAGTCTTGACTTTTTTTTTCCCCTCAAGCATTAAAAGAAATGGGTTGCAAGCTGTGAGGGGGAGCCTTGGGTGAGGCCTCCCATGCTTTGAGGCTTCCTTTCCTTGGATGCCACCTCAGCACTGTTGTGGGCAGTAAGAAGTGCCAGGCAGGCGCAAATGATACGAACTGCCACAGCGTGTCAAGGATTTCTTTCTGGAGGGGGGACCCAGTTGCGTGGATGAGGCAAAGTCAAGCTTGAAGGACAGGGAGATTGTAACCCACTTCCCATCCTGGTGGTGGGATCTTTGTCTGGCCATGTGTGGTGTTTTCTTGTTTTGTTTTGTTCAGGGTTTTTATTTTATTTTTTTTAAATTCCCCTTATTTTACCGAGGAGAGTGGTGGGATTCAAGGAGGAGAGGGGTATGCAGAAACAGGGGTCTGGTCTTGTTGGGGGAGGATGACCTATCCTTGGTCTCTTTCCGCCCACACCCTAAATAAGATCCAATGTCTGGCAGCCCTCCTCCCTCGCCCACCACTTTAGTTTTTAAATACATTTTAGGAATACACAAGACACCAACCTTCTTGGGTTTTAAAACGCAATGATCACCACTGCGACTTATGGCCTCTTCCTGGCGCACTGACACTGTAGCATGAAGCCAGTGGGTGGTTGGATGTGCAGGGCTTGTGTTATTTTTGTTTTGTTTTTATCCTTTCTATTTAACAACTTTTTTTTGTTTATTTCCCCGTTATTTTTTTCCTAATTTATTTACCCCTCTTACTGTCTCTCTTTTTTTAATTAAAGAGCAAAACTTTTTATTACTTTGTAATTTAAAAAAATGGAAAAAAAAAAACCTGAAGAACTTTGGGAGGGGGGGGAATTTTGTACTTTTTTCCTGTGTAAATATTGGACTTTTTTGAGCTTTATCGTGGTTGTTAATTTGAAGTAATAAAGTAGAAAATGATAAAGTGATGCAAGCATCTGTTTCTTTTCTTTTCTTTTCCTTTTCCCCCTTCTCCCCCCACCCCATTGTTTAGTTGATGTCATCCAAGCAGGAAGTGTTTATCTTGTCAGTTCTGTTCCCAAGTTCCAGGAACAAGTCTGAGAATTTCTGGGGAGAACTGAACCCCCCTCCCCACACACACACACACAGAGACACGTATGGGCTGAAGTGCCTAAAAATAAAGATGATCTGGTCTTTGGAGTCATGGCATGACCAGCACTGTGGCTGTAGTATGGGGAGAGCTATGTGAAATATGATTCGGGGTCTCCTGCTTCCTACACTTGAGATGCTTTACGCTCTGGGAAAAGAATAGTAGGAGAGTTTCCACTGTGCTAATTATACATACACTCTGGTGCCCCCATGAAAGCACAGTTCCTCTGTACTGAGGCTTTGACAGATCAAAATCAAATCCTATGTCAATAGTCTGTCAGTTCTTTTGCCTTCCAGCCTAAAAATGTCATTTGTGTCATTTACAGAGAGGGGGAAAGTATGTAATGTACTTGCAGTCAGCTTGGATCAGCGTTGCGAGTAGGCATAAGCCCCTTCTGAAGTCTGTTGAAGTTGCTCCTGTTTCTGCCATGTCTGCTTTTGGCCCCTGCCCTTCCCATCTGGCAGTAAATCAGTACTGATTATTTCATTTTGAAATATCTCTGCTCCCCCTTCCTGAAGAAGCAGGATGGCAGCTCAGCTTCCTGTAAGCTGTAGAACAAAATCTTGGGAATTAATATATGGCTGGGAATTCACGACATCTGGATATGTCTGTCTGCTGTGCAAATGTGCTGCTGCTTTAATTCAACTATGCAGAAGCTTCTAATTTTCAGGGCTGAGTAGTACCTTGTCTTCAACACCAGCAGCTCCAGAGTGACTAGAGTGCCTCCTGCCCTGATCCTGGGTAGCACTGAATGCATTTCAGGCTTTCACTTTCTGAGGGAACAAAGTGAAACTTAATTATTTCCTTCTGACATCTGATATTTCCTACAGGAAACTGGACAGGACTGTTCCTTGTTGCTACTTTCTGTATCCTTGTATGTAAACAAACTGAAAATAAGGCTGAACTTTTAACGTGTAAACTATTGTGTGCATCTTAGCTGAATGGTTTGTAGATCATTCCTGCATCTTGGATTATCAGTGTTCCCCAAAACCTAGACTTCTAAATTTGGATAGTTTAGTCCTGTTTACCCTTGCATATCTGCAGCATTCACCTCTGCCTTGCTGATGAAGACGTATGTTGCTGGCATAAGCAATGGCAGTGATGGGAGAAGGTGTAGTTGCCTCATTTCCAGTCCTGCTAATTGGGGTTCACAATGAGCATGTTGTTGAATCTGTTTTGCACTCGGCTGGACCGAGATCATTCTATAGCTCCCCATTTGGGCCTGGCAGAAGATTCACATGTTTCCCACTCTGCACCTGTGCTTTGAGCAGCCCCTCCTGAAAACAGAATCAGAGTTGGAGGATCCCTGCTTTTTCAGGAACTGCATCTCGTGTTACTGAGCCACAGCTGTGTCCAGTGTGAGTGCCAGTAAATTTTAGAGATGAGTTTAATTAAAATGACCTCTGTGTCCATATTGTTCACCCACTGTGGGCAAATGAGCAGCAAGCCTAGGGGCTGTAAGGGCCTGAGGGATAGCTGCCAAGGCCCTGCTGCTGCATGTAATTGCATATGCCAATTCACATACATTTCCAAATGAAAATAAAGGCAGCTATAGTATTTGCTTGTGCCTCTCTCACCCTGGCTAGATGAGTAGATTAGAAGTGAGTCCGGTTGGTTGTTGCCAGCAATAAAAGTGCATAGTTAATCACTTCTGTTTTTGCCTGGAGGGCAGTGCCTTGGATAGCTTTGGATCTCTGGCTCCCTCTGCCGGTAGAGGCCTTTAAGGAAAGCATGCAAGGTAAAGAAAGCCCAGAGACCTGTGATGTCCTTGATTTATCTCTTACACCTGCTTTCTTCCTGGGGGAAAAACAGTTTTTAAACACTCCCCCCAACCACCTTTTTCCTATAGGCTTGTTGGGTTCTCCCCTTCACTGGAAGGCCTTGTTGAAGACCCAACTGCTGGTGGTATTGGAATCTATAAGCAGTAGTGGTGCTTCTGGTCTGTGAGGGGAGAGTGGACACCAGGCAGTCTGGGGAAAATGGTAGCTCACCCTCCAGCACAGCATGTGAGGCCTTTTACTATCTTCCCAGCACATGAAGTGAAGCTGATATTTCTAATATGAGACTCTACCCATTAGTTGGGTGAGGAGCTGGGCAGACTTTGTAAGGAATAGAGAAAAAAGCAAGTTAAAAGATTGTAAAAAAAAAAAAAAAAAAAAAAAGGGAGCAAAAAGGGTTATGGTATGGAGGGGG
>NW_017729022.1:62985557-62986128 GCF_001723915.1 Gavialis gangeticus
AAAAAGTGAGCAGAAAGGGTTATGGTATGGAGAGGCAGCCTGATATCTTTTTGTCTGCTCTCCATGTGCTATTTATTAGAAGTGTGGTGTATATATCGCATTGACCTCGGTGATAGGCTTTCTTGCCCATCATCTTGTCTCTACCAGTGGCTAATGATGTGCACGTCAGATGAAGACTGCTTCCAATCCTGATGCACCTAAATGAGCAGTGCTGCCCTGCTGAAACTGGGGGAGGTGACTTTCTTCTGACATCAGCTGCTCATCCACTTATGCTATGAAACAGGTGGATTAATAGCCTTTGTAACTGCTATCCTGGCTTGCCTCACTGCTGATGCTATTCTTAGTCATGGAAACAACTAATCCTTTCTGGAATCCTCCCAAGCTGTTTGCTTCAATAACTTCATGCAGTGGTGAGTTCCATAGGTTTACGATAGGTTATTGAGGAGTTTCATCTGCTAATTGTGTGTATTTGATAGTCTTTGTAAAGAGCATCTGAGGGCAGTTTTATAGGCTTGCTGTGTAAAAGCTGCATAGAAATTGTGTTCATGGTAGCATCTTCCTTAGTGGGGTA
>NW_017729022.1:62986858-62988959 GCF_001723915.1 Gavialis gangeticus
TATATATATATATACGGGCTTTTAAATTTGGATGGTATATGAGACTTGGACAACTAATGTAGAACAAGTCTGTAATGCAGATGGACCATGCATGCTATGAAACCTGTTTGCTGTTGCAGTCTGGAAGTAAACTGTCTCTGTTTACTGTAAGAACTGTAGTCTCATTAGGGTGCTGAGAAGGAATAACTGCATGCTATTAGATTGAGTATGGGATACTGGAAATCTAGTAATTCATTCTGGAAAAACTTAAAATACTTTTTACCATATATTCTAAAATGGAACAAAAAATATAGACATCCAAAACTGTTGCGGGGGGAGGATAAATGCCTGAATTTCACACAGCCCAGCAGCTGTCTGACTTCCAGCCTTGGTCATAGAGGTTTCCTCCCCAACATCATCATAACCTGCAGCTTGTGCTCTGCCTGTTCTTGCTGTCTTTGATGCTTTAGCACTAAGGAGACCTGCTACTTTCTTGCTTTCATATCCAGGCTATCTTCTGGGTATTTTGTCCTTTCCATCTCTGGCTGGTGCGTGTGCGGGGGTCCACACGTTGCCTTTTAAATCAGCTTATGTATGCACAGGCTGTGGGGAAGCTTTCATGGAGTGCTGGTGTACAATGGTTGGCTACTGGGGAATAGATATGATTTTTTGAGAAGCAGCTGTTTCTGATGTATCTGCATGTTATACAGTGTTGTTTTTGGAGTATCTTGAATTACTGTATGGCAGTAACCACAGAAGTGTGTACATCTGTGTGTGTTGGGGGGGGGTGGGGGGGCTATGACTACCAATCTTGGAGCAGGGACCAAAGAGGCCTTCAGCAAGGTGGAGTGATAGAGGACAGATCTAGATGGGTTTGGGTAGACTTAGTTCTCAGGCTGTTCATGTGTTGCAGCCTTGTGGGGTGGGGAGGGGGTGACATTGTCCTTTTAGTAAGAGGCACCTGTTTATGGCAGAATGGACCGAAGTGGGGCACATGCTAAAATAGAAGGTGGCACAGGTATATTACAGGATGAGAGAGGCTGTCTGGACTCTTTCAACAGTGACTTTTTTTTTTTTTTTTTTTGAAAGGGGAGATGCTGAGGTGTATTCAGGTATTAGCCAAGCTGAGGCTGGGTCATACTCTAGTAACAGGCAGCCAGCTGCTGACAACTGGATCCAGAGTCACCTGGGAAGATGCTGCAGGGGTGTGGCCATTTCTTTACAGCTACAGCACTGTAAAGTGTATGCTTGACACTCCTGGTCCTGGTTAGACTGGAGAGTTTACATAGGATGAAGTAGTGTCAAGGTGATGTTGCAAGAGCTCTCGGGCTTTTCTTGTGATAATATTGATCATTTTGGTGCTGTTATCAGCACGCAGGGCTCTTGGAGGGGTCTGGCCCAGCTCAGAGCCCTTCCTTGGCACAGGGCAGCATGTAAGCAGAACGAAGGAATGGGTCTCTGCCTGCCAGTGCCTACAGGTCTGAAGACGGTGTCCATGCCAGTGGGTTGGGTGGGGAAGCAGGGGCTTGGCAGGGCACTGTAGGGGCCAGCTGCAGGTCTGCTGGGTGCTGTGGGTAGCAGGGGCTTGTGGCTTTGCAGGGGAGACGCTTCAGGGAAGTCTTGCTCAAAGGCTTCGGGCAAAGGGCACGGCTGAGGATCCTGCCTGTGGTATGATGGAGGAGGAGCCCTGCCAGAGCGCCCCACACAGGGCACCACCAGAAGCAGGGGGCTCTCCCCGCATACCTGCCTCCCGCGGGGCAGAGAGGGCTGCACTAGTCGGAGTTGCCGCCTGGGGGCGCGGGAACGCTCTCCTGAAGGGGTCACGTAAAGGGAGGGGCGGGGCCGCGGCACTTTCCTTTTAGGCGCCGCCTGGTACGTCACCCCCAGCTTCTCCGCGGGCTGGTGCGGGCTCGGCGCATGCGCCAGGCCGTCTCTGTCCCTGCTTTCTGCCCCTTCGAGGGCTTGGGCAGGGCTCCGCGCATGCGCTCTGCCTTCTCTTACCCAAGCCGCGCCCCCCGCCCCGGGCTTGGGCAGGGCTCCGCGCTTGCGCACTGCTCCCTTTCTTCCCCGCCCCCTCGGCGGGTTGTGCGAGGTTCGGCGCATGCGCCCTGCTATCTCTGCC
>NW_017729022.1:62989163-63005635 GCF_001723915.1 Gavialis gangeticus
TGGGCCCCTGAGGGCCGCGCCCGTCCCGGCCCAGCGCCCCTCCCCGCCCAGGGGAGCCGCGCGGTGAGGCGGGGGCCGGGGTCCCCCACGGGGGGCGCTGGGGGTGGGGATGGCACTGTGTGCATGATGTCAGCGGGGCGTGACGTCAGTGTGTCACTGCATGGGTTGAGGTCCTGACACCGGGTGCGCCCAGCAGGGTGCAGTGGACCTGGAACCCCTGGGCTTGGGGTGGCCCCAGCCCGTGTGCACTGAGCGGGGCAACGTGGCTCTGGGCTTGGTGCCGCTCAGTAGCATGTGGCACTGGCTGGCATGACATGGCCCCCAGCAGTGGTGGGGCACTGTATGGCCCTTGTAGGTACTGCATGGCGTGGGGGGGTTGCATACTGTGTCGTGGCGCCAAGCAGCAGGGCCAGGTGTGGTGCCACTTTGCGCCACAAGGCAGTGAGGTTTGTGGCATGTGCCAGTATTCAGTGTGCCACGTTTCTCAGTGCAGCATTTTCTCTTGAAGTGCATAGTACGGAGACTTGCCCTTGTCCGGGCTCAGTGGGGAGTATGGGCTCTTTCAGACCCTGGCACTGTCAGTGCTCTGGCACCAGCAGCCCTGACACTGAAAAGACCTCGGGTTCATGAACGCTTGTGCTCTCTCTCTCTCTCTCTCTCTCTCTTTCCCCTATGTAGTTAGTCTGTAAAGGTGCGTCTGTAGCTGCCCTCGGATGACTTTGGAATAATGTGGAGAACTGTCTCGACCCCGAAATGGACGAGCTTCCTTCACTTTGAGGTTTTTTATAATCATCCTTTGACAGCCTCTTGTCCCTTGCTCTTTCTGATGCAGACCGTATAAACTGGCATTACCGCTGTGAGATGCAGGGGGGACACTGTGCCATGCAGCATTGTGCCAGTTGGCATGGCGCACAGCAACATTGCATGCAGGGTGGTGTGATGTGGCATCAAGCAGTAGTGAAAGCTGTGTGGGCTGGCGTGGCATGGTGCTGCATAGCACTGAGTGGCAGATCGTGGCTTGGTGCTGCGCTGCATCAAGGTCTGAGCAGCACAATGCAAGTGATGTGCTGAATTGCACCTGATGATATGGCATGTTATGGAGAAGTACTGAATGGTTTGATGTAACGTGACAGCGCTGAGGGGGTAGTAGAACAAGGCAGCCAGGTTTATTGGTCAGGTATCTGTTTTGGGTTACAGCTGTTCTAGGAGGTGTGTAGTTGGAACAACGTAGCATATGTGTAATGTGCATGAATGCATGTAAAGCATCTGTCTATGGCTTTTATCATGTACACTGTATAGTGCACCATGCATTCTTGTATAATGTTGGCGTATATGTTATATATAATAACCTTTGCATGCGTGCAACGTCCAATCAGTGGCACTCAGTGAGGGAAATAGTGTCATCTATATTGTATGTGTGCCTTTCTAACGTAACCAGTCTGACTTGGATGTCTTTGGTGTTGCTAGGTTTCAGTTACTATGTAAGTTGAAAGTTAGTATTGGCAAATGCAAGGTAATGCACAGTGGAAGAAATAATTTGAAAAACTCATGCCCCTTACTAGGTTCTAACTAACTCTGGGAAAGGACCTGATCCTTTTCGTGGACAGCTCCATGCAAACCTCTCAGCACCCAGCAGTAGAAGAGAGCAGGAGGTAGGATGCTTGAGGAAGTAGTGGACGTGGAGTGCTGTTATATGCAT
This sequence comes from Gavialis gangeticus, assembly GCF_001723915.1. Classification (NCBI taxonomy): domain Eukaryota; kingdom Metazoa; phylum Chordata; order Crocodylia; family Gavialidae; genus Gavialis; species Gavialis gangeticus. The sequence goes on from NW_017729022.1 coordinate 62,990,863, forward strand.
CTGTCATCTTCAGTTCTGTGACAAGGGGATGCGGCAAAAATAAGAGGCTCATAGAGGCATAAAGAAAATGATCAGAGGTGTGTATGGACTTCCACAGTGAGAGTGAAAAGAGTGGCGTGGTTTACCTTGGCAAGAAGATGAAAGAAAGGATGCCTGATAGAAGTACAGAGAAGGTAGTTCAGGTGAAGAGAAGCACCTGTTCTCATATGAGAACAAGAGCATGGTCAATGCAATTGCTAGCCTGGAATTTGCTGCCTTTCAAAAGGAAATATCTTTTCATGCACTACTTTATTAGCTCATGGGATTTAATGACATCTAGCAATGAGGCCAGGAGCTTAGCAGGGTTCCTAAAAATGGACTAGATGGTTTATATTAGTATTGTAGGTAACCAGAGTTAATATAGTAAAGATGAAAAAAAAATAGGTAAATACAGTTTCAGAAGGAATACACAGGGAACAAGCCAAGCGCTAAGCAACAGGAGGGTAGAGACTTTTTCCCTGAGTGGAGGCTATTCCATAACAGCCTGCCAGAGGGTTTCTTACACTTTCTCAAGCAGGGGTGACAGGATGTATTGCTAGCCTGATCTCATGGGGTAGTTCCAAAGACCACTTAGTTTGTGCGTGCGTGTGATACACAGTGTAATCAGTCTTGAGCAGATATTTGGCAAGTTTGTTGGGGAAATGTCTCTGTGTCAGATGCAAAGGTGAGTAGTTGCCATCACAGTAAGTGATGCACTGCTTCCTCATTCAGAGTTTCCAACTGGGTAGGTTGGGGAGAAGATGTTATTTTACTTTACATTTTCTCCTCAGGTCTCTGAATGGCTTTTTGAGTCCTGAGTAAATTGCAGGCTTTGTGGGGTTGTTTTTTTGAGCAGCCAAAAGGATGTTGCTATTACAACTCGCTTTGCTTTTTATTGATAAGCTTGTTTGAGCCACCACAAGCTATGTGAATGTGGTTTCTTGGCACTGGTGTGTGGTGCTGGTTGTTGGAATTTGCTGATTTGGCACAATCATAATATCCTGCGGAGATGGTTTAACTTTGCCAAAGTTCCACCCACACTTACTTTGGAAGCTTGCCTGGCTCTTTGGTGTATCTAACACACTACAGGGGCGCCTGAGTTTCTGGGCTCCCTGGCTTTAGGGCAGCTCCTAAAGTCAGCTCACTTAGGGCTGGAATTCCATTCTTCTTGGAAAATTTGAGCATTGTTAGTTTTTGGTCCTAATTGGAATGAAGCCAGATTTTAAAATACTGAAATACTTGTGCTGAGTAGAATTGCCTTTCTCTGCCCTTTTCTCCTGGAGAGTGGGGGGTTCTTTTGGGAACTTATCCTCTTGTTTAATTGGTTTATCTTTGCTGTGACAAATGGAAATAGGCCCCTTTCTTCACCCATGTGTTCCCCTCAGGAGTGGGGACCATTTATTTCTATTTTCAGCTGTTCAGCCCTTTTTACTAGTAGCAGAAGTGGCTCATAGGAGAAGTAAATTGTGTTTGGGCTTTTCGTTGTTATTTGGTAGCAGCTGAGCCTGATGGGTTAAGTACTGTATAAACAAGTGCAGGAAGAGACAGCCCCCGCTCTGAAAACCTTACAATAAACCAAAGCAGCAAAGCAGAGCATATCCCCATTTTATGGATGAGGAGCAGACAGAGTAAAGTGACTCACTTAGGAATTTATCTGAGTAGCGAATTGAATCCAGGGGTCCCGAGTCCCTATCCAGTGCCTTAACCACCAGACTAGCTTTGCCATGGTTGCCCAGTGAAGTCTGATGGTCCAGGTATTGCGCATCTTTCAGCATATTTGTCAGTCTCAAAGTCATTTGCTGTGGATGCTCGTCAAATCTTTCAAGGCTTTAAGACTAGACAGAAGAGTGTGCTGTAGGAGCAGTTTTGTGCAGGGGGAGGTGGGTAACATGTGACCTACTGGTGCTAGATGTTTGCTCACCTGCCTGTGACTTTTAGTCAAAAAGCAAAATGTAAGCACTTTATTTCCATTCTCTACCTCCTTTCAGGGCTGTGTTGACTGTACTGCATCGGCGTCCTGAAGGCCTGGCTATTCTGCGGAGCAGTATTCTGCTGCTTGTGGCTTAATGTGCTGTCTTGCCCCTCTGTCTTTTTCGTCTGAAGTGTTACATACATCCCAGCCTCTTGTCTTCTCCCAGAACTCCTAGGCTTCTTCTTTCTTGGACTGGAAGAGGCAGTTTCCTTTTAGGAGGATGAACCCTTCCAGAGCACTTGGGACTCTGTGAAAAGGATCTGGAACTAACCCATTTTATTACGACAGTCAGACAAATCATTTATCTTAAAGAGCCATAAAATGTGACAGCAGTTGAGCCTGAAAATACCACGTAGAAAAACTTTTTCTTGTCATTGTCTAAAAGCTGGGTGTGAGGGTTTCAGATACCTGATCTGGGGCATGTTCTGTGTCCTGGAAGTCATTGCAGCAAGACCTCAGACAACTTCAGGAGTAAGGTGGGCATCACTTGGGATGTGAATGGTACCAGAACCCCAGTCTATATCTGTTGGGATGTGATTTCAGAGAGAGCTCCTCTCTCTAGCTATGTCCCTCTATTTGAAAGCCAGTGCTTTGTCCACTGGGGCTTTCTGTTTGTTACCATGCAAATAAAATGTCTGAGAAGACAACAGAGCAACCTGTGTCCAGGGACAGTGCGCGTTGTGTAGTGATCAGGCTGGGAACCTCTTTGCAGTTGGGTGTGATGATGCCTTTGTAACCCCTCAGAGGAATCGTTTACAGGAAATTTGAAGGGGAGATAACAGCTAACACGTTCTGTCTGCAGCATCCAGTGTTCTCTAGATGATGGCTAGATTTCTATTGCCTTAACCTCTCTGGCCACTCAGATCTGTCATTGAGTAGGGACTGCAATAATTTTGTTATTTCTTTGTCTTCCTGGAGCAGCAAGGAGCCTAGCAGCACCTAAAAGCTCAGTCAGCAGAAGGTGCTGTACAACAGGGTGGGGTGCATTTGAGAGCACAAATTGATGACAGCAATGTCTCACCTTCCTGTTTCCAAGCTGAAGAGATCTCTCTTCCCATGCTGTTCCTGGAATATCCCGTGGGGGATTGGTGGCAAAGGGGCAGTGTGCCCATCTTAGGAATGAAGAGAGCATTTCTGTGTGTTTATTTAGAGCTGCAGCCAAGGTTTCAGAACGTGGGGGCTATAAACAGCATCCTAGAGACTGACTTCCAGCAGCCCATCTTTTTTCTCATGGGGGATTTAAAAAAAACAAACTACAGGAAGCTACTGAGTTAACTGCTTCAGAGGCTGCAGTTGTTTTCTTTTTATCTCCAGAGCAGGTACAGCAGAAGCAGAAGCCCTATGTACCCTGCCCACTAGCCAGCCTACCTTAGATGGCCTTGGAAATACTCTTTCCTATGATAGGAGGTAGGAGGTTTCAGTTTCCATAGCTAATCTGGATAGTTGGTACTTTTGTAGCCACTTGCCCTACTAGAAACTGGATGAAGCACCTTTCCCTCCTACACACTTGGTTTCACTCAGGGAATTCAGCTGGCCATCCAACAGCAGTGGCTTGGCAGTGGAATTTGAGACGGGGATTTTCAAATTTGGCTGCGTACGTCTATTCACTTAAATTTCTGTTTTGGCAAGTGTGTCAGAGTGCTACAGTTAGGTGCCAACACTTGCAAATGTTAGACTTACTGCTCTTTCTTTCCCAAATGTTCCCTCACCAGCATACACATCCTCTGGGTATAGGATGCATTAATGCCGCTGAAGTCTGCTGCGGAGGAGGCGTTAGAATCCCTGTGGAATATGTCAGGGTTTGGGTGGGTGTCTGCCAGCTTGAAAAGCAGTGTGTGTGACTTTCCAGAGACCTGCAGCCTCACATGGTCTGTTTGTGTGCTGTGTGTCAGGGAAGATTTAAACCGCTCCTAGCCACTTGGATGGTGCAAGTAGCCCTGGGAGGGAGGGGTTAGATTGGGGGTTTTATTTGAATGTTTCCCCTGGTTGGCTGAGCTGTAAGAATAGGTTCTTCTTTCGAGAGCTGCTTTCTATTTTTGAACTTCCAAACTTTGTCTTTATTTAAAACATGACATCCTAAAATGAGAGATGACCTGGGTGACTGACTAATTCTGTGTGACGTGGCACCTCATAGGCTTATTTCATTTGAAATGGAAAGACCGCCTCCTCAGGAGTCCTGGCACTTGAGATGTCCATTTCCGCTGTTAGAAATTTGAGCCTGTTTGTTATGCAGTAGGATTTGTGTATCATTCTTGGTGAAGTAGAATTGAGAGCTAAGAAATGTGACAGTACTGTTGTTCCTGGGAGGATATGCCTTGCTTCTTGCTGTCTCTGAGAACAAATAACTGAAATGCCGAATAGCAGCAAGAAGAAAGCTGTGAGATCCACAATAACATTTCTTGTTATGTGTGCTAACATAAGGGCGGTTGAATTTATGTCTAGGTGTTTCTGTAGTGCCTATTACTGTAGTACTTATACATCTGGGAATCTCATGCTGTGGAAGTCAGTCCCTTGCTCATGCTCCCCTCAGGCTGCAGTGGTGCATGTTTGACTGGTAGCATAATCGATGTACTTGGCTTATTCTGAAATCTGAGAAGCTTGGTCTGTTTGGTAAACTTATGATTACGTGGGATTTGACAGATCCTGTGCAGTGGTTGGGGAAAATGCACGTTAACACCTGTGAGTGGCATCCTGTTGAGCCATTTCACTTTTGATAGCTCATAGGGCATGCTGTGTAATTTGATCATTTTTTGTAAGCTCCCTCCCTATCCAAATGCCTTCATATCCTTCCCTTTCAGACACAAAAGCAAGCTTTGTGCAGTGGAGTAAAAATGCAAGTGAATGGGAATAGGTTTGTGTCACATCTTTGCTTCTGAGACTTTTGGAAAACTGCATGCAAGATTCCTCTGTCGTGTTTGAAAGAAGCATTTCCGAAGTGCCGCCTTCCTTGAGTGCAGCATCCTCACTCACTGTCATGGAGCCTTGGCTTTGTTATCTCTTGGGGCCCCTTCCCTTTGCAGGGAGAGGCTCAGCACCAGACTGTAGTGCGTATATGGGCTGGGACCGGCTGGGATATGGGAATGGACACACCCCATGACAAAAGCATGTTTGATCCTGTTTTCAAAGGAAGGTCTGGGAGCCCTAGGGACACCCTTCCTTGTTTCCTATGTTCTGCAAAATGGGCTGGCTGTGGGATGCTGACCTATTCTAATATGGGTCAGTCCACCAAAAAAAGGCGAGGAGGGAGGGAGAGAGAGAGAGAGACAACAGAAATTAATAGAGCAGAAAAAAAACCCTCTGTGGGAGGAGGAGGGGGCAGTTCGGAGTAAAAGGGTTTTATTGTTCATCCTGGGTTTCTGAAGTTGGGAGGATGGCATTAGTGGCAGCTCTTTTATCAGGGTGATTTTGTATTTGTTATTAAAGGCATGGGGGAGATTAATAGCAGAAAGGATAGTTGGGATGTGACCAACTGGATGGGCAGAAGAGGGGACTCCACAGTCTGCAGTGGGGGAGGGAGGATTCCTTTGTGTCTTCAGAGTTTAATTGCAGTTGGGGAAAGGAATTGTGGTGCTGTACTGAAGGTTAGATAGCTCACATAGGTTGCCTTCTATTTATTTGAAAAGTTGCAGGATCATCCTTTGAATATACACTTGGAGGGAATATGAAACTGCCTAAAGTTAAGCAATGATACAGCTGTTGTTCAGTCCTCTACCCTCTCTGCTGAGGTTAGTGCTTTTCCTTTTACAGAGAAGATATTTGTATTCCAATCATTGTTCTGACAGATTAACATTTTTCTGTCTTGCATTTTATTCCTTATACTCACTGCTGCTTAGAAAAGAAGTCATGATTGGACAGCATCTCTTGAGTACTCAGTCTCTTCACTCCTTCAGAGTGATTACCCTGTGAGGAGCCACATTTGGATCTCAGATTGCTAGTCCAATAGTTATGTAGCTCCCCTCAACAAATTACATAGCTCTTACGTGTTTATGTAAATTATGTAGTTAAGCACATGTGTTTAGGCTGAGGGCAATGTGTAGGTATTTATATTTCGAAGGTGTTTAGGTATGCATATGTGAAATGTGATGATGTGATGTGACTGTTTGATTGGCCTTAAGTTTAAGATGAATTTATCTCTCTAAGTATTGAAACAATAAACATATTAATAGGTCATCATTCCAATACAGCTTTTATGCTATGCTATTGTGTAGTCTGCATGTGTTATGTTTTTTCTGAAAAACTAGAAATGTTTTGGAGGGTCTTAAAGTGTGTATGTGCATGCATGCATGCACCTTTTTCATATTTAGCTAGGCATTCTTGTGTGTCCAGTTAGCCAGGCCTGGCAGAGAATAATTAAAATTAGTAATAAGTTTGAAACTTTTTTTGAGGTTGCTGCCGTCAATAGGCTGTCTTCATTAGAAGCGTGTGTGCAACTTGTCTGTACTAAAGCATCCTGTTGCTATTAACTTTGTTTTCCCTGCCTTCTTCTCTCCCAGTTTGTCTTTCTGATTGAGCAGCTATGATCACTGTTTTAGATTGTAAGCTCTTTAGTTTGGGAACTATTATTTACTGTGTGTATGATGGAGTTCTGATCACAGTTGGTGACCCTAACCACTATTGTGGTGACTTCATAGATTTCATAGACATTAGGGCCTGGAAGGGACCTTGTGAGATCATCAAGTCCAGCCCCCCGCCATAGGCAGGAAGTAAGTTGGGATCAAGTGATCCCAGCAAGAAAAATATCCAGATGTTTTTTAAAAGAGTCTAGAGTAGGTGCTTGCACCACGTCTGGGGGAGTCTGTTCTAGACCGTGGACACTGTAAATAACTTTTTTCTTATGGCTAGTCTAAATCAGCCTTCCTGGCCGTTAGACCTTGTTATGCCTTGGGGAGTTCTGGTGAACAGTTGTTCTCCCAGGTCCTGATGTACCCCTCTTATGTAATTGTAGGCTGCAACCAAGTCACCCCTGAGCATTCTCTTTTCCAGACTGAAGAGTCCCAAATCCCTTAGTCTCTCCTTGTACATCCTACTCTCCAGGCATTGAATCATATGAGTGGCTCTCCTCTAGACTCTCTCAAGCCTTTCCACATCCCTCCTGAAGCTGGGGTCCCAAAACTGGATGCAGTACTCCAGCTGTGGCCTCACCGAAGCTGAGTAAAGTGGGAGGGTGACGTCCTTGGTTTTGCTTGAGATGCATTGGTAGACGCACACCAGAGTTTGGTTTGCTTTGCCAGCTGCGGCATCACATTGGTGGCTTATATTCATCTTGTGGTCAGTCATGATCCCCTAGTTTCTTTTGGTCGTGCTGCAAGTGAGTGTAGCACTGCCAAGCCTATAGGTATGATGTGGGTTCTTTCTTCCAAGGTGGAGCACCTTGCATTTCTCTATGTTGAATGTCATCAGGTTTTGATCCACCCACCTTGAAAGCCTGTCCAAGTCGGCCTGAATCCCCAGCCTATCGTCTAGAGTGACTGCACTTTCCCATAATTTGGTGTCATCTGCAAACTTAACCAGTCTGCTTCTGACACCTGAATTCAGATCGTTTATGAATATATTAAAGAGTACTGGTCTGAGAACTAAACCCTGGGGGATGCTACTGGTCACCATGCTCCATGTTCATCGATAAGCACTCTGGATCTGACCATGGAGCCAGTTCCCTAGCCATTGGACTGTAAGGTTGTCTCTCTTGATAGTTTTGTGGGGGGGTTTTTTAATGTAAAATTTTTGAAGTTCAAACGTTGAAGACTTTTTCAGAAGTGGAAGTGGGTTTGTGTGACCCTCCAGAAAGCTATAAAACTGGTTTCTAGCAGGAGAAAGTTTTCATTTTTTTTTTTTTTTTTTATTTTAACAGATGGGAAAAATTCAGACCTGAAGCTGGTTTCTTATGGAGGATGGACTTTTTTCTCTTTGGCATTTGACCATTATAAATTTAGGGAGAAAATTCCCCATGGAGGGAATGAAGGATGAGAAGGAAAGAAACATTTCTGGGTCAGTTGAAAGAAAATTAAATACAGCGGTGATTTGAAGTTGCTCATGAATCTTGTACAGGGGTACTTAACCTCCAGTCTGTACAGCCATGGCATCTGGCCCATGGGAATCTCCACAGGTTGGAAATTTGGTGCTGGTGGAATGGTGGAAGCTCAGTGCAGGTGGATCCAGCCTTGCTCAGGCCATTGCCAGACAGCAGGGTGAGGGCTGGGCCCGCTCCCCATACATCTGATTTGGGCTGGGCTGCTCCTTCCCTCCACCCCTCCTCCCGTGTGTCCTGATCTGGGCTGCTCTGGCCCCCCCCCTGCCCTCCAGTGTTTCTGGATAGGGACCAGGCTGCTCCCCGCTTCCATCCCTGGCAGGTGGATTGAGGACAGGCTGTGCACCTCACCCCTCCCCTGTAGCTGCATTGGACACCTGCTGCACTGGCCTACATACCACACTGAGCGCATCAACCAGATCTAGCCGCCTATCTGGCCTGTGGGGTGAAGAGGTTTGGGTACCATTAGTCTAGCCTATAAAAGGAAGGTTTGGAGGAATGAATCGGTAGCAGAGAGCCGGTGAGCCAGAAGCTCCCTGTAGTAGCCATTTAGCTCAGTTGATTAGAGTGTGGTGCTAACAATACCAGGGTTGCAGGTTTCATCCCTGGTTGGGCAAGAGGTTCCTTTCAGCCTCACTTCTCTACAAAAGTGCAGAAGGGCTGCAGCTTATTACCCATGTCCACACCTGGGAATCTCTTTCCTCGTGGGACTTCCAAAATAAGATTGGTAAGGTGGGGATGTCATACCCCCTTTGGCAGAAAGAGGTGTAGGTTTTGATCACCTTTCATGTGATACCTTTGCGTATCATTCCTGCCTCTCTGAAGCAGTTTGGGGATGAAATGCTTTAACTGCAGTGGAGGATGAAACTGATAGCCTGATAACCTCCCATAGTGATTTCATCCATTTTAAATGTACAGATTTCATGTGTAGGGCACTGAGGCTAATCCATGCCTGTGAGCTTCTGCTGACCTGTAGGCAGAAATGGTCTGAGAATCGATGCCTCTTCCTTTTCCACTGGTTTTGCTAGACTGTTGCATGAGAGGCAGGCTTTATGTAATGAATGCAGGGTATGCACACAATGTTCACCATTTATAAAAATGTCTCTCCTGTGGTAGTGACTCTTTCCATATGTCAACTCTGGCAAAAAATTAAGGCTATTTTGTTAAGCTTGCCCCAAATCCCTTCCAGTTCATGTATTTTGGAGTCTGAATTTGTTTTGATGAAAGATGTTGGCTTGACAGTTTTGAAGACCAAAGATCTCTACTTGCAAAAGAGATGCAAGAATGATGGCAGAGTGTACCCACTGTCAGGAAGTGGCATATATCTATGCTGCTGTTGCTACTGCAAATACAGCCTGGGTAGACATACTCCAGCTTGTTTTAAACTAGCTAGTTTGGATATGGCTAGTAGTATAGCCACAGTAGCATGGAAACTTGGTACAGGTTATGAAACCTAAGTAAATCTTCACATGATAAGCCCACACTGAACTCTGTGAAGTCACAGGTATAATGATAGCAGCACCTGTGCTTGGGCATGTCTACACTGCCAGTGACTCCTGTAGACATACAGGTGGTCCTTGTCAGTTGTGGGGGATCCATTCTGGAGATCTCTGTGAATGGCGAAATCTGCGAATACAGCACTGCTTTCATGACCGTCATGAACGCAGTGCCACCGGTGGCTGAGGGGGGACCACGGCTGCATTGGGGGTGGTGGGAGCCCAGCGGCGGTAATGGGAGCCTGGCGGCAGCAAGCACAGAGCTCCCAAGGAGCTCCTGTAAGTGTATTTAAAATGTGGATTCGGCATTTGCGAATATTTGAAACCGCAAATGCCGAACCCACGAATCGTGAGGGTTTTCTGTATGCCCAGTGTGTCCCCAGCCTGACCTGAATGGCCAACCCTGTAAGTGAGAAGGGCATTGAGCCATTTGGCCTCTGGTCTGTGCTCAGTCTGTCACTGGGAGGGCTTTTTAGTGCCAGTAGTATGGCACTGGAAAAAAAGGTGATATTTAGATAAGGATAGCTATCCTGATGTAAAATCGTAATGGACGAAGGGCATTGTTATTTTTTGTCTATCTTTAGCTAGAGGGGTTCAACACTACTCCCCCAGTGAGGGTTGCACTTAACTAGGTGTGACCGGGGTAAAAACTACAGCGCCTGGTCTCTTTCATGATTTTACATAAAGACAGATGTCTCGGCGTAAATAGCACCACCTTGTTTTTTGCAGATGGCATAGCCTGATAACCTCCCATAGTGATTTCCCACAGATCTGTTGCAGGATAATTTCAAGCCTCAACAAACTTGATTTGCATTTAAACCTATGCCATGGAAGTAAAGTGATTCCTGACCTGTAGTAAACAGCACTTGCAATTGTATTCAGAAAGAAACACTAACCTCCAACCTGCCCCCTCCCCCCCCCAGTCCTTATTTTATTTTATTCTTATTTTGCTTTTGATAATCCCAGCCTGGGATCTGGTAAGAATGTATTTATCTGTGAGTGCACTTGTTTGTGTGCCCAATCTGGTCTACCTGCCCAGATGAATTTCAGCTAAAGAAATGGGATTTCGCCTTGTCCAGAGCCATGCATTTTTCTCCTCCCCCTCTTTCATGGGACTGTAGTTATGTATTGAGGTCAAGGAAGAATTTTAAAGGGAAATTTCAGGAGTAGAAATACTGAAGAGGAAAAAAATTAGGAAAGAATTCCAGAAAGGTGAGACAGGATCACCTTTGCCCTTCCTCACCCCTGTGTCTGATTCCAAAGCGGTGTAGTTGGAGAGATGGGTGGAAAAGGGAAGACAAGAGTGGAAGAGCAGAATAAGCTAGCAGGCTCAGGGAGTCATTCCATAAGATGCCATTATATTTCATTGTAGTTTTTGAATTATTATTATTTGCATTACCTTAATGTCTCAGCATCATAGTAGTGGAATAGTTCCCTGCTCTGCTAGACATTGTGCAAACGCCAAACAAAAGGGTGGTCCCTGCCTTAAAGAGCTTACAGGCAAGATGGGACTACAGTTAGGGGGAAAGGAAGAAATGAGGAGATATTATTGCTCAGGATGACACAGTGGTCTCAGTGTACCAGCAACCCAACCACTCTCACATCATGATAGAAGGAAGCAGGACATTGGCTGCTGTGCTTCCCCTGGTTTACCTGTGGCAGGTTAGGGTATTAGGTCTTTGTTGTGTCAGGGCTGAGAGTAGTCTTATGTAAAGTTTAGATTATAATTTGTATGGGATGGGATGATCATGCCTCGGGCACAAGGTTGGACTAGCTGACTTCCGGAGGTCCCTTGCAGCCCTGCTTCTCTATGATTCTATGAAAGAGGATTTGGAGGAGAACACTTAGATCAGGGGTGGGCAAAATGCGGCCTGCCAAGCCATTCTATCTGGCCTGCGGGGCCCCTAAAAATTTTTGAAAATTAATATTAATCTGCCCTGGGCTGCCTCCATGGCTTTCCAAAACTCAGTAAGCAGCCCTCCGCCCAAAGTAATTCCCTGCCCCTGAGTTGGATGATGACTTTGATGACTTTGCAGATACAGGAATTCCTCCTTAGAAGGAGGAGCAACAGCAGAGAAAACATGAAGGTGCCTGTTTGAAAACGTAACAAGTGGGTAATGATGATTGGCATCACAGGCTGATGGGAGAGGGGGAGTTAACCTCTCAGCAGTGTGTAAGAAATTACAGGTGAGAAGGAGGTAGCTCATAAAGGACGTTGGTGGCAAAGATGAGTAGTTTACCTCTGAGATGATGGAGAAGAGACACCAATTACACTATTGCCTCCTATTTCTTATAATATGATATAATACACATTTTTGTCAGAACCCAAGAGCACCTGCTTTTTACATTTTTTTTTTCATTCCTTCTATTTCCCAAAATGGTCCTATATAAAAATGGACAGGATAACTTTTCTCAAAGGTAAGACTAATTTTGCAGGATCCATGCATCCTGTATTTTCCTTCTCAAGTAGTCGTACAGCCTTCTTTCAGTGGTTTTCAGTAGAGAGGAAGTTAACTATGAAGCTAATACCTGTAGCTTTTGTTGACTTAAATCTATCAACATTTTGCTACTACGTAACCCGCAATCTGTTTGTCCCTAAAAATATGATGTGTGCTCTCATACAAATGGCTTTCCCATGCTCAGTACTCTAAAATGGTACTGGTGTTTTTAAGGTTGTAGGCATAATAAATGTAGGCATAATAAATGTTATAATTGAGAAACAGTGTATAATCATGTAGTTCCAGATCTTATATAATCACAAGGGGGCAGTATTTGTACAACCTCAACTTTAGCATTGTCCTGACTTTTTGGGTGTTTAACTATACAACCTTTATATTATGTTAGTAGGTTTTTTTCTCACCACTGAATTGACTAGATGTGTTTTTGTTTTTTTGTTTTTTGTTTTTTCTTTTACCAAAAGAAAAAAAAGAGAAACAATCATAGGCATTTCACTTTGAAAGCCTTTTGAGTCTTGGCTGACTTGCAAATTGTTGTGGCGTCTACAAAGTTTGGTGAAGTAATGGTGAAACTCCCTGTCCTATTCCAGCCTCCCACTTGAGGGCCCTGGAAAAGAGCCACCTGCATATGAATCTTAGGCACTCAAACCAGAAATAGGTATCACCAAATGAAATGGATCAGTTGTGCTGCAGTGTGTCTTGTGGCACACAGCTGATCCACTTCATTGGGCAAAACACATATTTCCCCTTGTCTTGCTCTTCATAGTGCGGGACAAGGGGGGAATATGATCTCCCCACTTTTCCTGCCCAGCCAGACCTGGGCCGTGGGTGTGGCTGAGTGGGGAAAAGCCCTCCCTTGCTTCTCCATGATCATGGGGATGGTTATGGCTGAACATGGAACCCCAACTTCCCCACTAATGGAGAGGCACCCTGAGATTCCCTAGGGTGCCTCTCTCTAAGTGGGGAAGGTGAACAGGTCCTCAGGGGCCTTGAGGGCCCCCAAGTCCCCAGAGCACTTGCTCAGTGTTTCAGAGAAGGGCAAGCAGCTCGGGCTTCCTGTACTCTTCCACCAGAGAAGTAACAGATGTCCACTGCAATAAAGTGGCAGAATCTGTGACCACCTTTTGTTGTACCACTGATTTTCCTTTCACATTGCACAACAAAGGGTATCAACATCCATAAAACATCTTATGCTGGCACAAATGCGCCATCAGATAGCATCTGTTTCTAACCTATAGCTTGGAAAGCTCATCTGCAGAGCTCCCAAGGTGCCTGCATGTACAGCATACAGTATCATGACCTGACTACTGGCCTTTTCACTCTAGCACAAGGTGAACCATGGCTATACCTGCTGTGAAGTATGTTAGATGTATGCTTTCTAAGTTTATTGGGAGTGTTTGCTATTTGTCACTGTTGGCTTTTCAGAGGCTTAGAACCTTATCAAATAGAAACTAGTTTCTTCCACAGCCAGCAAAGGTCTTGTCATTCAGTGAGGATAGCTGCCATCCATTTTTTAGCTTTCAGCTCTTGGCTATTTCCTACAGAAGTTTGTCTTTTGGGGTGTGATGGTTACTTATTTTTCCCTGTTTCCAAGAAACAAAAATGTTTCTTTGTGAATATTTTGCTTAACATACATGACTCTGTTCCTCAAACATTTGGAGGAAAAGTCATATCTGATCAGAGGCCATGCTTGGAAAATTTCAGCCCAAAGGGGGAATATTTCAGAAAAAGTAGATGGCCTAGAAAAGAAGTGAAGGCTGGGAAATCATGATAACAGCTCTTAACTGTAAACGTCTCTGTTCCTCCCTCTAAAATAATAGAATGAACCTGCTAAAATGAACCCAGCTGCTTCCCCCAACTTACCTTTGTTTTCCTCTTCTTTGTAACATAAGAAGAAAGGAGATAAAAGAATTTCTGTAGGCAGTATCAGGAATAGTATGGGTCACTTATACAAAGTGATGATCTGGACGTGGGGTATATGTTTTAGATCATGTGCAGGTACATAAATGTTAAGCTCCCAAGAGTCTGCGTTTACTTAGCTTATGTGGGTAACTGGCTGATTTCTGTTTCTGTAACTTGCTGGTTGGAGCCCCCTGGGTTTTCATTCTGGAGAAGTGGATTCTAGCCATGACCCTGCCACTGACTGGTTGGGTCACTGGTTGGTTGGCAATATTGACCATATTGCCTCACTTTTCCATGCCTCCGTTTCCACATCTCTGAAATGGGAGTGATAATGATCATCTCCTTATGCAGTTCAACTTTGAGCTCTCTTGGTGGAGAGTACTGTGTAGGGAGAAGGGACTGCCTGCTGGAAGGAGGAGAAGACTCTCTTGCCTTTCTCCCTACATGTGCCTCACCATGCTGTGTGTCCCAGTTTCACACTGTAACTTTGTCACTGCAAGAACTGGTGATGGTAACTAAGGAAAAATGTTTACTCCATGGAGGTGGTACCAAAGCAGTTTCCCCCCATATGGTACTAAAAGGTGTTGGGCTGCTTGTAATGCTGTTGTTCAGATGAGATGCAAAACTAATGCTCTGACTGTTTAGAATATAGAGGAGTAGGAGACGCTTCTCCAAAGAGTAGAATTGCCAGTGCTGGTGACAGGTTGAAATGCAGCCAGGACTAATTTTAAGTTCAGCCTACCTAAATTCCCTTGGCATTTCAATAGGATGCAGTATTCTTCATTTCCTGTCCTGAAGTATGTTACTGGAGGAAAAGCATGGGGTTGGGGGGGGGGGGGGGGTTATTTTACTATCACCAAATGGGGGCTGCATTTCATCCTAGGGGATCTGTTTTTCACAAACA
>NW_017729022.1:63005678-63018918 GCF_001723915.1 Gavialis gangeticus
GGTTATTTTACTATCACCAAATGGGTGCTGCATTTCATCCTAGGGTATCTGTATTTCACAGACAGGCAAGTGATCCCTACATAGCCCCTACCTACCATATTTCCTACCATGAGGTTTTACTCAGCCTTTTTTGTGCAGCACTCCAGGATCATATGTTAGAAATGCAGAAAGTTACCATGATATTCTGAGTCCGTTCAGCTAAGCATAATTCCTTCTGTTTCTCCTTTGGCTTTAACAGGTCTCTTAGAGGTGGCTTTATAGAAACTCCAGGTGGAAATTCTTCTGAGAAGGCACGATGATAGTGGTGACTGGAGTCATGTCAGCCCCTGAACTGGGGTCCAGTGCCACCACTCCAGCTGCGGCTCCCAACTTCTCTTGGATGCCCAATGATGGCAGCCCCACAGCAGTGGAGCAACCGATATTTCTAATGACTACAGCTGCTCAGGCCATTTCAGGTTTCTTTGTGTGGACAGCTTTGCTCATCACCTGCCATCAGGTAAAAATCCTATGGCATTTGGTCCCTGTTATTCCCTCTTCCTTCCTCTCATTCATGCTTCCTAAACCAGATGAGTGCATGTGGCATGATGTACAGTTCCAGTTTTGGGTATCTCTGTCTGCAGTGGGAAGAGGGGGATGAAGGTACTCTGGTGCTGGAGTGGTGCCAGAGAGCTGCATTTTTTTAGAGTTAAATCATTCCTTCTAGTTGAGTAATGGGCTCGCCTTAAGGTGTTTTAACCCCTTCCCTTTGAGGAGTCATTGACAGAACTAAAATAGCTTCTTACCTGTTTTGTGAAGATTAAAGACCAGTCCACTCTTCAGGGTTTTGCCTGCAGAACTCTTGTGCCACTAGCAAAACTTGCGGAGTTGCATGCTGAAAGCCCATCTGTGGTGGCAGAACCCAGAGAGTTGCACCATGTTTGCTGGTGGAGCAAAATTTCTGCAACTACCTGGCAGCCAGCAGAAGACACCAGTAAATGCTCCAGGATCTCCAAACAGCTGTTGCAGTCACTTCAGCAGCCAGTGCCTTCCCACGATACAGTTCACACTTGGGCAGCCCAGCTGCTGAGTCTCCAGGGAGTGAATATGCTCTAGTGACTTGGCAACAGCAGCAGCTCTGTTGGTGGAAGCTATGGTGTCAGAGGCAGATAGGTTTAGGTATAGCCTAATAAGAGTGGGGAAGGTGGTGAAGGAAGCATTAGCCTGTGACTCGGAGAAGGCAACTGATGCTTAGTGCTGCATGAGTTCTGCAGTAAGGGGTTCAGTAGAAAGAAAGTGTGTAAGCCTCATCAGGCTACTTGAAGATCAGCTCTGCTCCTAAACGATATGATGATATGAAGCACTAGGGTGACAAGGCTTCTGGATTACTAGTGGATACTTGAGAACTCTGCTGCCCTGGAGGAAACACTCTTTCTGTGCATGGGGAAGAGAAAGGTATACATTTTAGGTCTAGATTATCATGGGTCTTCTGTGGTGGAGGGGCCTGAGTCCTAAGCTGCTAACCAAAAGGCTGGTGGTTCAAACCTGTCTATGGGCAAGTAATGTTAAGCCTCAATTTCTGGCCCTGGCTGGGTTCAAATTTTGGGAAGAGGATGAAGCTAGACTGTTCTAGGTGGTGGCAGGTGACAGAACAAGGAGCAACAGTCTCAAGTTGCAGCAAGGAAAGTTTAAGCTCATTTTTATGTTAGGTATTAGGAAGAACTTTCTCACTAGAAAGGGTAGTAAAACCCTGGAACAGGTTACCCGGAGAGGTAGTGGAAGCTCCATCCTTGGAGGTTTTCAAAACCTAGCTAAACAAAGCTTTGACTGGAATGATCTAGTTGGTGTTGGTCCTACTTTGAGAAGGGGGTTGGACTAGATGACCTCCTGAGGTCCCTTCCAGCCCTAATTTTCTGTGATTCTATGATTAGCAGATAGTACCATTGTGTGCAAAATGTTCCAGTAGTTGGGTAGCTGCATGTGTCATGTCTCATCTTCCCTCCAGTCTTCAAGACCATAAGGAGCAAGCCTGACTTGCAGTGAGCCCTGGGGGAGGGATATGTAAAGAAAGGGAGATCATTGTTAAGGATGTGGAAGACCTGAGCACTTTTCCTGTCTGCTTGCCTGAAGAAGGGTGACTGCGCCCAAAAGCTAGCTAAGAACCTTTTTCCAATTATTCAGTTGGTCTAATAAAAGATATCACATCTAGTCAAAAAGTCTTATTAGCAGAGGCACATGGGAATTGCTGTGCTTAGGCTTGCTTATTCCAGTAGCATCTCTTCAGCAGTGATCAAGGCCTGTTGTTGCAGTTCCTGGGCTAGACGCATCTCTGTTATTTTCCTTGTCTCTTTGGATGCATTCCTTCGGCTGTCAGGCCTTGTGTCCTGACCTCTTCCAGTGTGCAGTTCTACAGTTCTCCCATTTCTGGGCCAGGCCATGAGCTTCAGCACCCTGTGGTTTAAACTTGCTTATCCAGCAGGTAGAACAGAGTTCAGGAACCAGTCATTCTTCCCTTTGGTGGGGTGGGTTAGTGATGTGCAGTGACCAGACGGCCTTCTGAAACCAGAAGTAGTTGCGAACAGCAAGAAAACAGCATTTAGGGAGGCAATTTTAAAATAGCCTACACTCACGTCTATCTCACCTAAGTCTTACTTTTCCCTTGTAGTAACCTAGGAAGGCCCAACTTCTGACATTTCCTAGGAGGATGCTAGGTGGTTCTTAGCAGTTACTCTCTTCTCTTGAGAGAAATATTTTTTTATAGCCTGCCAGACTTTTGGTTACTTGGTTACCTGTGTTTGCAGGCGTTTTCCTGTGTTTGATTCTTCAGGTCAACCAGAGAGGAAGCAATATCTTAAGGTTTATAGTCCTAGTATAGTCCTTCAACAACTGTCAAGTGTTTGTGGACAGTTAGCATATCTTGATCCATTCTCCCCCATCTAACCTGGTTTTCCCAGCAACCTCCAGTTGTGTTGGACCAATACAGTCACAGCAAACAGTCCTATAACCAGGCCAATGTACTTTGCTTTAGGGCAGCTCCAAATTCATCACACCTGATCTTTAGAGGAATATGAGTACCCCTTCCCTACAGCAAAGCATTTGACCATTGGAGTACTGCTGTAAATTGAGGTGTGGGCAGGGAGGCGGAAGGAGACATGAAGGTGCTGATATTGTGCCTTAATTTATGACGCTTAATTACTCTTGTATCTTGCTGTTTTGTAGCTGTGTCATCCATTAGTTCATCAGATGATCAGCCACGTCTTGTTTTAAATCCAGTGTGTGGTGCTTCCTTTGATCTCTGCTGCCAGTAATAAACTGAATTCCACTGTGGAAAGGAGTAGCAGGAAATGTCTGCTTCCCTCCCCCCTTTGCCCCTTTTTCTAGAGCAGGTGCTCTGGGTGCCAGTACAAGTCAAATCCAACATCCTGTTCTGTACATAGCCATCACGTGCATTGGAATACGTGGTGGGAAGCATAAGCCCTATTATTTATCAACCTGTGTTTTGTACCTGGGGGTTAATGAATTCCAGAATGGTGACTGCAAGCTGTCCGTTGCAGCCTGTTGCAGAGCAGGACAGTCTGGTGAGGTGCAAAAACAGATTATTCACCCTGCAGGTATTGCTGGTGACTAAGAGCAACAGCTACAGGGGGAACAATTAAAGTGGTATTGATACTACTGATTCAGAGCACAGATGGATCACTTGTCGTGAGCAGGGAGGAATCCCTTTCTTGTGGTATAGCTCTGTACGGTTAGGCATGTGCAGTGTTTCTTTGAAGAATCCAGTGTCAGAGACAGAGCGTTGGATTCATTGTGGCAGTGGGCTCCTCTGTGGCAGATCCTCCCTGAGGGGGTGTACACATTAAAGGGTCCTACTGACATCCTAAAAGTGAAGCTTGGAGCTATGAGAACTGTGGTGCCTGCTATCCCCGAGCTGTGCTAGGTGTACTTGAAGGAGGGTTAGGTGTACTTGGGATGAGGGAAAAAAATACCATTCTGGTTGTTTGGGTTTTTTTTTCTAAAATTGCATTCAGAAGACCTTGTCTCTGAGGAACATGTCCCCTACTGTTTCAGTAGCAGGCTTCTTGACCATCAGGGTGTTTGCCAGAGGTAGGTCTTTGAGAGGTGGCATTGGAATCCTTTTGTTGCCAACAGGCCTGTATGGAAGGCTGATTTGTGTACCTTTTGTAGCGGGCTTTATACGTTGACAAATAAGTACAATGTTCCTTTCCATCCTGGGACTGTTTTTTGGTAACTGTTAAGTCTGTTGTTAAAAGATGGCTGTTCTATGGAGAGCTTTTTAGGAGTGTGACTTAGGGTGATTTTGCGATGGCTGATAAACCCCCAATTGTTGGAGAGGGTGAATAGGATTTTGACATCCTTGTTAGTTCTGTTAGATGGGTAGAAAGGGAAGGGAATAACAATGATTTTGGATAGATTATAGGGGAGTTAAGTGTGAATGAGAGGAAATGAGGTAAGGAAAGCAAAACATATTAAAAAAAAGCAGTTACTGTGTTTACTTGAATACAAGACAAGTAGCATGGGGAAAAAAGCCCCTCGTCTTATAATCACGTACAAAGAAATCTCACTAAATACATTGTCTCTCGTTAAACTGCTGCCAGAAGCAGCATGTGCTCAGCAGTGGAAACCAACTATGAAGTTCATTTAATTGGCAAACATGCTGATGGGGATCTACTATAGAGTGAGTTAGTGTAGCCCATCTGGATAAGGCATATGGTACTGCCTGTTAAGCACAGTCTCCCTTACCGCCGACTCAAGTCATGGTGGTTGTGACATTGCATACAATTCACCCAGAGTCTCTGTTGCCCCCTCTGTCAGCCTATCACATATGATTAGTGTGGTCCTGCCCTCCATGGGGTGAAGCTGGACCAGGTTGCCCTTTGCCTTACCTGTATATTAATTTTTGGAGCATCCCAGTACTTGTGACAAGAACACTCATTTCCAGTCATGAGTGGGGACTAATTAGCACATGGATCCTTTTTGTGGCGTTTTTTGGAGTACACACATATACTGAGCAGTGCTGAGCTGTGGGGTCACCATGGCTTGAAATGCTGTTGATTCTGGTGGGGGCTATGTGATACATGAGCTATGTGATAAATTGCAAGCCTTTGGCTTTGGATGTATATAAGTAGACTCCTTCCTAGCTTGCTCCTGCAGCCACGTGGCTGAGGGCAAGCAAAACTTGGGGGCATCCAAACCCCAAGTCTGGGCTTGGTCCTGTATGTAGGATGCCTGTCAGAGGATTTGGGAGTATCTGAAGCCCCAGGTGGGGGTGTAGGATGCTTGCTGGTAGCAGGGCCACATATGGTTCTTGAATGATTCACATGGATTTGGAATTGATTTGGCTTGGGACATGAAACATTTTCTATTAAAAATAAAAAAGGTGTCAAAGTGCTGTGCAAAATTGTGTTTGTGAAGTACCTGTGCTAAAACTTTGCAGTGTCAAAAAAGGGTAATGTATCAATTTTGGATGAACTAAGTGCAAGGGTACTGTATGCAAATTGCTACAGCCATGCTTAATTTCAAGGTTATTGTTTTCAAATTTGCTCCTTGCTTCCATGTGCTCAGGGAGAGCAGGTTCTGACAGTAAGGAGAGGGTGAAGGGGCTGCCAGAGGAAAAGTTGGGGGGAAAGCACAAAGCAAAGGGCTGCCTGACCCCCCAGACATATTTTTCCTGTTGTAGCAGTAGGAGGACAGAATTAAAGGCAAAACTCCAATAATTAGATTCTACACCTGGAAGTTGATAACAAATTTAAAAATTTTCAACATATAGAATTGTATTAATGGGGAGGTCATTTTATGATTAAGTAAATATGGTAATCCCATCTCTGGAAGCTGGACCAGAATTCCTGACTTGCTGTGCACAGGCCACTGTGGGTGGTCAGAAGATGACAGTAACATTTTTGATCCCTGTCAACTTGAGGCTGCATTGAAACAGGTGATCTAGGGAGGAGTTCTGTTTCCCATTCCCAGTCCCCACTGGCCACCTGGCTTTACTTTACTTTATCCTCTGGGTTTGATGTATCACTGATCCCACTCACTGTCTTCTTCTCTTCAGATCTATATGCATCTGCGCTGCTACAGCTGCCCTAATGAGCAGCGCTATATTGTCCGGATCCTTTTCATTGTGCCCATTTATGCCTTCGACTCCTGGCTCAGCCTCCTGTTCTTCACCAATGACCAATACTATGTTTACTTTGGTACTGTGCGGGACTGCTATGAAGGTAAGGAGAGGTGACCCGGGAAGTTGGCCTCATGTGGGTTTTGCTGTTTACAAGCTGGAAGGCAAGGGCTGGTACTACAAGAGGACAGGAAGTGCAGAGGACAGTGGCTTCATCAGAGGGCTAGGATTGGCAGTGATGGCCCCAAACTGTATAGGATGACAGATTTCAGTATGAGGGAACATCTTCCCTCATAACTGGCTTCCATAAGAGTGACAGGACATATTGTGACTCCTCTAAGGATGCTGCTTAGAGACAAAGCTTATAAGATGTTTTCTCCTGTTTCAGCCCTGGATTCATCATTTCAGAGGAGGCATACAAGGGTCTGACTAGGGCTGTGTGAAACTTCGGCCCCTGATTAGATTTGGCAGAGATTTAGTCCGATTCGGTGACCGAATCTCTGAATCCGAATCGAATCAGAGGACCCTTTAATCTCTCTGAATCGATTTGGACATAGACACAGATTTAAATGTTTTTTCTACATACCTTTAGGTAGCAGGCGGCTCGTGAATGCTGTGATGCTGGGGCATGTGGAGTGTCCCGCAGAAGTGTGGGGGGCTCTCCAACGCGCTTGGCAGCAGACCTGAAAGTGGTCTACTTCTGGGTCCACCGGGGAGTGTACTGGAGGTTCCTCCCCCATGCCCTCCAGCTTAGCAGCTGGTGCCTCCTGGGTCTGGGGGGGCATCTGTGGCTGATCGCTGAGCGGAGGGGCCTCCCCTGCACATTCCTCGGCAGACCCGGAATTGGATTAGAAATATTTCTGGTCCACTTCCAGGTTCACCACCGAGCATGTGAAGGGTCCCCCCTCACTCTAGTGGGATGCTTCATGCACCCCAGCATCACAGCGATCACAAGCCACGCTGGTACCTCGGGGTATGGAGAAAAATCTTTTCAAACGGTGTCTATGTCCGAATCACTGAAGAAGGCTGCCATGTGTTCACTGTGCTTCAGTGCCGTGTCACTGTGAAGTGCCTGTCATCTCTGTAAAATGCCTTGCAGTGCTATTTATTGCACTTTCCTAAGGATGTGACTTGCCCATCAAAAGATGACAACAGTCTTGGGGTTACGTGAGAGGGAAACAGCCAGTCTCCAAAATAAACGCCTTAGCTAAGCCTCCCTTCTGATCTCATTCAGAAAAGGAGCCTTCTACCCAAGCTGTGGCAGTCTGTGTCTTTTTGGAGTGGTTTTATTTTGCTGCTGGTTTTGTGTGTGCATCCCAACTAAACTGCACGTTGTTTAGAGGGTTGGTTATTAGTGAGATCTGCATTGCAGAGGGAAGCCCTGGGTGTGTGGACAAATTAATCTGCTTGAGGGACCAGCAGGCCTCCTCATGCCTATGACACTGCATTGAGACACAATAACAGATGGCAGACGCATGCACGCATGCAATGCAGAGGCCATCTTTATTCAGGATTTTGTTTGTTTGTTTTCTCTTGCTCCTCTGTGTGCGCGCGCGTATATGCGCGCATGTGTATGTATGTGCACGCGCACACATGCCTAGCAGGAAGCCTGCTGCTCTGTGAAACTCATTGCCTAGCAACAGCTATTATCCCCTCTACCTTGCCTAGGGAGTTTGCAAACATCACAGCATCTGCTCAGGAGGCAACCCGCTTTCCTGAAGTTCACCAGCTTGTTCACTTTTGCAATGAATAGACAACAAGTGGGAGGAAAAAAATCCTCTATGAACAGCTTCAAAACTATCCTAATGACAAACAGGCAATAAACAGACCTCTCCCTTCTCTTCCCCCTCCCCCCCATCCTTTTCTTCTCCTTCAAGGAAGAATTTTTACTCTTGATAGAGGGCTCTACTGGGAGGGAAGCATATTTTTTATTATTTGTTGCTGTCATACAAATTGAAATCCGTGTTGTGATAGTTAAGGGCTTCTCTTTGTGGTGAACATTTTTGGGCAGTAGCAGTGAATACATTTTTTGGTTCTGCTCTTTACCCTGATGCTACAACTATAAACACCTGATGCCAAAGTGAATGACACGAGTGGTTTCTTTCTTTCTGTCCTTTGTGATGATGTCAAAAATGCCTTGGATGAATCTGGGCTGGTAGGGGAAGATCTGATCTAGTGCAGCTGTCTTTGATAACATCACTTGGTTTCTTTTGGGGTTGAGTGGGTGCAGATGTCCTCATTCTTTCTTGTGCTGATTTTGTCTCTTTCCCATCACTTTTGGATGGGCAACTGGCATTGCAAGGAACACATTAGAGGGCAGTGGAGGAGCTGCTGGAGAGCAAGTGTAGCTTCTTACCCTGTAGGGGTTTTAAGCTGTTTCTTTTGACTCAAAGGGCCAAATCCTAGTCCACCTATTAGATCCATCAGTAGACTTAGCTGTCTTAAGTGTAGTTTTATTTTACCCTGCTCAAGTCCCTGAAAAAACAGTTCATGCAAAAAGTAGGTGAATTGTAAGGGTGAGATGGCCATGTTTTACAAAAGTAGATGCTGTAATGGATTTTTGGGACATACATAAATGGATGAACAGATGGAATAAATCATGCTTAGGTGCCTAAGTCTACTTAGACACCTTTATAGGTGGAATAGAACCTAGCCCTAAGTTACAACTCGGGTAACTGCAGACCAGGTATTTATTAAAATACAAAAATAAAACAAACAAAAACATCAGAAAGTATATTTTGCATTCTGCTTTGTTGGTTTAAATTGATGTTTTCCCAGAATCCATTATGGTCCAAAAACAAGGGCTATATGTAGAATAACATTTGTCTTGATTACATAAATGGAAGTGGATAGATGTTGACACTTCAAATGCTGTACCATTCTCTTCAATTAAAGATATCTATCTGGCAGTGGTTAGACAGTAGAATTAACTTCATGTGCAAGTATATTGGGTGTATGTCAAGCAGCTTTTTTTGTAAGCTCACAGCTTGTTTGTTTCAGTCTTTGGACACTTTCCTAAGGAGGATTAACTTCCTTGTGGTCCAGTATTCAGCTTCTTTCAGAGGGTTGGGTTCTCAGCCTCGTGTGCTGGATATTGTTTTTTTTTTCATCAGGAAGTTTCCCTGGTATGTCTCTCTTGAATTTAATAATGTTTCTTCATTGTATTATGGACGTACCAACACATTTCAATCCAGTTGGGGGTCACAAGATAACTGGTGTGGTTTGTTCACACCAGTTATTGAATAAACAGGGGAATTCTCTCCTCAAAAGAGCTCATAGTCCAGCTTACCTCAGGATGCAGCAGGAGGCATCATGTTGACCAGAAAAATGGTCATGAGAACCTGTGGGGATTATAGGCTAGCCATGTGCATAGCTAAAGGGTTTTGAACCCTTGGGAAACTTTATAAATAGAATGAAAGTTCCTACCAACCTTTCATCTGGCTATTATCAGTTGCCCATTTACTCGATGCTTCAGCAGAATGGGTCATGAAGAGAGAGACCTGAAGGAGGACTAGGTGTTTGCTGCTTTGTGGAGGGCATTGCTTATACAGGATGTTACAGAAGAGAAAACAAATGCATTCCTTAGGGAAGGCACACTGGAAGGTGATATGGGGTACTTCTTCAGGCACCCAATTAGTGAAAAATGCTACAGCTTTTTGGAGAATAATAAAACAGACTGCAAAATGTAACAGTCCCCATAAAGCACAGGAACAAAGCTTCCCTCTTCAGGTTACCCTTTCTTTTTTCTCAGTCTCGCTGTAGAGGCAATGTGTCTGCACTGGTGAGACTGCACTCATCAGGTCTCAAGCTAAGTAGTGTTGAGTTTGAGTTTTGCTTGTATTGAAGACCTTAAAGTAAATGCAGGGTGCACAAAGATGTCAGGTGGATGATTCATTAGTGAGGCTTTTTCATATGTGCTTGTTCTAGTCTATTGCCCCACAGTGAGACTCAGGAGCTCTGTGTCTCTGGAAGTGGTATCTGATGGATATGATGTGAAGTGGAGACTGTGGTCAGAGTGGTTTTCGTTAAAGTCCCATGATGCTTTTTGCAGAAGTAGAACCATTAGTTCTAGTGCCCTAGCCAAATGCTGAGTTGGTTTGTCATGTAACTGCTGAGGTAGGAGGATGAGCGAACTGTAAGGAAACAATCTGGGATGCTTCAGGATGACAGATGCTGCACAGACAGTGGTTTCTGATGTTTTGTTCATAGCCTGCACAGCAGCTTCTTGCCTCTGTTTAACCAGATCAGAATCATGATAAACTTCAATGTCTTCACAGCCTTTGTGATCTACAACTTCCTCAGTCTCTGCTATGAGTACCTTGGTGGGGAGAGCTCCATCATGTCTGAGATCAGAGGGAAATCAATTGAGTGAGTACCTGGAGTCTACCTACAGCATGCATCTCTTTCTCACCTTTCTATGCAGGCAGCCCCTGTATCACAGGCTTCATCTTGCACCTGCCACTGAGAACTTTGTGGTGGGGCAAATGTATGGTGAACAGGCTGATGCTATCTGGATCATTAAGCGCACAACTGAAAATGTGCACCTGCATCATCGCACGTTAACAGAATTTAATTATAGTTTCTATTCACCTAGCTTCTCTGGAGTTTCTTCTCTCCATGGCCCCACTCCCCTCCCAGCCCCCCTCGCCCCAGATCATCCTTACATCTTTCTCTTCCTCAGCCAATGCTAACTGCAGCTGCCTTTTCACATTTTCTAGTGACATTTTTCCTCTTCTTTCTAGTCAACAACTGCTCTCCCACAAACTGGGTTTGGAGGGTGGGGTCAGTGTCACTTCAAATGCAAAACATGCCTGTCTGAAGGAGACCATGCTGGCTATCAGTATAGCCATGATTTACTTGGTCTGTGAAAAGCAAGAATCTTAGATTCTTGGTAGTAGAGTGGAGAAGCAAGGGCCTGCATCGTTCATCTTACTCTAAATAACCCTGCTGTTTTGCTCTTTCAGATCCAGCTGCGTGTATGGGACTTGCTGCCTGTGGGGAAAGACCTATTCCATTGGGTTCCTGAGATTCTGCAAACAGGTAAAAGTCCTAGGAAACTCGGATTCTCTGTACACAACCCAGAGGGAACAACACCTACCCCATAGAGCTGCTGAGATGAACACTCCTCTTTTAAGGGGCTTGTAAGGTGCCTCTGGGAGAATCTCATGGGTAGCGGAAGTAAATCAGTCTGTTGTGGTAACATTTAAAGATTACATTTCTCTACCCAGCCAAAACTGGAAAGGTCCAGTAAGAGAAGAGGCCTGTCCTCTCTACAGGATATGATCTCAATGCTGGGAATTGATGCTTGTTTCATTCTTGCTCCAGGAATGGAGAGGTGCCAGTTCCTCTACAATAATGTAGTGTCTGCTTGGGTTGCAGACATCCTGAGTTGCATAAGCATCCCTTGAGTTCCCAGCTATGCTGCTGTGATTAGGAGAGGGATTGTCATGACAGAGCACTTGTAGAGGAACTTTACTCCAGAATATTGCTCACCATTTCTGGTCTGTAGGCTGGAATGGGAGTCAGGAAGAAAGAGAGTGAAATGATGATGTACCCATCATAGTCAGGCTTGGCGTCTATGAGGCCACCACAAGGTAGCAGTAAAGCTGAAGGGTATTGCTGAGCTGCTGAAATTTAATGTGATGTAATTCTTTGTAGACACCATAGAACTTGGTGTGGTCAGATTGGGCCATTGTAGTTGTTCCCCAGAGAGGGCTGAATTCCATTTTTAGTTACTGTCTGTGTTTCTTAAATATGTCTTCCTTCCCTATCCTCTTTTACTTGTCTCTCCTGCCTTTGTGGATCTCTTCCTTTCTTTCCCCATGTATTTCCTTCTTGATCTGGGCTTACTTCTGCCCCATTTTCTGCTCCATCTGTTAGAGTTGTGAGGAATGGAACAGCTAATGTTGGCATTTAAAGTGCAGTTGAGGTAACAGCCCAATGAGATTAAATGGGGGAAAGGGGATTCTCTCCTCTTACAACTGTTGTTTCAGGCTCTCAGCTGTATCTGACAGACATCACTGTGTAAGTTGTGCTTATTTTTTGTTGGGAATGGCTTTGTACAGTGATGAGGACAAGAAGCTTAAATGAAAGCAGGGAGTCTGGACATGCTATATACAC
Source organism: Gavialis gangeticus (assembly GCF_001723915.1). Taxonomy (NCBI): domain Eukaryota; kingdom Metazoa; phylum Chordata; order Crocodylia; family Gavialidae; genus Gavialis; species Gavialis gangeticus. The sequence goes on from NW_017729022.1 coordinate 63,017,911, forward strand.
TATGGAGTCTCCATAAATATGCAGCCTATCCCCACGACTTGAGAATTCTGGTGTAGATGGATGCTTTCCTATGTTCTCTCACTTCCTTGCATCACGGTAAGCAGCTTGTCCAGATGAGACTGGCCCTTCCAGCTCCCTACGCTGCTCTCTAATTTCTTAAACTGTGAGTGTTGCAGAGGAATATGATCACTTTCTGCCTGCTCCATGGAATTCAGGCTGAGAGCAGCTCAGGTGGGAGCTTATACTTAGAGCCCACCCTCCATGGCCTCCAGCCCTGGTGAGCAAGAAAATTTCCCATATTTTAAACTAAGTGGTATTTATTGCTGTGATAATCAGCAGAGGAAAACCCTGTTGAAGGAAGCACTTTGCCTGGTCTTGTTCCCACTCCAAGCCTCTCAACTGTTCTCAGATGTATCTGTGCTGAAGGTGTCTTCAGCACTATAGCTATTCCCATCTTATCCCCGTAATACTGAGTTGTTCTCAGGGAGGCTTCTGCTTTCTGCAAATCAGTCATGTTTAGCTTGGACAGTCTCCTTAACGATTACTTTGCGTCAGTTTTCCATCAGCCCAAAGGGATCACTTTGCTTGATAAGATGCAGGATCACCAGGGAAAGAGTGAATACACGCCCATCATTGGTATAGATCCCATGAGGGAACACCTTGAGAGGCTGGACATCCACAGATCAGCCAGCCCAGATGGAATGCACCCAAGAGTGCTAAAGGAATATCATAGTGCAGCCAATGGCAAGGATATTAGAGAACTCATGGCACTCCAGCAAGGTACCTGATAATTGGAAGAGGGCCAATGGTGTCTCTCTTCAAGAAAGGGAAGAAGGAAGATCTGGGAAACTACAGGCTAATCAGTTTGACCTCAATCCCTGGAAAGATCTTGGAAAAAATCATCAAGGAAACCATTAACAGCAGGCTAACAGAAGGCAACATCTTGAGATATAGCCAACATGGCTTCATGGTGGGTAGGTCTTGCCTTACCAATCTCATTTCCTTCTA
>NW_017729022.1:63023918-63025126 GCF_001723915.1 Gavialis gangeticus
ACAGCAGGCTAACAGAAGGCAACATCTTGAGATATAGCCAACATGGCTTCATGGTGGGTAGGTCTTGCCTTACCAATCTCATTTCCTTCTATGACCAGGTGATGCATCACCTGGACAAAGGAGAAGAGGTGGACATCATATTTCTGGATTTCAAGAAAGCCTTTGACCTGGTGTCCTATGATACCCTTATGGAAAAATTAGGGAACTGTGGTCTCGACAATCTCACGGTCCAATGGCTGGGGAACTGGCTCTGTGGACGGACCCAGAGAGTGATAGTCAATGAAACAGAATCAACATGGCACATAGTGACCAGTGACATTCTCCAGAGCTCTGTTCTCAGACCTGTACTCTTCAATGTATTTATAAACAAATCTGAACTCTGGTGTCAGAAGCAGACTGGCTAAGTTCGTTGATGACACCAAACTATGGGGGAGTGTGGTCACCCTAGAAGATAGGCTGGCGATCCAGGCTGACCTCGACAGGCTTACAAGGTGGGCGGTGTGGTGGGCCAGTAGGGAGCACTCCTGCTCTGAGCCACCCACCACACTGCAGCCGACCACCTACCAGGATCCAAATGCCTCCCTGGGGCACCTCATGTTAGGCCAACCCCCGGACACTCTCAAGCCTGGGGGTACAACTGCCACCACCCAGGGGATCTGGTCTGTCTTTGGCCCTGTGCCCTCTGGGGTATACAGGCCTTGTAGACCTTTAGGGTGTTTAACCCACTGCAAAAACTTGGGGTGCTTCCTTTAGCTTGAAGCACAAAAAGTAGCCTTCCTTAGTCAGCTGGACCAAGGGGGCATAAAGACATGCCTCTCCCAACAAGTCTACCGTGCTTGGTAGTGAAGGACTTTATTGGTTACAGAAGGAAGGCTTGGGGAAGGGTGCCGGATAAAGAAGTATTACAGAATAGCCATAGAGCAAACAGTATGGCTAGTAGCCTTTGATCAAGCATCTACTTTACAGCAAGCTATATATCTAGATAGGTTTCAGTAGTTTACTCACTTCAGCATCTTGAGAGAGAGCTGCAGATGTTGAGTTGGTGTGTGTGTCTTTATCATGACTGCTGCCCTTCCTCCTGGGCAGTGTTGGCTTATATAGCCCTTCTGACATGATAGTTTCATAGTTGGTAGACCTGGTAGACCATGGTTGGAAGAGACCTGAGCATATAATCAAGTCCGACCCCCTGCCATGGCAGGAAAGAGTAC
>NW_017729022.1:63025774-63038176 GCF_001723915.1 Gavialis gangeticus
GAACAGGATGCTATTTACCCCCTCATCAAAGTCACTGACGAAGATGTTGAACAGTGCGGGCCCGAGGACCGAGCCCTGCAGAACCCCACTGCCGGCTGGAGAGTTGTCTTCCCTGGGATGGCATTGCTCAGAGGTTCTTTCTCCTGAATTGTGTCTAGTGACCCTTCTGTCTGGGTCATGTGCCACTGGTGCACTTCCCATATTTCTTAACACTTTGCTTCTCAGGAAATGCCTAAAAATAAAAGTTTGTGGCTTGAGTTGCAGGGAAATGGTTAAACAGTCCCTGGATGGGAAGGAGAGGAAGCTCAGAGGCGTTGTTTACCAATTTGCTTGACCTTTTTCTGTTTGCATCTTTGCAGTGACTCACCAACTGGCTTGTGTTGGGGGTTTTTAATCTCCTTGTGAAGTCTTATGACCACCAGCAAATTGTATCTTATCAAAAACAATATTCCTCTTTATCTTGGCTTCCTTTCCCTCCATGTAGCCCTTCTTAAGTGACCACAGGTCAGTGCCAAGTAGAACCTTTCTGCTTAAGGGAAACTCCAGTGGCATGTCTAGGGTCTTTACCCTCTCCCACTGCTGAACTGGAACTTCACCTCCTTCTCCTTTGTCTCTGGAAACATAAATCATTCTTAGAGATGTCACTCTTGGTGTGGAGGTGCTAGGGAGCATTGCTCTATATCTATTGCCAGAGCAGACAGAACTGATATCAAATCCCTTGGTGCCTTGATGATGATTCTCCCTCCCAGACTGAGTGTGATGTTCATGTAGGTGAAAGCAGAATTGATCTAACCTGTTTAGGCATTTTGACAGTTCTAGTGGTAAATGATGTTGCCATCAGATGTTTCTGTTTGCTGACATACTCTCTAAATTGCACAGCTGTTCCCTCATTTCTTTCCTCTAAGGGGATTGACCACATTGCTAGCAAATGATATGAGTCCTGTTCCCATCCCACCCTTTCCCAAGATGCTGCTCAATATTTTTTTTTTGTTTGTAATTTAAAGTTGTGTTCAGATCGAGTCATAGTGTTAAGGGTCTTCTGTGCAGCTCATAGATGTGTGTTTTTTCTGATCAAGTGTTTCGTGGTGTTTTCTATTGGATTCACCCATAGAGTGTTTGACTGCAAATAAAGGCCAGAATTTAAAACACAGAGTGGGTCACTTTACCTCTGTTACAACCCAGCCTGTGAGCTAACTTTGTAAGTGAGCAACCTCTTGCAACAACCCAGATGTCACAGGCTTCGTTGCTCTGATGGGCAGTGAAGTGTGTACATATGCACTCTCTGACTCTTTCACCTTATGCTCTGAGCTCTGCAAGTCCCAAGAGCAGATGATTAATGAATGGCGGGAGCTGTGTTGTGGTTAGGCCTGGAATACCCCTCCCCTCCCAGCTAAACTGCCCTGAGGGCAACTGAAATGGGCAGTATTGGTTGTTTATGGATTTAAGCCAACGTGTGTATTATGCATGTCGTGTACCATGTGGATGCTTTCACATACACTCCCTCTCACCTCCTCCCTCTCATTCCCCTAGGCCACTCTGCAGTTCTGTGTGGTGAAGCCCCTCATGGCAATCAGCACGGTCATCCTCCAGGTCTTTGGCAAGTACCGGGATGGTGACTTTGAGTAAGCAAACTAGATCATTATGAGATGTCCCTGTTGCATGTGCCTAATGTTCTCTGCTTCTGTGAAGGAAAAAGTCTGGCTTCACTAGGATCTATTCAATTATTTAAGGCCATGGGACAGGGTGAGAGGGCATGCATGGGGGAGAAAGGGCTTTTGGGATCAGAGAGGGTGTATGAAAAGGAGGGAAGCAGGGAAGGATGGATGGAGTGGAAAGGAGCTCCAGGAGAGCAGAGCTAGTTGGTGGGTGGACAGGTAGGGATATAGGAGGGGAGAGGAACCTTGTCCCAGGTAAAGGACTAAAGGAGATGTCTGAGCTTCTGAGAGTTCATATTTGCTTTTGCTTTAGTGTCACCAGTGGCTACCTCTATGTGACGATCATCTACAACATCTCAGTCAGCCTGGCGCTATACGCCCTCTTTCTCTTCTACTTTGCCACGCGCGAGTTGCTCAGCCCCTACAGCCCAGTCCTCAAGTTCTTCATGGTCAAGTCTGTCATCTTTCTGTCCTTTTGGCAAGGTGAGGTGCTCCCCCCTTTCCCCAGATAAGAGGTTGAGCAACCACTAGATCTCCTTTTTGGGGGGTCTTGTATCATAATCTTGTTTCTCTGTTGGTTCTGGAGCTCATCAACTTAGAACACTTTGCACAGGCACCAAACTCCTATAGGTCCAGGGTTAGCACATATTTACATAAGGAAATACTGTTTCAGAACAGGCTAATGGTTTACTTAGTTCTTTATCTTGATTCAGCATTGGACACAGTAACCAGAGAAAGCTTGAAAAGTCATAATTCACCTACCCCCAACATGGAAAGAAATTCCTTCCTGGCTCCAGCTGGTCACCAACTCATACTCTGAAACAGGCAGATTTATTTTTCCTTTTAATATAATCTAGCTAGTGAGCATTTCTTAAGAAACGTCTAATCCCTTTTTACCCTTTCTGAATTTAGGAATATTCTGCAGCAGCAAGTGCCACAGTTCATTTATGAGTAATGTTTAGGAGAAAGGTCCACATTGAAATGCTGCTGGTGCTTACATTTGTTGTTTTATAAATTCCCAACATGTCTCTTGCTCTTGTGCTACCAAGACAGGGTGAGGGGGAGCATCTTGCTGGCTTCCTTGGCACAAGTCCCTAAGTTAAGTGAGTTTCCTGCCAGTGCGCTGGCACAGACAGCTGGCCTCCACTGCTCTGTAGGGCAGTATGAGGTCAGCCTTTAATTTTCTTTGTTTGCTTGGCCTTGTCACCTCGCTCAGGCATGCTGCTGGCTATTCTGGAGAAGTGTGGCGCCATCCCCAAGATCCACTCAGCCAACGTGTCTGTGGGTGAGGGCACTGTAGCTGCCGGCTACCAGGACTTCATCATCTGTGTGGAGATGTTCTTTGCAGCCCTTGCTCTGCGCCATGCCTTCACTTACAAGGTCTATGCAGACAAGCGCCTTGATGCACAAGGTAAAGGAGACCATGGCCCAGCAGGGTGCATGTTTGCTTGGCAGCGAGAGGGGTGGGCATCAATATCCCAAACTGATGTTCTTTCCTCAGTGATGTTTGCACAGACCTAATGTGCAAGGGCCCCACAGAACAGAACCTTGTCTCATTTCTAGTGTTCCCTTTTCAGTTTCCCAGTTCTCAACCCGTGACAGCTCATTGCAGACTTCAGAGCTGCGAGACCAGCCTCCTACTGGAGGACAGTGTATTGTCTTCCTTCCTGTGTAATTGCAGGGGAACTCCACCAGGTCAGGTTGTGTAACTGGTACAAGAGACAGGCCTGAGCCAGCTCCTGTTTAACACTCAGGGATGACAATGCAGGGCTTTGTCAGTGCACTGGGTGTGAGGGAGGGGGATCTTCAAGTAGTGGCACTGTGAAGGCAGAGGAGGCCAGAGAACCGGCCTCTGGCCAGAGGAGAAGGAATCGGCAGAGAGTTGTGAGAGCTGGCTTGGATGGAGCATGTTGCCTTGTGTTCAGCCTGTGTGTTTCCCTTTTTTTCCAGATAATGAGATGAGGTTTCCTGCCTGCTAGGGGTGGGGGTTTGTGTCACATGCAGACAGTAGGCTCAGGTGTTCTTGAAGGTCACAAAGCAACTACTCCATCCCAGCCAGCCTCACAGCTCTGGAGGGGCCAAGCCGTTTCAACATGAGGAGAGGTGTTGGGGTGGAAATCAAATAATGGATTCCTGCCCTCTTGCATGATATGCTGTTGTTGTAGAGGCTGCAGGGGTTAAATGGATAGATAAATTGTTAACCAGCCCTGGGGGATGTTGTGGTGGTGGGGCTGAGAATAACTTGCTTGCTCAGCCTATTATTTTCCGTCTTTCTGTCTCTCTCTCCCTTTTTTCCCCTCCCTCTCTCTCTTTCTCTCCCTTGCTTTGGCCACTGGTTTCTGATGCAGCTGTTCCATCATACGGGCCATACGGTAGGTGCAGAGCTCTCTGTGTGATCGTTCCATCTGCTCCAAACTGGGATGTCCTTCAGTTTTATTTCCCATCCCTCCCCTCATCAATATCCTGCCCCTTCCCTACAGAGAGCTACCAGGCAGAAATAGCTGCCCATCCTTAGTGCAGATGCCTGAGGACCCCTGTATTGTAGGTTGCAGTGGCTTGAGCAAATCTTCATTGGTGGGCAGTGGGATGATGTCATGGGATGCCTCTGGCAAGGCTGGCTAGCAGGCTGAGACTTTGGCCTGCTGATGCACTTAAGTTTTAGGGCTAGCTAAAACTGCAGAGCATGTTAACTGGAGCCAGAGAGCTGAAAGCAGTCAACCCTTTTATGTGAGACAGGGTCCCCCTGCCATTGCCAAATGCTAGCAGCCTTTCCGGGCAGTTCAAGGAGCTTGTCCTTTGGAGGTGGGAGAGAATCCGGAAGCTCCTGCTGGAAGTGGTCCCCTGGCAGCTGGGAGGATGGGATTAGTAAAGTTCTAGGATGGGAAGCAGGCACGCTCCCCTTGTGCCTGTCTTCTGTATCCTGCACTTTCCCCACATCCCCCTGATCTTCCTGTGCTTCCCTCTGCCTTGTGTGTGAGGCAGATGCCTCTGTCTTATCTGGAATGCTTCCTTTTGCCTCTGCTGCCTAGATTTGTGTCTCCAGCCCTCTTGCCCCCCATCTCCTCTGAGTTCCCTTCAGAACTGAGGCCCTCAGTCTTGCAGACAATTGCCTTTCAAATGAATGCAAAACTGTAAGCCACCCTCCATTCCTGGATCCTTCCTTTTGCTCACCAGTAGAATGAGGATGCAGGGAAGAGTAGTCAGCAGTTTGTGTTCATATCCCATTTTCACTATATGTCTCCAGTCTGCTGCTGAGGTGAAATTGCTCAGATAGTTGTGACTAGTCCTTTTCCAGTGGGTAGGAGCTTCCTCTCAGAAACCCCACGCCATTTTTATGGCACTTCTTTTGAAACTTACTTATGGTAGCCTGTTCTGGAGTGTCTAGGGTCGGGGTGGGGGTGGTCACTGCATGAACATTCGCTTTTCCCTTCTCCCCTTCCTCCTTGCACCCAGTTCTGTAAGACTTTGCTGTTTCTCATTTGTCTTTTCCATTTTGCCCTTCAGGTCGCTGTGCCCCAATGAAGAGCATCTCCAGCAGCCTCAAGGAGACCATGAACCCTCATGACATTGTCCAGGACGCCATTCACAACTTCTCCCCTGCCTACCAGCAGTATACCCAGCAGTCGACACTGGAGCATGGACCACCATGGCGCAATGGTGGCCATGTCATCTCACGCTCCCACAGTGTCTCAGGCAGCCGTGACAATGAGAAGACACTGCTGCTGAGCTCTGACGATGAGTTCTAATAGGGGCCACCATCCCCAGTTGCCCCCTGAGGCTGATGAGGGATGATGGCTCAGTCTGGTCTGGAATCTTTCTTTTTATTTATTGAACAAACAACACTAGTCATATCACTTCCTGGATGGTGCTCAATGCAGAAGCAAGCACTTCCCATTAGCTTTTTGTGGGTCTAAACATCACGAGCAGGGGGAACGGGTGGCTGGGACTTCATTGTCACAAACCATTTTTCTAAAGCAAAAATCAACCGGAGCAGGTTTTGTTTCACAAGTGACTGATTCAAACCAACAGACATGTATAGCAATGGGGAGCAAAGCCCTAGGAAAGAGTGGACCATGTTTTCCATTTTTCTTTTTTTTCCCTTTTGTGTGTGGGGGTGCAGGAAGCGAGGTCATATCCTCCCACGCCCGCTAAGCGCTATGGAACACAGAAATAGCCAAAAAAGTTTTCTTACCAACTGGGCAGCTAAATTACTTATGCTCCTTTCTCCATAGCAGTTGACATGAATGTAGCTGCTAGTTCCTTTTTCTTTTCTTTATCAGTACTGCTGTGCTAACCTCTCTGAACCCTTTGGGAAGGGCAGTCAAGAGACACCTGTAAGAATTCCTGAGAACCAGACCAAACCCTTGGTCTCCCTGCTACCATGTTCTCTGTCTGCCCAAGGCCATTGCCAGATGCTTCAGAAGGAAACGCCTGTGCATCACCCCCTTGTGCACTGATTTATACAGTTTGATACTTGTGGGGGGGTGGGAGGTAGGGGGGAGCAGGAGATTTTTCCTTCTGGCTCCAGCTGATGATCAAGTAAAGGCCTGCAGGATGGGCAGTTACGAAGCATATTTTCTCTTTGTGGGCAAGGGGTTTTTATGGTTACCAGCTCCTTAGGATTCCCATGTCTCCTACATTGTAGGGGCAGAATTCCTCCATAGTGTGTCCAGCTCCTGCTACTAATGAGACATAGGACTAGCCATGACCAGTAATTAAAGTACAATAGTTGTGGTTAGAAGTGTTAAATATGATTGGTAGGCCATTGGTTCTTTGTTTCCTACTCCTCTTCCTCTTCTCTCAGTTGGGGGAGACGGGGTATCGGAACACTTCAGCCCTAGATGTTTTAGTACAAACGCGTGTGCACCTTCTGATTCAGTTCCAGCACATGCACCATTTTCCCTTCCCCTTTTCTTATAAAAATCCCTCTTTCAGCCTTGCCATCCATTGATTTGCTTTGGAAACTGAAGGAGCATTGCTATAAGGAGGGGGTTTCCCGACAGGAATGTTCTGCTCCCTGCTTGCCCTCCTTTCTGTTGTTTGGGACCCAGCTGGAGTAGTCTGAAATGTTTACATGTTCTGGCCAATTTGTTTTACTCCTTTGTGGTTCCTCCATGATCTTCCAGAGTAGAGTTGCCATAATATGTGATATAGCCCCCACAGCAACTGACACAATAGAGACTAGAGCCAAAACCCATTGAAGTCTATGAGAGTTTTTCCTTTTGGTTTCAGTGGGATTTGAATCTGGTGTTCAGCAGGATGAAGACAAAAAGGACCCCCCAGAAGAGCTGAAAATCTTGCCAGGCACCAAAAAATGCCTCTTGATGGCTTAAAGTTGGGATGTGGGGGGAACAAAGTGCCATAGATTGGTTGGACTTCTGCTACTATTGTGACTATTTGTGCTCATATTAAAACTGCCCACAAAAAAGGAACCAAAACAGGGAGGTGAACGTGAAGCTGCTGCTTTCCTCCAGGCTGTGGGCCTCTCCTCATTCCTTTCTACCACTGCCACTGCTTTTGAAGCAGCCGTTATGGTTTCAGGCCCCTTGGCTAGTTGTGGTTAGCAAGCACATGCTGTCAGTGCACCCAGCCCCTCTGTTGGGGAGGCTTGAGGGGAAAAGCTGGGGCCTGACTGTGTTGCATGTGGCTTACCTTTCTCTTCTGTGCCTTAATTTTTACGTAGATACGTATGATCCTAACAGCAGCAGCAATGCTCCTATAATTGACCACAATCCAAAGTCCAGTTTGACTGGCAGCGAATGGATATGGGCCAAGAGGGGGGCAGGCTTATTGAGAACAGAGTGCGTGTCTCTTGGAGATGTCAGTGCTGACGTGGTTTGCCTTCCATATTATGCTTTTGAGAATAAGCTGGAGGGAAGGTGAATAGGTTTCTGGAACACAGCGGTCCAGGGGTCTGGGAGTGGTGTGGGGGACTCCCTGGGGGGTAGGAGGTCTAAAAGCAAATGTCTGTGGCTACCAGGACTGTCTGCCCTGCAGTCCCATGCAATAGGTTATGATTTTCTTTTTTTTTTTAAATCAGTTACTACATAACTGAAACAAAAAACAATAATCAGACCTTTCACAGGCTTGGTGCAAAATTACCTTTCCCCACCTCCAAGCCATTTGGAAAACAGAGATGAAGTTCAAATGGGTCTCCCTTCCAGTGACCTTTACTTTGATCCACAAGCACCCCATGATGCTCAGATTATTTATTTTATATTCACTCTTTTTTCAGAAGCAGACGCGGCAGCAGTATAGACTCACCTCTGTTAAACTGGGGGTGTCCATTCCCTGTACTTCCAGCTGCAGCACTCCCCCACAACACCTTTCCTCCTGTTTAACTTATTTGTGGCAAGCCTCCCTAATGTTCCTCCATTGTGTTGGAGGGATGGGCTGAAGTTTGGAGTCCCTGGGGTTTCCCCATTGACCCTAAGATATCCCAGCTCTGGGGAAGGATTTTTTTGTTTTAATTATTATTATTTTAAAATGTATGCTGCATATACTGTGCATAGGATCTGGATATTCTTGAAGCTTCCTGTATGTAGGCATTTAAAGCATAACCCTTTTGCACTAGTTACCTTCAAAGGAACGTGGTAAAAAGTAGAGTCCTAGCTACTGCAGCCAGCCGCCATATACCTTTTTTTAGCGCCATATGAAAACATCTCTGCTAAGCTTTCTGCTGTCTCTCAAGATGGGCAAGTGCCAGAACAATGACTGGTGCAGTAGCCACTTTGGCTATTAAAAGTGCACATATGATAAAACTCAGAGCTTGAGATTTTGGCCACTGGGCCCTTTGATCATGCATATCCAACTCACAGTAGCCCAGGGCTGTAAACAAAAGTCAGTCCCACCAATAGACCCCTGGTAGTTCTCTTCCCCTCTCCTTTATATCATTTAACATACCTGTGGAATTTGTTTATTATTTTTCCATGTAGAGTAGTTCTTTGTATATAAATGACTGAAAAAATGTATGATAAATAAGACAGAGTCACCTAGTTTTGTACCTATCGTGTATAACTGATGTGAGCTCAGCGACAAGCCGCTCTCTCTATTTTGGTCTTTGTGACGTTATACTCTGCAGAAACAAGCAAATACAATGACAAATAAAAATATATAGATAATATAGATTGTACTTCAACTGCCTCTGTGTGGTGGTATCTGGAATTTTATCTCCTTTCCCCCTTTTGTTCCCTGCATTATGCTCATCTTTGTTCTTGACTCTCAACAGGGGCCAAAGCCATGCAGTAAGTCTTATTTTGTGAGGGTTGTCTGTACTGTCTCTTGGTCTCTCCAGAGACCACTACCCACCAAGCAACCAGCCCTGTCCACTCACTCCTGCTGTGCATACTGAAAAAATGTCATTTCATCACTATTAGAGATACCAGAGGCTCCCCGTCCCACACTCGAGAGCATAGGCGGTGGAAGGCCGGGGCTAACGGGGCTTAGCCCCCCCCCAGAACTTTTTGCAGCGGCCAGCAACAGCATCATCATCATGGCACTGCCATCCCACAGTGTCTGGCATAGCTTGGCATACATCTGTTCCTCTGCTGCTGTGTACAGCACCAGTGTGTGCTGGCCCTGCAGCAGCCCTGTGAAAAGGAGGGGGCAGGGGTCAGGCGGGCTCAGCTCCCCTACAAATATTTTCCCCCACCACTTATGATCAGGAGCCTGCCTGTGACTGATTCTGAGATTATGCCAGGACATGCTTCAAAATGTATCCATGTGACCAGCCAGTGGGTTGTGTGCGCTAAGCAGGAACAAGTGGGGAGGGCTTATTTCTCTACAGCAGTCTCAGGATGACTGCAGAGCCTGTACAGCTGTACGCTTAGTCCCTCCACTGAGTGAAAGCTCCTTGCTGCTGTCCTTGTCAGTCCAGTCTCCTTATGGCAGCACTTAGGTCTGTTGACAGGTGCGGACACCCATAACAATTGAACTGTTCCAAAATGTCACTTATCTGAAACCAGTTCAGTTGTTGCAGCACAGGGTTCAGACACAACCATTCCCAAATGCCCCTGATTTAGGGACAGTGTTCACAACTGAAGTGCTGGGCTCTCGCACGGGGGGATGGGTCAGAATAGCACTTGATTCTCCAGGTACACTGTTGAAGCTTTCAAAGTAGGTTTAGATTGATTTAACAGGCTTCAGCTTTGAACTTCATTTAAACTGTTCTAAGTGTTACATGTGCTCGTACCCAATGTGTTAGGACATATGTTGAATTATAACAGTGCTGGTCCCAGGAGATTTGGGCTTTTATTCTGGGCTAATCATTTGGATCAAAAATGGATGCTTATTTTGAGTTGGGAACTTTCAGCACCTGGAATCTAATTGTAGAGGATAATGAGCACTCAAGGCTCCAGCCAAAGATACTGAGGGCTGCAGGTGGTCAGCACTGCTGAATGAAATGCTATGGGTCCAACACCACAGATTGACAGACATTGGGAAGTTTAGGCTTCAACCTCTCTGGGCTTCTTTGAGCTGGCAAAGCTAAGGGCTGTGAGATCATTTGTTCCTGAACAAGTGACTAAGGAAAAGTGAGTGCCCCCCGATGATAGATTTATTGTTACAGCCTGGCCATGTACTTTTTAGCCAGAATGAAATGGGTGATGAAGATGGTAAAGGTGTTACGCTGGGGTCTTTCTCCATGTTCTATGGACTTGCTCCTGGAGAAAAGAGGGTATATGGTGAAGCAGGTCTTCACCAAACTGACTCTGTGCTTTCACATTGCTGGGCATTTTGGGGAAAGCTGTTGCCCCAAGTGCTGGATCCTGCTGTGAACACTGGAGCTAGTGCAGGGGCTGCTGCAATGGGATGATGGGGGACTGCATGTAAAATGGAGAACAAGACCAGGTTTTTTGCGTAAATCTGATATCTTCTATTAGACCAACTCAAATAGTTGGAAAAACTCTTCTTTACAAGCTTTCAGGTACAAATACCCTTCATCAGGCTGAGGAAGCATCTGCAGATGGTCTGTGTTCTTCCTGGATGGAGTAGTAAAGGCTTGGAGCCTGTACCTGTACGTGTGGCTGTGTGCTTTCAATGGCATGTGTTAATCCCCTCCACCTGGGCTCTGGAGCAGTCAGTTGGTTGTTTTGCTCATGTATGCTAAGCAGAGCCCTGTTTTCCTGGGGTGATGGTAGCTCTGTGGAATGCAGGCTAGGCGGGGCCATCTGCCAAGCTATCTCTGACCTCTGGGTAACATTCCTGGGCCCTGTTGTATCTTGTGCCAACTTCTCTGCCTGCGCTGTGCATGCTTGCCACAAGAGGCCTTCAGCTTTCCGTGGTTTCCTCCCCAGAAAGGGCTTCCCTTCTTTAGTCAATACCTATGTCTGTGGTCACTTGCAGGGCTCTACTGCAGATAGCATGGGCACTGGGAATTTCATGGATGCTGCAGGGAAAAACCTTCTATCTACCCAACCATGGTCTTAGTGACTGAAGCCTTCTGTCCTCATGGTGATTGGCTCAGATGACAGCTGGGGAGGAGTGTTTTTCTGACCAAATTTTTTTGTGGGGGTTTTGGCAGATAGCGATGATTTGTAGAAACCTACAAACCCTTCACGAGAACTGGCTGGGCATGATGAAACTTTTGTGGGAACTGTTTCTCAGCTCCTGCAGCTTCTGGTAAGAGACCCACCCACTCTAGAGCAGCCAGCAGGCAAAGTAGTAAGGGCACTCAGCTGGGATGTGGGAGAACTTGTTTTAAAGCCCTGTTCTGCCTCATTTAAATCAGGGCCTTGAAACCTGAGTCTCTCACATCCCAAGTGACTGTCCCAACCAGTTGGCTACTATGGGGTGGATCTCTCTCCTGTTGGAGCTGTTCCACTTGGGTCAGAGAGGAGCGATTGCATAGCTCTGAGCACTCACATAAGCTGGGATATGAGAGACTGAGCTCCCATATCCTCCTGAACTGAATGGGGCTGGGCAAATGCTTGAAGCTGGGGCTTGAACCACCCATGGACTATTGGCTACGTGCTGGTGGGTGCACTACCTTTATTTCTGTTTTGGCCCAGTGTGAAATGGGAATGTTTGCACTCAGCAACATTTTTATGGGCTGGGAAAACTTTCTCCATCCAGCTCAAATTCTGACCCTCAGCTCACCAGTGCCTGATGGTTGTTACCACATGATGGCTAATAGGCAACCTCTCCAAAGTGCATTCAGTTGCCATTCATTTCCTAGCGTAGTGGGGGCCAATTCTTTTGGCAACTATGCTACAAATTAGCCTCATACCCTCCGCTGAATGCCGCTTAGGCCCCTTTTCTCTGCCTGATCAGCTCTCTGCTTTCTGTTCCCTGCCCTGCGCTCCCTGTCTTTATTTGCTTCTCTTTTCTGCTCCCTGCCCTATCTGCCACAGTTGCCTGTACCCTCTCTGGTCTGCCACATGCCACACAGAGGCTGCCTGTGCCACTTGTGGTTGACCACCCTGTCCTAGCAGGAGAAACCTAGTCATGGCTGGTGCTAATTACCAGTGCTGGTGTCCATCACCTTAGGAAGGCAGTGGGGTCTAATGTGACAGGAAGACTGGATGGTCTTGCCTTTCATAGATTTCATAGGCATTAGGGCCAGAAGGTACCTCCAGAAGATCATCGAGTCCGGCCCCCAAAGAGTTCAGCCCCCAGCTATTTAGAGATAACTGAAGCACAGTATGTAGGTAGGGCAGTGGTTTTCAAATGTTTTAGACCCCACGCAATGCTTGGAAAATGCCAGCTCTTTGTTTTCACTTTTTTTTTTTAAAAGAACTGGCAGCTGGGG
>NW_017729022.1:63038371-63048882 GCF_001723915.1 Gavialis gangeticus
CTTGGAAAATGCCAGCTCTTTGTTTTCACTTCTTTTTTTTTTTGACTATGGAAAAATAATAGAGCAAGTCTTCTGCTGCAAACAACTCAAAGAGATCACTACAGGTCAGAAAGTTTTAAACACTGTGGATTCTTATGGGTAATCTCTGGGCTTATCTTGTGTTTCATGTTCATACACCTAACAATGCTAACATGGTGTGGCACCCCATGGCATCCTTGAAGGGATCTCATGGTACCCTGGTTAGGAATCTAGGGGCATGGTCACTGCTCTTGCTGTATCTGTGTGCGCATACAAGATATCTGACACTGAGCTCTGACCTTTGGCTCTTCCACTAGGATGAGCGAACATTCAGCTGCTCTGTCATTTCTTACCAGTGAGAAATCATGAGACTGTATTGAAAAATCATGATTTTTGATTTATTTCTTTTTATACAAAAATGGATCACTTTGTTTGCCTTCCAATTTGAACATTGAGTGTGCACTTACTTCATGTAGCAAACTTTTTCTCTCCAACAATGATGGCTGGAAACCTTTTTTCCCCTCCCTTCCTTCCCCCCACCCCCCTTTTCTTTTTTTAATGAAAAAATGAGATTCTTACAGAGGCCCTTGACTTCAGTGAGCCTAGTTTGGATGGAAAACTGCTGGTTATCAGGACAATCATGAGAACACTGCAAGAACCTGCAACGTGGCTTCTGTGTGATGAAGCCAGATTTCTGTTTTACAGCTTAATGAAAACCCGCACTCCATATGGAAAAACAAAAACCAAAAAAAAAAAGGTACTTTATTTATAAAGTCTACAAAATACAGAGGAGTCAGACAGGACATTTACTGTAAGTCAGAAAATAAATATGTTTTTTGTTTTTGTTCTATATAAGTATACGATAAAATGTGATTTGCATATATAAAATATAAAGTACGGCTCTGTACCAACATCCTGGCTGTGCCAAGAGGTGGAATGGCAAAGAGGATGTGAAAATAACTTATGTTCGTGCAATAAATTAACCATTGAGGAATTGGAGAGGGGAGAGAGGAGAAGGTGGGAGGGGGAAATGCCAAATGTGGGACCTTCTACTAGGTGAGTTGAGGGGAGGACACAGGTTGGACCTACCTATCTGGAGGTGGCTGCAGCACTGCAGTGGGTGGCACGCAGGCTCCAGGGAGGGGTTGTGCTTAAGTGGGTCTGAGAAATGAAGGGGATAATCATATATTGTGTCAAGTGCCTCAAAATAACTGGCTAGCATTACCCTCACTGACCCTGCCACATCTTCCCTATTGAGGGACCTATACTTCTTCCCCCATGCCCAAGCTTTCTGAAGAGTATTGCACCTTCAGGTGGCTTCCATGAGACAGTGGCCACCAGGGGCAAGGATTGGAAAAGATGCCTATGACTGAAGAAATAGTCCTTGGTCTCAAGCCATGAGCTGGGCTCTCAGCCTTTGTGCTTTCCTTAGCTCATGAAAAGGGTGCTGGGCGTGGAGGCAGAAGGCTTGGCTTCTATTCTTGGCTCTGCCACTCCCATGATTTGTGATCATGAGCAAGTCATGTCACCTCCCCATGCTTCCCTTTCCCTTCCCAACCACTGCCAGTTTAAATGGCAAGCTCTCTGAGGCAGGAACCACCGCAACATGGGTTTGTACAGTGCCTGGAACAAGGTGGTGCCAGTCTTCACAGGGACATTCAAGTGCAACGTAACATCAGTAATAGCCTTATCTCCACGACAGCTGTGTTTACTTCCAGCCAGGTGCTTTTTCTATTTTTTCAATGAGACTCACTATGCCATGCCTGGAATGATACTGCAGCCAGGAAAAGGTGACGGATGTGTGTGTTTAGGGAGATAAAAACATGCCCCTCTCCTCCCTTTCCCCAAAATGAAACACTGTCTTTCAAGTTAGAGAATCAAAGAGGATATTTCAATGTATTAACTGCTTACGGGACCCACCTGCCTGCTTGGGAAGTTACAGTTTCTGTATTATTTATCTAGCTTGGCAAATGACAGATAGATAACAGCTTCCTTCTGATTGGCACATCTCGGTGGTAAGTTTGGAATTTGGTCTGTCTCCCTAGTTCCCTACCTGAATTCCAGAAGGTACCATGTGTGCTGCGCCCCACCTTCCACTTGCCTCAAATTCCTCTCTCTACATTTTTGCATCTTTTGATTTCTGTCGTCACAAAATGCAACCAAAACGTTCTCTGGCCCCAATTCCCCTCATTCAGATGCATTCCTGCCACTCTTCCTCTGTCCGTCAGTCTCGCATACTTTGTTCTCCTTCTATTGCTCTACATTCCCTTTCTCTCTTCCTCCCGCCCTCTTCCACTACCCAGGTCTTTCTCATTCTAAAGCTGCCGGTAGTTCCCTTCCAGACAGGAGATCTTAGAAATTTAACTTCACTGTGATAGCACTGGAGGGAGATGTCATTGGCTCCATCCCATGTTATACTCACCCCTGCAGCTGAATCAATGGCTTGAGTGTGGTAATTCCCATGGTGTCTAGTACATGTTGAAGTTGGGTGTCACATGCTGACCCGATCTAAAACAGCTGCCACAGAGACCTGTTCTCCCTTTCACACACCATCCTACATTCACCTTCCTCTCTCTATTGAACATGACCCTCTTTCCCCCACGCACTGCCTAGTTCCTCTGATTACTTCCCACTCCCTGCAACATCTGCTTACCCCCATGGGGGAGCCTCTGTTCTTTCCTCTTTTGGTACAGGGTATTTCAAGCTTTTTCTGGAAAGGCACGGAGAGAGCAGTAGGGTAACTAAACAGGAGTCAGGGGGAGATGACTGGGTGCTGCCTCTGTTAGGGGGGTGCAAAAATAATCAGAGCCACAATGATGGTTGACTGCATTGTGACAATCAGCATCATGGCAGCTGGCACTGTCCTGGGCATTACACTGCTGCCCAAGGCCACTGGGGAGAGCTGAAATGTAGTTGATGCGGGAAAGGGCAGGGAAGGCTGTGGACTATTAGACTGGGAGGTCACAGCAGCTCTTGGTAAGTCTCTGGACGGATATTCCAATCCCTGCACCGTGCTCTATTAAGCAGAATAGGCCATTAAGATGGCTCCCAGTTCTCCCTCTCTTTCTTCCTACACAAGCCTTGGTGCCAAGCATCCAAAGATGCTGTGCCCCTGACAGAGAGAAGTGAGAGGGTTTTCCCCACATCTAAAGCCAGGAGGGACAAGGGCAGGGAAAGGAAAGAGGGGACTTTTGAACATAAGACGAGTGTGTGTGGGTTTTTGGTGGGTGGGGGTGCAGGGGGAACTCGAGGATTCACCTGTGGGGGACAGGCCTGAGCCACCACATGGTCTAAGGCAGGTGGAGGAGGGGACAGGGAAGAGGAGAGGTAAGGGCTGAGGGTTCTGGGGGTCTTCAAGTTGATTCTGGCCCTGGGAGGGGCTGGGGGAGGAGCCAGTGCAGCTGCAGTCCATTCTAGGTAGAGAGCTGGGCCCAGCCATGGAGAGAGGACTCAATTCACGGCAGGGCAGGCAGGCACTAGGAGCATGTGGCCTGGTTGGTACTGGATTTGACGATGGTGATGACGCTCGCAGGGGCCACCTTGGCAGCTGGGCCATGAGCAGCAACGGTGCGGGCAAAGCCCTGCAGGGCCTCGTACTTGCCTCGCAGGGTGTCCAGCTCAAGGCGCATGGCAGCATTCTCACGGGCCAACTTGTCCACCTCCCACTCCAGCTCCATCTTCTGCTTCTGCAGCTCCTCCTTCTGGCAGACACGCTTAACCCGGCAGCTGGCTGCATAGCCACGGTTCTTCAGCGTACGCCGGCGCTGCTTTAGGCGTGCCACCTCTTCCTTGGAGAGGCCCCGTAGGTGGTGGTTCAGCTCCCGCACTGACAACCCCATCAGCTCCTCATCCGACAACAGGGGTGTGTTCTCGCCCATCTCGCGCTTGATCTGGCCGGGAGAAGAGAGCAGTGGGGTGGTGAGGCAGACGGGAAAACAGGACAGAGGCAGAGGGTCAAGAAGGGAGCAGGAAAGGATGGGGAAGAGGAGCAGGTGACAGAATAGGATGCATTTGCCTTTCCTGCTAGCACTGAGCGTTGGCCCGAGTCAGAGAAGGCATCCTGCCAGCTGCGTACTCATGCTCCTAGTGGTACTGAGGAACCTCAGGGGCCTGGTGGGTTTTGCTCACACACTTAAGGTCAAGGTCAAGGTCAAGTGCCAGAACTGGGGTTAAGAAGGCAATTTCCCCCTAAGTCAGATCAGCAGAGACTGTTGGGGCTCTCAGCCTTCTTTTTTCAGATGAAGCACAGTCCATTTCCTAGGATCCTCTAGGCCTATTTCACCATACCAGTTCTCTGCCATTGCACTACACCCAGGCATTAGGGTTACCCTTATCTCCCCTGCTCTCTTTCTCTAGCATGCTGCCTGGATTTTGTACTCGAGATTTTAAATTCATTAGGTGGTGCTTTGTAAGGCAGGGCCAGAGTGGGCGTTTTTGTCGACCCTTAGGGACTTAATGTCTATTACGTGGTTACCTGTGACTGGAGGGGACAACACTTGATGACTTGGACGGTCCTGTCCAAGCCTGGAGCTTTAGGAGTGGAAGAGGGACGGAGGGAGGAGAGAGGAAAACAACAGAGTAAGACGGAAGCAAGGGAGGGATAAGGCAGGGGAGGGAGGCAGAGACACTTGCTGACCCACTCTTACCTTCAGGGCTTTGCTTGATAAGCTGTCTGCAGCCATATTCTTTGGCAGTCACACTCCTAAAATGTGGACCCTGCAACCAGGCCAGAGAGACATCATGGTCATTCTGAGCCCCCCTTGTTCATTTCATGCTACAGAGCCCCTCGGCGGTGGTGAGGGGCAGACAGTGTTCTCCCCGTATCCCTCCTCACCATCCCTCACCTCAGCCTGCCACGGCTGGAGCACAAACCTCCTGGTCCCATCATCATGGCTGTGTGGATGTCAGGTACACAGCTCCAAATTACTGGTCCCACACACACACCTCCAAAATGCAGATTTTCTTCCCATCCTTCATCCCCTCCAAATGGCCAGTGGCAGCTGGAGCCCTAACTGGGCCCCCACTGCAAGCTCCCACTTGCCCTATCCCTGTGGGTCTCCCCTGAGGTCTTCCCAGACTGGGCTGCTCTGGGAAAACACAGCAGAGCCAAGCTTTGCTAACAGAAAGGAAACATCAGGGGGAGGGCGGCAGCGGGAGGGTGTGCCCCTGAAACAGCAGGGCCTGGAAAGGATGCAGAAGGGAAAGTAAAACCAGCACAGACAAACAGGACACAGCTCAGCAGGGAGGGAGCGGAAGAGCTGTTTGGATACCAGGGAGTGGCAAACTAGAAAGCACAGGAGTCTCTGCTCTTTAGGGACTGAACTCCCCCCTCCATCCTCCCCAGATCATCTCATGCCAGGCCAGAGATCCTTCCCTGTCTGTGGTGCTGCCTGACTCAGCGTCCTGTAGGCTTGGGACAGATTTTAGCCCCCCTTAACTGTCCTCCCTGGGTCCTGGGCTGGGATCTGGACCTCTGTCAACACAGCAGAATCCCTGCTGACAAGTGGGAGGGAAAGGGCTGGGGTCTCTGGGCCAGGCAGATTGGTGCTGGAAGCCCTTATTGTAAGTGGAGGGGTCTGGTGGTAAAACCATGTGTGTTGCTTTGCCTAGGATGGAGGAGTGGGGCAGGAGAACAAAGCCACCTCACATGCTGCTCTCCTCTGGGCATCCACTGTGCACACTGGCTGCATTTTCTCTCCTTCAGCCAAAGCCACAGCGAGGATGGAAACTACAGACCTGCACTACAAGATTCTCCTTGTGGCTGAGAGGCTGTGGAAGGGCAATTTTGCAAGTGTCAGCAGGGGCCCTGGATCCACTGAAAGCCAAGGCACCAGGGGGCTGAGAATGGAGTTTGATGGCACTTCAGAACTGGGCCAGTCTAAAACAGGCTGCCCCAGCCAGTATGCACTTGTAGGCACAGGGGCTCCAGGGTCCTAAGAGACGTGTATGCATGGGGAAGGCAAAGGGCGAAGGCATGTGGACGATGAAACCTTATAAGCTTTGACTCAAATACATCCAGAATTTGCCATGTTGCCAAAGAACAGTCACCACCCACCGATGGCCCTTTCCGACTCCTCGTGTCCTCTAAACCCCATCCAGTTTCTTTCTAAGCCATATGCCCTTAAGGGGTTGTGGGTGGATGCTGCCTCCTCCCCTCAGAATGGGAGTCAGGGATTAAGCAAGGGAAGCAAGGAAGAGAAACTGCTGCTTGCTCCTGTTTCTTTGCTGAAACATGCCTGGGCATGATGTTAGCAACAAGAACAACTAAGCTGGGCACCAGCCCAAGGGCTGGGGGCTTAGAAGGAAGCCCAAAACTTATGAAGCCCAACCCCACAGAGGTGGAAGGGCATAAGGCACTAGCCCTGAACCTCCAAAACCCAGACAGCCAGACCCCTGGCAGTACAGTATGTAGGACACTGCCCCAGTGGTTCCCACTGATGTAACGGGGGATGAGAGAAGGCAGGTTTGAGCTGGGAATAACTCCCTGGGCAAGTCAAGAACAGGGCACCTGTCCCATGCATGCCTGACTGCCCTGTGGCAGGCAAGAAGTCTTGGGAGCCAGAGCTTCCCCCCATGACCGCAGAAATTAAGCCACAGATCCCTCATGCCAACATGCTCGTGCCATCCTTCAGACAGAAGTGCCAATCAGCTTTCCAACGGGACGTGCAGTGGTAGTCTCACTACCTAGCCTAAATGCCCACAAAGCATTCCTGTGCTCTGTCAAACAGCAGGCACCTTCCACCTCGGAGATGACTGCAGCTGGTGTGTGCCCAGATATGCCTGTACCCGTCATACATGCCTACATATCTCTATGTCCCCTGCCAGGGACAGTGTGACCACCGTGGAACCATGGAGCCACCAGCTTGGACAAAGCTTATTCTCAGTACCCAAAGGTGACAGGACCTCAAGCTGAGGGGGCTATGTGAGAACTCTCTCATTCCCTAACCCACCACCCTTTCCTTATCTCTGCCCCAAGGACAGGTGTGGAAATAGCAAGTGGCAAAGGTTCCAGGGCCTATCGTCAAATTAATCAAACATGTGGGGAATAGGGGAAAGAACAGAAACAAGGGGCTAGAGAGAAGAGGTGTGTGGGAGGAAGAAAAACCATTTCACCATGACTTGGCACAGGGAGAGGACAGGTCACCAAGGCTGCTCACACCGCCTGGCTGGTAACTCTCCCACTATTACTGGGCAGGAAAGGATGCAACCATGATTATAATCAAACAGCCTGGTTCTAGTGCTATAGCAACAAGCTTCCAGGGTAAGAGGTTTGGGGAAAAGAATACCGAACGAAAATGGAGTAGGGAAAATTACAGTAGACTAGGAAATGGGGTAGGGTGTGCCAGACCTTGGACACAAGGGCAAGGAACCGGAATCTGATGCAACAAGTGGCAGGAAGCAAATGGATGGAGACCATGGAAAGGGTGACTTGGGCACAGCAGTGGGTGAAGCCAGGAGCTCACAAAGTGGAATAACTGACTACCTGGATGTGAGGAGAGATCAGGGGCAGGAGGCCAGTAAGCAAGACAAAAACCAAAATGGTTGCTGCATGGAAAAAATAGATCCTCCACTAGCTTAAGGCCATTTCAGCTCAGCACAAGAACACTTGGTTAGGATCTCTCTGCCTCTGTCCCACGTGAAAGGCCTCTTCACTTCAAATTCACTAGAACAGTCACCTGGGCTACCTGGTTTGCTGGAGGCAGGAAGGTCTGTTCCAATGTCCCAACCAGAAAGAAGGCCCCCTCTTAGAGCTACTGTTGAGGATAGGGAAGGAACTGCCCTCCAGGCCTTTGAGAAACAGGGGTTTGATATGAAAGCTGAGCTCTCTCAGGAAAGGAACCAGAGATCTGGTGCATCATGGGCATTAGACTCCCTGACATGGTGCCCACGTGTGGTCAACACATTACACTATGTTCACCTTGCTGCACATTCAGTCCCTGACATTCCCTGTAGTTTAAAATAAATATGAGCTATCTCCAGTCAGGGCAGCTATTAGGGATGTGATTTTTAGCCCACACAAAGGGCTGAGATTTCAATTACTGCAGATCTGACAGAAACCTCACTTGGCTTTCCCACTGGGGAGGTGTGTGGAGATGTTACAATTCAGATGTCATTTTCTATGATTTTATGGGAAAAGAAGAGCGATGTCCTGGTAGCTAAAGGCACACAGATATCACAGTAATGGTCTGCCATTCGCCATGTAAGACTGGTAAACAGGACACCCAGCAGGGAGCACTGGTTTGATCAGTGCTCAGCTCCATCCCTGCTTAAGATCTAGCACAAGGAACTGGGCTAGTGCAGGTGTCCTTTCCCTCTTGGCATAGCTACCAGGAAGAGCTCTGGGGCCTTATATTCAAATGCAATCATCACCTGTACTTCCCACCAATTTCACCTGTTGTTGCCAGCCATCAACACCTCTGAATATCATGCCTGTCAGCTGGACTCTCTGCTTGTGTGAATCAGCTCACCATGCTGGACTGTAAAAGAAGGATGCCTGTTTTATACCAGCAAAGAGCCTGTCCCCTCTGTGTCTAATGAGATGATGTAAGCCGTGGTCCAACAGAGGACTTCAGAGACTTGAACCAGTTCTAACACCTGATGCTAAATGCTACCCACCTCCGTTGGAAGCATCTCTAAGAGGGGGTGGGTTGCGGTGGAAGGTGCCACATGCGCCAGTAAAAACACTGCTAGTAGCATCTACTTCTAGTAACATCTTTACAGTAGGGCAGTGACCTTTGCTGTAAGCAAAGCCAGGCCTCAAGACAAACTTTCGGTTCAAGAAGGAATCTCCATTTGCGATAAGGGAATATCAAAGGGAAACACTCCCCCACTGCAGAAGTGGGTCTGACCTCCTTGGATAAAGGAGGTTGCTCACACAGCACAGGAGGGCAGCTGCCAGCGTATGCACCGTGGGTGGTAGCTGGGGGTATCCGAGCTAAGGGGAACTGATGAGTGGAGTGTGGGTGGGAGGCATCCAAAACCTGAAGTGCTCCTATTTCCTTGTTTTCCACGGGCTTGTGTAAGTGGGATTCAGAGCCTAGCAACCCTCCCTGCCAGTGTTTGTGTGGGACAAGATACAACAATTGTCATGTGACACTGAGTCGCTGTCTTCTCACTGGGAACATGAAAGAAAGCACTTTATTAACCCCAAAGTGACTTTCTTTGCTTTGGCATTGAGCTTCTGCCCCCTGAGAACCTTTCCCTGCCGACTTCCTGATACAGATTTAAGGGGACAGCCCGCAGGTCCTCACACTTCTGACTGACACTTCACTGGAGGTACTGTGGTGGCTGTTAAAAATGCAGCACATATGCTCGCCTAGTGGTATACTGGTATTGTCATTCTTCCGCCCCCCTGCTTTGTTCTCCCTTAGAAGAGGAAACAAGCTTGAGAGCTCTGTGGCCTCTGTTGACAAATGTTTCCCGCTGCAGCTAGCAACTTTTATCAACCTATTGCAAAGTCTCCTGCAAACTGGCTCCCAGGCCTTGGCTGTTTATGGAAAGATCCTTTCACCTGTCACAGAAACACAGCCACTTTGGGGCGGAAACCCGACAGCTGTCCCGGTGCTTCAGAAAACCAGGCAGCCCTTTTGGGACTGGAGGTAAAGAAGAAGAATGGAAAAACCAAGGACCCCATAGGGCAGCATTTCTCAACCTGTGGATCATGACCCAAAAGTGGGCTGCAAGAATATATGGAAGGGTTGTGAACCACCTTTAAAAATGGATTCTCCTTTAAAAGGAGAAAAACGTGGGGAACTGGGGGTTTTCCCTTGCAGGCTGGCAGGTACAGCCTGCAAGGGGCTGCTTGGGGCCCCCCATGCCCCACACACCCACCAGTGTGTGGGGCAGAAGGCAGTGGGGCAGGAGTGAGGGGCACTCAGCACCATACCTAGACTCCTGGTGGCCCAGGAAACTTTTAGTATTGGCCCCCCCCTTTGCCAGAGATAACAATCACGATGATGATAACAATCATAATAATAATCACCATTTTCAGGCCCCCTTTCTGTCCGGGCCCTGGGTAGCCACCCGGTTCGCCCATGCCTGTGTCCAGCCCTGGGGGCACCCACCATTGATGTTTACAAATGGGTCCCGGTACCAAAAAGGTTGAGAACCACTGCCTTAGGGGAGGGGGCCGGATCCGGCAGTCCCGGCACAGCCGAAATACCTGGGGCGAGGCGAGGGGTGAAGCAGAAGAAAGCCAGGCTGGGGTGCCAGCATAGGGGCTAACCTTTTACCCCTCCACTGTGTGCCGGGGTGGGGGGGAATCTTCCACGGCTCTGCCTATGGCTCGGCCCTTCACACACACAGTTAATTTGCTCCATGAGTAATTTGTACGTTATTGAGAGATTTCCTGGCGTCACAGCTGCCCCCCTCGGGGCGCGGGTGGGTGCAGTACGCACACGCGCTCGGGGCTATTTTTAGCGCGCGCCGGTCCCCCAGATCACCCCCAGTGCCACCAGGCCGCCGGAGCCGGAGCCAGGCGGGCACACGTGCCC
>NW_017729022.1:63049329-63067056 GCF_001723915.1 Gavialis gangeticus
CCGCCGCCGGTCCGCCCGCTCCGCGCTGCCCGGGGGTCTCGGGTGGTGTCGCGGGGCGCCGGGCGCTGCCTGCGCCGCCGAGTTGTAAGGCGAGTTTCCTGGAATTACTCACTCGCAGGATTCTTTTCATTCATAAAAACACAGTCATGCGGTGACATCATACTTTCCCCTCCCCATCGCGGCCAAGGGCACAGGCTGGGGGGAGGGAAGGGAAAAGCTGCCATCTTAGGGCTGGGCATACATCTTAAAGGGCCAGCTGCGCCGTTCCCCGGCACGTGTGGCCGGCTCGGCACCGGGCAGGTGCAAGGGGCTCGAGCTGCGGGCAGCGAAGCTTAGGTTGGCTGGTAGGGAGGACCCAGGGCAGTGCAGCTCCGGGGCAGGCGCCCCAGGGAGGTTATGGCTTGGGAGGTTTTTAAGACCCGGCTAGACAAAAGCCCAGGCTGCGGTGACCCAGTTGGGGATGGTCCTGCTTTGAGCAGGGGGGCTAGATCAGCGTTTCTCAACCCGCGGGGGGGGCAAGAATATATGAGGGGGTGGCACACAAAGTTTAAAAAATGCATTGACCAACCTTAAAACCTTTTTCTCCTTAGCATGGGAAACCGTGGCTTTTCCCTTGCAGCCTGGGAGCAGCTGTTTGGGGTCCCCTTCCCCCCACACGCCCCCAGGAGTCAGGGTGGGGAGTGAGGGGCACCAGGAGGGCCAGGGGGCTGTTTTCTACTTAAACTATTGACTGCGTCAGACCTGGCCATCAGTGCTTACAAATGGGTCCTAGTACAAAAAGGGTTGAGAACCAGTGGGCTGGATGACCTCCTGAGATCCCTTCCAACCCTCATTTGCTGATCCTAAGATCATTAGGAGGTCCTGGCACCCCTAGAATGAATCCTACTTTGTATCCTTAGTGGGGGGCATATTTTGTTCTTAGTTTTAGCCTAGAAGCAAGCATGGAATGGACAGATGGACAGGACAGGGGACAAGGCTCTGCTTCTGGCTTGGTCCTCGCTGTGAAGCTGCCTAGCCACCCCCAGTCTTGGCTACTCAATAATGGCACCAATGCTGCTTTTCACTGTAAAACTGCCTGAATGAACAGCTGTGAAGTGCTTTGAGATCTGTGGGTTGTGGCCCCGGAGAGGGTTTTTGTAGTCTCTTGCATCTGAGTATTGCCAAAGCTTCTGGTGATTGTGGAACAGTTTGTTTAAATAACTGCTGTGGCTTAGCGCCTGGGGGGTGGAGGGAGAAGGGGAACTGCTTCTGTTTTAAAGAAAGTGTTTTTAATGCAGGTTAGTCATAAGCTGTGGCAAAAAAAGTGAGTGGGTATATGGGTCTAGTGTGCAGCTATGGGGAGATGACATGCCCTAGACTGTAGAGGAATTGTTCTAGTGGTGTAACAGTGATGGGCCAGGGAACATGCATCGTGACTGAAGGGAGGGGCATCTTACACCTGAGAGTTTGTCTAGCATTTCCCTGAGTTATAGAGTTGGTTTGACAAACGACATTACCCAACAAATCTTGCGTTGTGCCCCAAATTATCTGTAAGAGGGGTGGCCAAGCTGTGGCACATGTTACAGGTGGCATGGGCAGCTACATGTGGCATATGGCAGATCGGGGCGGGGTGGCAGCACAGCAGCAGAAGGGGTAGGGAGCAGAATGCAGAGCAGCAGATCAGGCAGGGAGCAGAAAACAGAACAGCAGACCAGGCAGGGGAAGGGGAATGGAAGCCACTCAAGGGGGCATGGGGATTTATTTGTGGTACACCTGCCAAAAAGGTTGGCCCCCGCTGGTCTATGGAAAGGAGTTCTTATCTGCCTCAGCCAGAGGACAATCTCTTAATGGGCTCTCAGGGGGATGTCAGTCATGGGGCAGTGAGATTAGAAGGTCCTATGACCCTTTCTGAATTTTACTGAGCATTTTTCCTCCTTGATGCCATTGTAAAAAACCCCAGTTTAGAGGACAGCGAAGGCGTGCATTGATTTGAAGTCTTGTGATGTTTTGCTGGGAGGACATCTATGTTGCAACTCTAAATGGAAATGCAGAAAAGAAGACATATTGCCGGCTGGTTTCAGCCCTCGGAACATCCTGCTTTGGTTCTCTACATCTTTTAGAAATTCTCCTCCAGTAATGGTTCAAAACCACATCATTAGCAACTCTAAAGGCAGGCCATTGCTGAAAAGCAGAGGAATAATTTGTTTTGCTTTTACCAGGCCTCTCCAGGGCTGCCCTTCTGCAAAGTAGGGGTATTTGTGCCTCAAGGTAATGCACTACCCAAGCCTCCTTTGGGCTCCCGTGTGGATCAGTCTTGGGGAGCAGGGAAGGGAGGAGAATTCCTGCTACAGACATTCTACCTTTCCTGGATCCCTGCCATATGCTCATCAAGCTTTGCTTGGGACACCATGTTGTTGTGTGGTGACGATGGCTCCCCATCTCTCAGGGTCTTCACATTAGAAATGCCAGGCCTGTGGAGGATGTGCTCTAGGCCAGTGGTTCTCAACATTTTTAGATTTAAAGCACCCCTCGATAAACTCAAGACCCCCTTGAAAAATGCCAACTCTTGGTTTTCACTCTTTTTTTTTTTTTTGACTACAGAAAAGTACTAGAGGAATTATTTTTGTTGCAAAGAACTCTGCAGAAAAGGACCTGGGGGTTACAGTGGGCAATAAGCTGAATATGAGGCAACAGTGTGCCCTTATTGCCAAGAAGGCTAATGGTATCCTGGGCTGCATTAGTAGGAGTGTTGCCAGCTGATCAAAGGAAGTAACTATTCCCCTCTATTCAGCACTGGTGAGGCCATATCTGGAGTACTGTGTTCAGTTTTGGGGCCCCCAGTACAGAAAGGATGTGGACAAATTGGAGAGAGTCCAGCAGAGGGCAATGAAAATGGTTCGGGGGCTGGGGCACATGTCTTATGAGGAGAGGTTGAGGGAACTGGGCTTAATTTAGTCTGGAGAAGAGAAGACAGAGAGGGGATTTAATAGCAGCCTTCAGCTACCTGAGGGGGGTTTGAAAGAGGATAGAGCCAGAGTGTTCTCAGTGGTGGCAGATGACAGAACAAGCAGCCACAGTCTCAAGATGCAGCAAGGGAAGTGCAGGTTAGATAGCAGGAAAAACTTGTTCATGAGGAGGGTGGTCAAACACTGGCACAGGTTACGCAGAGCAGTGGTGGAAGCTCCAGCCTTAGAGGTTGTTAAGACCCAGCTAGACAAAGCCTTGGCTGGGATGATCTAGTTGGGGCTGGTCCTGCTTTGAGCAGGGGGTTGGATTAGGTACCCCCAAGGTCCCTTCTGACCCTCATTTTCTAGGATTCCCTGAATCAGGAAGACCGCAGCGAGGAGAGCATTCTGGACACGCTGGCTCCTGTCGGAGATGTCTGGGTGCACCTTGTGAACTGGGGTCGCCCACCTAGTGGTGCTAACATCCCAGGGCTCCCCGGCTGCAAATCACTGCTCTCAGCCAACGGTTATCTGTTTCTTTAGACCCCAGGTCCAGCCAGCACTGTCTTTGAATTAGGCAGTGCTCCATTGCAAAACCCACCTTATTTATTACACCACTGATCTCCTTGCATCTGCACCGGATGGAAAGAGGCCAGAGGCACCTGTGAAAGGATGTTGTGGGGCTCCAGGGCGCTGTGGGCCTCGATTGAGGGTCACTGCCCCAGGCCTTGGCCTCTGCCTGGGGTAACCACAATTGCTTGGCCTGGGACCCACAGGAGGCTGGAGGAGAGGCCCTAGTGGTCTTAACGCCCTGCACCCAGGTAAGCTGCTCAGGCCCAGTCCGGGCCCCCTTGGTTGCTGCGAGGTATAAAGCAGGGGCTGAGACGGGCCGGGGAAAGTTTTCACGTGACTGTCCCTTTAAGGGGGAGAGGAAGCCATCCTCCCCTCACAAAGATGGCTGCCGCCCTACTGTCCAGCCTCAACTTCCGCCTCGTTCTAGCAGACCTCTCCCGAATTGCAACACGCAGGGAGAAGGCGGGGCCGGAAGGAGGCTCGGCGTCTTAAAAAAGAGCCTGTGATTGGTCGCGAAGGGAGGGTGGTGCGGGGGTGAAAGAGCGGGCGCTGTGATTTGCGGGCACTGGTCACATGGCCGGGGAGGACTTTTGTTGGCGGAAGTCGGGTGTTGGGTCAGTGACTCAGGAGGTGAGTGCGGCGGGGGCGGGGCTCTGCGCGTTCTGTGTCCACCCCCTTCCCTCGCTCAGCCTGCCCCACCACGTGCCAGCCCGGGCTTGACGTCCGGCCCCGCGCGCACGTGCTTGGGGGCAGATATGGGGCGCGGGTGGGTGTTTGCCCCTGGGCATGGACTGCTCCTCCCTGCCCCCTCCAGCCCTGCACCCTGGCTCGAAGGGGGTGTCCATGGGGGCATCAGGAAGGAAGGAGCCACCTGGGCGAAGGGTCAGCGAGGGTCTGTGGGGAGGTGCGGAAATCCTGCCAGCTGTTCCAGGAACAGCTCTAGGGAGAAGGAAGTCGCTGGCTGCAGGCACCAGCGCGTCCTTATTGACTTTGTGTCTCCATGGGGACTTTTTTGGCCACGCCAGCTTTCTGTTCCCCTTTCCCTGGGTATTTTTTATTTCTCCTGTATTTCTGTTGCAGGGGTGGGGATAAAGGGCTGCTTATAAAGCCAGGGTTTTTTTGGCCGTTTTCTCTTTTGTGCTCTCCCCCTTCTCCCCTTTGACACATTCAGGGTTTTTCTTCTTCCATGATGTCGATCTGGAATAAAAGAAGGATCTTTCCCTTCCCTTCCCTTAGCGTTACGCTTGCTGCCATTTATAAAGACCTGCTGTTACATGTTTATAATTCTTCCCTCCCATTTATAAAGACTGGCCAACTGGGGGTGGGGATGCCCGACCTCATCCTTGTTCCAGCTTCTGTTCCTGTAGCGTCTGTTTTGGGCCCTTTGTTTTCTCTGCAAAACAAAATGGTCAATGGAGCTGTCCAAGATCCTAAATCCTTTGGTGAACTCTCTGTCTGGAGGAAGTGCAGGTCTGGGACCCTGTCTGCACAAGGAGCAATGTTTAATCTGTGTTGTGATGGCAAATACCATTTGAGCTCCCCTAGTGTCACCAGCAGTAGGAGCCCTTGGATGGGCCACCCCTGTGAAAAGCGTGGTGTCGGAAGCACTGTTCATTGGATGTCCTAGAACCAAAGATACGAAGTCCTTCACCCTTTGTTGAATCCCTTCACGTGCTGCTTTTCACCAACTTGGGGTGGTCATGGAATTCAGTCACCTTTTGGGCTGGGGTTAATATTGGGGTTGGGGTGTTTTTGATATGTTTTACTCCACCTTGTTTGAGTAACAGCAAATGCAGCCTTTTCCCACTGCTTCTGAGTTTTTAACTTTTTTATATGAGCATTCAGTTTTCCCTGCTTTGAGGAGGGTGTCAGGGTTGGGGAATCCCTTGTCTGACAGATGGAGCCTGTGAGCAGCCAGTTTTTGCTTTTTTGGGATCCTATAATCCAAGAGAAAAGGGCTTCCTCGGGTCCAGGTGGCTTTTGTGTGAACAGAAGAGGCCTGTGAAACTCTGTCCTCTTCCTCTATGCTGGACCTGTCTCCATTCTTGAGGAGCTCAGGATGTTGTTGTCTGTATCACTTCCAGGGTGTTTATGAGAGGGCTGCTGAGCTACTGACTTCCTCTTGCTCCATACCCCCCAAACCCAGAAATGAGGGAGGGAGGCTGTTCTGATGGAGCTCTCACGGCACTTGACTTCTGTCTTCAGCCTGTTGAGAGTCCTTGCACAGCAGCTTCTGGGTTTGGCAGGTGTGGAGTGGGAGTCTGCGGGCAGGTGCTTTTCTTCGAGGCTTTCCCTAGACCACTGTGGAAGCAACATAGATGCGCCTACTGGGTACATGCAAAACTGCTCAGCTGCTCCCTCCTCCTTTCAGGTTCCACTGCAAGCCCCAATTTCAGGTCTTGCAATGAGTCAAAAGCAATAGGAACCTGTATGCTCAGTTTATATGTTTAATGGGATTGGAATCTTAGTTCTAAGGTCCTTTTGGAGTCTCCTCGTGCCGGTCATTGATAGTTGCTTCCCCTACGGATGTAACATCTGCCAGCAAAGTTTCAAAATGATGGGCTTTGATGGCATCCATGTGCAGACTGCCCTACAAACGGAGTAGTCCAAAGCTGCTGTCCCAGATTCTGGGGCAGGGCGGTCTCATTTTTGTCTTGGGTATCTTTTAACAAAAATGTTTTTCCCCAAGGCTTGCAAACTGTGGAAAGCTTGGTTGCAAATAGTGGTAGGTCTATAGGTTAATTCTTTATCGCAGAGACCTTCGGAGTTGTTTGCTGCTTTGGATGTCATGGCTAAAGACCTTTCACTTCAGGCTAGAAGTGACCTACATAGACCTGATCCTGTGTTTAGACACCATGTGCTTGCTGAATTCCTTCTGTTTCCAGAAGGACTTAAAACCGCTCTCTACTGGGCACTAGCAGCTTCAGTAGCAGCTGTTGTTCTTCATGTGCAGGCTGTTGATGAAGAAGTCTGCTACCTAGAGCTTGATTCATACCTTTTATTGCTAAACTTTCTCTTCTCAAGACTGATCTGTGATTAGGTTGGATGCTGCATATGGGCAGGGAGGGTTTCAGTTACTGTTGAGAATGCCGCAAGAGTGTGAAGTTTGAGTGTGAGTGAGAGTGGGGAAGTTTGCACCACAGGAATGCTGAGGGGTGCTACTGAGATGGGTGGAAGCAATATTATGAAGGAGAAAAATAAGTTCTGTAGAAAAGAAATGTGCCAGATAATGTGTGGCCTCTGCAGCGCTGCACAGACTCTCCTTCCTCCTCTTTGCTTCAGGGATATGAAGGACTTGAAGCTTAGTTCATCCATGAAAGATCTCAATGCTGAATGTAGTGGAGATCAAGGATGTCTGCAAAACTGGCTTGTAGGTGTGTGGTGGGGGGAAGCAGGGCTACGTGTGAGGGGAGTATGGAGAAGAGCTGGGCCGTTTGTGGAGGGAATGGAGACCCACAAGAAAGAGATGGTAAATGGTGTCAACAGCACTGTTGTGGGTGTCTCAGGACTCTGGGATGTTTTGGGATGCCTGGCTTTCTAGCTGATGGCCAGCATCATACAGACTTCTTTAAATTTCCCCCAAACAAAAAGCAATCTTGTTTAGGGTTGGGTATTTGACCGGTCAAATATTGGCAAAAAACTGTCAATGGGTCCAAATAAAACGCATGCAATCATAAATTTTCCATTAAGAAATTTGTCAAAAACAGCAGAAATTCATATTTCTGTCAGTAAAACTACAGAAAATATAGTTTTTTGTAAAATTGCCATAATCTTTGGTCAAAAAAATATGCAGTTGATTGACTGATCAATATTTGACCAGGCAGTTGACTAGCTTCCCAAACCTAGTTTTGTTAAAAGCCAGTTACAGCTGCTTCACAGAATACTTTTCTAATATCTCCATAAAAAGGCCAGGAACACCCTAGTTAATTTATCAGACATTGCATGCAGCCTGTATTTATGATTTCACCTTCACTTTATCCGTTTCCTTTTACTTCCTTCTCTGTACACAGCATGCAGCTTTCAACATTCTCTGCAAACAGTTGGTGAAGCACGTCAACAGGTGTACATCCTCCTTCGTGGTTGAAATTAACTTGGCTATGGTTGTTACAGCCGTCACTTTCCTTGATGATAGTGCATGTAGTTTAAACAGCATTAATACGCCCAAACAGTTTCCCCTTGTTTAGCAATCCCAGAGCAGAACCTGGACTGACAGAATCATCTGCTTAACCTGCACCACCCACACAAGCCATTTCCTTCAACACAGCCCAGGTTGACATTGCATGCAGCAAACAAACTACTTCATAATTGTTTCTGTATCCATGTTAAAGTGTGTACAGTCAGGCCCTGATCCAGCACATGCTTTGCTGTTATGAGAAATCCCCTCTGCTCCCCCCGGGTGGTATACTTGGATTTTTGCTTGAGGTAGTGAAGTCAAATGCATACCTGTGCAAGACTTCGCCTCAGTGTGGAGGTTGAAGGTGAGAGTCATGGGAAGATAGGGATGTAAGGGTTGTCACCTAATCCATCCCTCTGCCTTTACGTCGGGGTGGGCAAAATGCAACCCGGGGGCCAGATGCGGCCTGCCAGGCCATTCTATGCAGCCTGCAGGGCCCCTCAAAATTTAGAAAATTAATATTAATTTGCCCCTGGCTGCCTATCATGCGGCCCTCAATGGCTTGCCAAAACTCAGTAAGCGACCCTCCACCCAAAATAATTGCCCACCCCTGCTTTAGGTGAAGTTGACCGTACCTGACCGATTCTTAACAGATGTTTGTTTCTCTTGCTCTGAAATGCCTCCAGTGATGGAGCATCCACCACCTCCTTAAGACATCTGTTACAGCAATGGTGCTCAACCTTTTTGCCTGGTGGGCTAGATGGACAGTGCCCAGTCCACTGGGATCCAGGCCGCAAATCTGGCACCTGGAGTAGCTGCAGGTTGAGCAGCCCTGTGTTACAGTACTTATCTAACTGCGGTAGTGAGCTAGAAAGTGATGGTAAGACAAAAATCATAGTTGCGGTTAGCATGGGGTAGCTGAGGGGGTAGCTAAGGGCTTCCCACCTTGTATAATTCATGTTGGGTGTAAAGTACTGGGCTGGCACTTGAGACCTGGACCCAACCTCTCACCCTGCCCCAGGAATCCTGTGTGACCAAGGCCAAATCACTTAATCTCCTTGAGGCTCAATTTTCCATCTCTAAAATGAGCATAAGAATCCAGCCTGTCTCCCTTTGACTGTCCCGTATATTTAGACTGTCCCTTACAGGGATCATTTCTTAGTGTGGTGCAACTCAGAGTAGGGCCTTGATCCTGACTGACGCATCTGGAAATTACTGTGTCCATCAGTCAGGATCAGGCAACCTGGCCTGCTGGAAGTCTGTTCTATTGATTCATGATGCACAGCCCTTAGGTCTTCTGTCCACTTTATGCTGCTCTGGGGGAAAGCTGAGGACAGCACTGCTTGTCTCAAGAGCCCCATCTGCTGGAGCTTCTGAAGCATCAGTGGGCAGCCTGTTGGGGTTAGGGGGGGGAGAAGCTGGGCTGAAGGTCACTGAATGATGGGGGCACCAGGGCAGGGACTGATGCAAGTTGAACTTGGTGTGTCATTTCTTTCAGGGTGACTGGGACAGGACAGCTCATCTCAAAGATGCAGTTCTTCGGTCGAATTGTCAATACCATTAACAGTGTCACCAACTTGTTTTCAAACCCATACCGGGTGAAGGAGGTGCCCTTGGCGGAGTTTGCATCTCATACACGCCTGAGGGAGGAGGGCAGGGTCACCCTGTACAAGAACAATGCGGCTCGCTCCTGGGACTGCCTGCTGGTGAACCCCCAGAATCAGCTGGTTGCCTTCCGGTGAGTGTCAGAGCACCCCTTCCCCTTTGGGTTGCTTACTTGGTGAGAGAGTGGTGATTTCCTGTGGATGGCCACCCCTCCCGATTCCCCAGGTCTGTGAGAACAGGGGATAGAAACGCTTGCCTGGCTGTAAATGGTAGTCACTGTGGACAGGAGGGTCTGTTCCAAGAGGGGAGAAGTGCCCTGACAGTCAGTGATGCAGGAATGGACATAGTTCCTTTGTATCAGTAGGAGACTTCCTCCCCAACTTGGCATGAATATTCAGTGCCAAGCAAGCAGAGAGATTCTGGGACTGGGGTGTGTAGGAAATCACTGTCTCCCTGGTGCTAGCAGGGGTGTCTCCTGGCCTACTTGGAAAGGAGATGAGCAGCATTCTTACTCCCTTTTCCTTTTGTCAGGATCTTCCAGCTGGACAACGAGGTGGAAGCTGCCAGGCACTTTGAGCAGTATGCACGGCAGCTGCGCCCTTTCTATGAGAGCTCCCAGCAGCCTCTGCAGCTGGAGGTCCTCCAGCAGCTGAGCGACTGTTTCCGCAACCACCCCAGCTGGTCCCTGGCCCATGTGGCAGTGGAGGTGGGACTTCGGGAAAGCTTCCAACACAACCACATCCAAAGGCAAGAGCTGAGGAGCTCTCCTCTGGGGAATTAAGTCAGAAAAGAGAGGAAGCCCAGGCTAGCACATTCAAAGGGAGGTGCCTCACTCTGTAAAGCAGGCCCTGAATAAAAGTTGGGCTGCTTTGGCAGCCTCCCCTAAGTCAATCTGCAGGTAGTGCCCTAGATATCTTGCTTAGTCAAATGGCAAAGGGGGTGGCTGCCTGCCCATTCTGGAAGAGTGTATACCTACTATACCCCATGTGATTTACCAAAGCCCAGACCCACACCTTTTGAGCTCAAGGAACAAATCAATTAGCTGGTAGTTGTAGTAAGGATGTTACTGCCCAGATTAGTGGTGCCCAACCATTTCACCCCATGGGCTGAATTGGTGTAGCTGGGTTTGTCCACAGGCTGGATCTGGCCAGTGGGATCAATCCGGTGCATAGGATTTGCCCGGCAGAGGCCAGAACTGGCTACAGAGGGGTGTGCAGCCTGACCCTGATCCAGCTACCCAGGGAGGCGGGGAGTGGCTTAGCTCTGATGTGGGATGCAGCAGCCTGGCCCCAATCCTGGTGCATGTGGGGGCACAGGGTGGAGTGGCCCTGATCTGTATATGTGGGGATGGGGAACAGCCTGGCCCTGATCCGGATGTGCAGTATGTGGGTGGAGGCCGAGGGGCCCAGCTCTGATCCAGACACGTAGTGGGATGCGGATGGGGAGCAGCCTAGCTTGGTACAGATGCATGGAGGGCAAGCCCAGCCCTGATCCTGTTGTGCAGCAGTGGTCCAGCCAGGGTCAGATCTGACCATATGGAACTTCCACCGCTCTCCTGCCACCAAATTTTGCTACCTACAGATATCCCTGTGGGCTATTTGGCCTGGCACTGTGAGCCAGATTTGGCCTGAGGGCTGGGGTTTGAGCAACCCTGATCTAGGTGGTCCACTCGTTCAGATGGGGTTGTGACACAATTTGTGCAAGCGTCTTATGCAGATAATTAGAAGGGAGGAGGGATGTTCTTCCTGGATCAGAAGTGCTGGAAAGCTCTTTGTGTGAGATGCTGCATTCCCCTTTAGCAGGATCTGGGGAGACGTCTGTTTTGAGGAAAAGAAAAACTTGAGAGGAGTTGAACAGGTGCTTAGACACGAGGGAGGTAGGAAGGGTCTGGGTACAATTCTCTGTGAGGATGCTGCAAGTCAGTGGTGAGGCGTGTCAGCAGAGCTATAGGGTGGCTCCATAGCTGGCATAGCAGAGATGCTAAGAGGCCGGTCTGAGGGACACGGGCATGGATGGCTAAGGACAGAAAAGCCTTGTACAGCGCTTGCCCTGCTGCTGCTATTGCCTTGCCTTCACAAAGTGCTTGGGTCTAACCTGATTGTTTAATGAGGCTTTGAAGCAGGTGTCTGTGAGGCAACTGTACATTGAGGGTCCCTGTATTCCAGGAAAGAGGGCCCCTACCTTGGGCTCATGCTGTGTTTATGCCTCTTGTGCTGCAGCTGTTTGAACAGCACCCAGTGTGAGGATGTCTGCACCCCGCTGCATCTGGCCTGCCGGAAGGGAGATATTGAGTGCCTACGGGAGCTGATGGACTGCCATGCCCGGCTGGATATCACTGACAAAAATGGGGAGACAGTCTTCCACTATGCTGTCCGAGGGGGTAGCCCTGAGATAATAGAGGTGAGTGGGAGGAGAAGCAGCCTGGGAGAGGGGCTGGTTGAGGAGGGGAGTGCTAAGGAGCCAAGTCCTGCCCTTATTTGGAGGGGGTGGGGTGGGGGAGGGGTAGGATGAAAGAAGAAAGGCCAGTGCTGGAGGAGGTAGGAGCAGGGCTTTCCACTTCTGGAGGAGTGAGCCAGCTGGTTCTACTGCTACAGGAAAGGGGTGGGGTAGAGAGGGAATAGTGTGGATCCTGTGGATTGATTTCAGCCCCACTGTTCCCTACATTTTTAAAGATTTTGTTTCCTGGGTGATGCCAGAACTCTTGGTTTGGACTCTGAAGTCCAGCATGCTTTGTACCACCAGCGTGAAAATAAGTGGGCCTGATTAAATAATCTCACCAAGACAGTAGAACTTATTGTTGGCATCTGTGCCTGGTCTTGGGCCAGGTATTCCCTTTCTGGCTCCATGTTGCCTAAAACAAGGGAAGAACACACCTGTCTTCTCGTGTCTGTGGATCCATGGCTAGCACATGATGCTGGTGGTCTGAGCTGGCAGAATTCCCCCTTAAGCCTACCTACGGGAGTTGGGTGATAGGAGCCTTGGTGTGGCATAGATGAGTCCTCTAGGTCCTTGTGTTGGGACACCTGTGATGGGTTGGCCACACTGACTTGGGGAGCCCTCCTCACATGATTCCTTCCTGCTGATCAGAAGCATTTTGTTGAATGCTGTATGTTTGCCCAAGCTGATATTAAGAATCAGGGCCCTGAGACTGAAGGTAGAAGGGCAGCAGCCTGCTGCTGTTTTACCTCTGGTCTGAGGAGAGACCTAAGCTATTTCAAGGTGTTTCCGGTCCTCTTCTGGGTACAGTGTGGGAGTATTTGATGCTAAACACTATAATCTCCAGAGCAATCTAGTGGGGTGGAGATGGTCATCCAGACCAACATGCGAAGTACAACCATCTGTGCATGGGCAGTGCCATCTCTGGGCCATGCCCTGACCTGAAGTCTGCTGAGGAATCTAGCAGCTGACAGGTGGCACTGGACACTCCTTATTTTTGCCAGCTGGTCCCTATTCTTTTATTAGTGTCTGTGCAGGGGTTAGAGCTTGTGGCCAAATCCATGGAAGGAAGAGAGGTATTCTTGATCTGGCCTGTTGGCCTGGGAGACTGGGAGGCCCCTGGATGTGGGGCTTACAGTACAACAGGCTGGGTCTCTGTAGAAGGGAGGCTAGGATTTCTTTGCCTCCTTCACAGTTTTGTAGGAATTCTTAGGGTTCAAATTGCTTGTTCTGGGGTTTAGTTTGTCGTCTTCCCTAAAGTTGCTGTCAGGTCCCTGGTAGTCTGTGAGAGTGGTGGTGTGGCTGAGGGTGCCCTGGGCTGGTATTTCTAGGGCAGCAGGCAGGGAGCTTTTTAGCCCATCACCAGTTCTTTTACTTTTTGAACTTGGGGCTTGGTAGTTTTCCAGAAGTAATGTTGCACTTGGGATGGCTCCAGGAGTGTTCTGGGACAGAGTGTGGTGGGCTTGACTTTGTGACAGGATGTGTTGAGAATAAGGCTCAGTGCTTGTAAGAAGTGAAGGTTTAGTGGGGTCTGAAAATAGTGCTAACTTAAGAAGGCCTGTCCCTGGGTTGCTGTAGGAGTGTCACTGAGCTAGCTTACACCAAGAGAAGTTCTTAAATTTGAATTCCGCCATATCTTATTCCTTCTGGGCTCTGCTACAAGAGTGGGCAGATTCACTTCCTGCTGCTTCTGCATAAACCCAGAGCTGGTGGGTTTCCTGCAGGGGTAAACCAACCAACTGACAGTGCTGTTTGGTGTGAAATCATAGGGAAAAATAAGATCTTCAAAGCATCTCTGTTTTTGTTCCAAGTAGAACCTATATTTTGCTCCCACCCAAAGCTGGTTGACTCATGGAAGTATCTGGGCGAAAAGGGAGAGCATGCCATGAGTTAGTCTTCCCTGTTGGGTGGAGCGTGGGGAAGGGTTGGGCCATTTTGTGCATGAGGAGCTAGGTACTGTACCCAGCAGCCATCCTTGGAACTCCGACAAGGAGATCACATTGTTCTGTCTTTTTCAGCTCTTGGGCAAAACATCATCTGTTGCCTTGAACTACCTGAGCAACCAAGGGCAGTCCCCTCTGCACCTAGCCTGCCAGCTGGGCAAAGAGGATGTGGCTGTGTCTCTGCTGAAATGTCAAGCCAGCTGCAACATCACTGGGGCTCTGGGCTTCCCTATTTACACTGCTCTGAAGTACTCCCAGAAGGGGTGAGTGTCTATTAATCTTGTTGGGAAAGAAGCACTGGAAGGCCATCGTCAGGGGGAAGGAAGGAGTGAGGGGGAAGTCCTTTCTCCTGCCTCTTCATAGATTTCATAGACATTACGGCTGGAAGGAAGGGACCTCGGAAGATCACAGAGTCCAGCCCCCCAGCTCAAAGGGCAGGAAGTCAGCTGGGGTCATAGGATCCCAGCAAGATAAGCATCCAATTTACTCTTGAAGGTGTTCAGTGTAGGTGCTTGAACCACCCCCAATGGCAGGCTGTTCCAGACCTTGGGGGCTCGAACAGTAAAGAAATACTTCCTTATGTCCAACCTGAAACGGTCTTACGGTAGTTTATGACCGTTCAATCTCATCATCCCCGCTGGTCACAGGACACCATGATGATTGACTTCCATCAATTACTACCCTCTGGGTCCGACCACGGAGCCAATTTCCCAGCCAGTGGATTGTGGTGGACCCAAGGCCACAATTGGCCAGTTCCACCAAGAGGTTATCGTGGGATACCAGATCGAAGGCTTTTTTGAAGTCAAGATATATGACATTAATCTCTTCTCCCTTGTCCAGGTGATAGGTCACCTGGTCGTAGAAGGAAATGAGATTGGTCAAGCAAGACCTACCCGCAACAAACCTGTGCTGGCTATCCCTTAGGTTGTTGGCGTCGGCCAGTCCGTTAAGGATGGCCTCTTTAATAAAGTTTTCTAAGATCTTCCGTGGGATAGAAGTCAGGCTGATGGGCCTGTAGTTAGCCGGATCCACTTTCCTCCCTTTCTTGAAGATAGGCACCACATTGGCCTTCTTCTAGTCTTTGGGTACTACACTAAAGCAGCAGGAGTTATCAAAGATCCGTGCCAGGGGCTGGGCTATGATGCTCGCCAGCTCCTTGAGTACCCTGGCGTGTAGATTGTCAGGACTGGCTGAGAATGGATCGGTGTCCAGGGCACTGTTTACTGGCATGGACTCATTGGCTTTCTTCCCAGTGCCTATGAGTCTCACTGGGATAGGACAAATACCAGGAGGTTGTGTACTGGCTCAGGTACCTCTTGGCGGCCTTCCTTGGAGCAGAGCCCATAGGGTGGTTGTTAGTGGCTTGCTAGACACGGCCCAGCCTGTGTCTGTTTAGGGCTCACCTGCCTCCCTGAATGGTCCCTGGCAGGGTACCACCAGCTGATGCT
Source organism: Gavialis gangeticus (assembly GCF_001723915.1). Lineage (NCBI taxonomy): Eukaryota > Metazoa > Chordata > Crocodylia > Gavialidae > Gavialis > Gavialis gangeticus. Next base: position 63,064,373 of record NW_017729022.1, read on the forward strand.
GATCCCACAGGCCAGCTTCTGGCCTGCTGAGAGCTACTCAGTGGCACAACTCCATGGGTGAGGGGGCTGTTTTGCTCCCAGTTTCCCCATGTGCTGCTGTGGTAGAAACATTGCAGATTGTTGGCAGGCTGTGGGACCTTTGTCTTCATCTGTGCTTTAGTTTTTTGTTTCCTCCCACAGTTGTGCACAAGCCATCCTCAACACTGATGTCAGTCAGGTGCAGTCCAGGGATCCACGCTATGGAGGAACTCCACTCCACTGGGCCAAAAATGCTGAGGTAGGCAGATCTGACTGCCAGTAGGTGGAGGACATGTTGGTAGTGGGTAGATGGCATATTAAGATGCATAGCAGCCCCACTGCACTGCATTTGCTTGTTTGTGTTCTGTCTCTCTCATAATTCCTCCCGCTGGAAACGTTCCCCTTCCAGCAAGGTTCTGTGTCTCTGGGAAGCCATTTAGAATACAGTGTCTAGTAAGGCTCCAGAAAGGCAGGCCGCAAATGGCATATACAAGCCTTGGACGTTTGGACTCCCAAGTAGAACAGTCTCTCTTCCAATGGTGCCAGCTGAAGATCAGGCCCATACACTCTAGAAAAAGAGCTCCAAAGCCCAACCATGAACTGACCATGTGGGCTGACCCTAGTTCAGAGTTTTCCCAACCTTTCTTATACCACAGGCTGGCAGCAGAGCCAGGCCAGGAGGAGGGATGTGGCTGGGGGCAGCGCATGCCTGAGGAGCAAGCTAGTGAGGGCTGAGCCACTGCCACTGGGAGCTGGTTAAAGTTTGTGCCATGACCTGGCACCCAACCCTTCGTGGCTCAGTAGCAGGCTGCAGCCCGGTGGTTGGGAACCTCTACCCTAGTTTATCCATGGCTGCTAGGTTTCCAGATTGTCCTTCTTTCCTCTTTTGCTGATTAGTGGAAAGTGCTGCTCTTGGTCTGAGGCCCCCTCTAGGGTAGAACATTTTGTGCCATCATCAATGCACAACAATGCCTAACGGGAATTGAAGAGCAACTTCTTTAATGGCAGTGATAGGGGAACTTTGGTAGATACCTTGTAATCATCCATAATGGGAAGTGGCCCCATGGCTGGGGTGGATACTGTTACCCTGGCATAGATTTTATACCTCACACCAAAATGTGGCTTTTGCAAGGGCATGTTGTCCCCTAATGCAATGTGAGGACATGGATTCAGAGCTGTTTTTAAATGGAGAGTGCCTTCTACTGATTTACTGACATCTCTCTGCATCCTCCGTGGAGTTATCCCATGCAAGTACTGAGCAGATTTAAATCTGCTTGGATTGTGAAGAGGAACAGCAGGAATGCATGAGGATTTTGGCAACATCCACATAGAATCTCCTTCCCCCTCCATCCCTTCCTCCCTCCCACTTGGCAGTTTCTTGCCAGAGACTTTAGTCCTCTCAAGAGTTTGTTTTTGGGTTGCTGGATTTCTTTTTGTTGGTTTTTTTTTTTTTTTCATTCAGCTCTGGCTCTGCTGCCTGGTGCTTGTAGGCAGTGTAGCATTGTGAGGCAGAGATGCTCACCAGCATCAGTTAGTTATTAAAGTGAACAGCTGCTTCTGTACCAAATGTGAGAGAAATCTTGCAAAAGCCCACGAGTCCCAGCATGGCCATTCAGGGATTTGTAACTGAGTTTGAACTGCTGGGGATTGTCTCCACTCACTTCTTCCCACCACTGCAACCTCCAGGATGGTTCCATTGCTGATTCTCTGGTGTATCCTGCCTCTGGGAGTACTTTGCCCTTCCTGGCTGTTACACTGAAGCTTTCCCCTTTCTTGTTTTCCCTTCCTGCCTGCACCTTTGGGGTATAGATGACCCGACTGCTGCTGATGTGTGGCTGTGAAGTGAATGCCGTCAGCAACACAGCTGACACAGCTTTGCACATCATGGTCAAACGGGGACGCTTTGACTGTGCCATGGTGCTGGTGACACATGGGGCCCTCACAAATACCAAGGGGCAGGATGGCAACACCCCACTGCACCTGGCCATGAAGGTGAGTTTCTCATGAGTTGCTGATGGCTCTGCACATCCGTGAGGGTTAGAGGGAGCATTTTCTGCAGGATCCTGGCATGAAAATACCAGAGAGGAGGCTCCACCCCTCCTTTTGGTGAAAGGGGGTTAGCATGTGCTTCTCACCTCTTCCGTGCCTCCAGCTGGGTTTTGTGTCCAGCTGTGGTAATGATTACATCAAAAGCCCTCACCCTTGGAGTTCCAGGTGTTGGGAAAGAGTTGAATTCAGCGGGGGGCCCTTGGGTAGCTGGGGCACCCAAGGGAGCTAGTAAAGAGGAGGGTGATGAGGCTCAGGCATGTCAGCGGTGGCAAGAGGGGAAGGGGAAAGTTGCTGATGGCTAGAACCTCCTATCTTACAGCATGACCAGCTGGATATGATCAAGGCCCTTATTGTGTTCGGAGCAGATGTGGACATCCCCAATGACTTTGGGGAGACACCAGGCCTAGTGGCAGCCAGGACCAGCAAAGGTGAGAGACAGTGGGGGGGGAAGGGGAAGAAAGCCCTGAGAAGGAGAGGGGAAGTAGGGGATGGGATATATCTTGAGGAAAGCCAGGTGCACATGCCTCCTTTCCCGGCTGGGTTGTCAGATGCTGCCCACACATGGTGAGGCAGGGCAGCTCCTCCAGACTTGTCAAGGTGCAGTCACACCCGGCCCT
>NW_017729022.1:63072056-63073257 GCF_001723915.1 Gavialis gangeticus
AGAGGGGAAGTAGGGGATGGGATATATCTTGAGGAAAGCCAGGTGCACATGCCTCCTTTCCCGGCTGGGTTGTCAGATGCTGCCCACACATGGTGAGGCAGGGCAGCTCCTCCAGACTTGTCAAGGTGCAGTCACACCCGGCCCTTTAAATGTTGGCTTTGGAAGATGGCACTTGTGACATAAGGTGGCTGGGACATATAGGATCAGGGACACCAGCAATGCCCTGACTCTAATGGCTGGTAGTGGAGGGAGGCCGAAAGCGTGATCCCTGCCTTGCCTTCTCCCCCTGCACCCCCCATCCTCTTCCCAGTAGGTCATTATTAGACACAAACAAACACTGCTTTGACAGCCCAGGCAGTGGTGCTGTTTGGAACAACCCCTTGATGTGTGCATTGATTCTCTTTCTTGTACGTGTGACTCCCCTCCCACCCAAGGTACTAACCGGAAGGTGCTGTTAGACCTGCTACAAACTGTAGGGGCTGAACGCTGCCACCCACCCAAACCTGAATCCCCCAGCTTGGTGTCCTCAGAGCTGCCATCACCACCATTCTCTTCCACCCCCCCGGCAAGACCACCCCCCCCACGGAACAAGAGCCGCGGCTTAGGTAACGCCCTCCCCAGCTCTGCCTCTTGCTCTTCCCTTCTCTATCCTCACAGTCTTCTCTGAGGTCTTCTACCCAGGCTGGTCTGTTGAGGGTGGTTGGAGGGTGAGGTAGGCCCTGCCCTTTCTTTCAGCTCTCATTGCCTTTAACTCTCAACCTTCCTAGAATCAGGTCTATCTGTCCTCGTTTGAATTTTCACTTGTGCAACTGCAGTGTGTCAAGCAGGGAAGAGGTGTCTTGGTGTGACTGGTCCCATTGCTCTGGGAGAAAACTAGGGAGTATACTCCCCCATGTGACGATACCCCTCTCCACCCAGGGGAGAGGCAGAGAGGGAAGGGCGCGGCTTGTTTTGTTTTATGAGTTCTCCATTCTCATTACTCTCAGTGACTGGCAGGAGGGGCACAGGTAAGCTAAGGAGGAAGGAGATCTGGGTGGATGTGAATCCTGGATCCAGAAAGCTTCCAGAGTGCAAGGATGAAGCATAAGGATGTATGGAAACCTGGACATAGATTTTTTTTTTTTTCCAGCTCAGCATTAGGGTCTCAGTGGTGGGTGAAGTGGTGCGTAAGGGCAGAGCGTTGGAGGAGAAATGGCTTATC
>NW_017729022.1:63078257-63080998 GCF_001723915.1 Gavialis gangeticus
TTTTTTTTTCCAGCTCAGCATTAGGGTCTCAGTGGTGGGTGAAGTGGTGCGTAAGGGCAGAGCGTTGGAGGAGAAATGGCTTATCTCTTGTTCACCTTCTTGGAGGAAGTGACTGCCTGCCAGGGTTTTCCTGTGAAGGGTAACAGCCCTTTCGTGCCAGGGCACCATTCCTCTGGGGTATCGTCTGAAAATATGGATTCCTCTGTTACGTCCACAGCAGCATGTGTCTGTATACCCCGAGTCCCACTGCCCAGGACTAAGTGCCCCTCTTCCCTGATGAGTGCTTTGCAGGTGTATGGGAGTCTTTCCAGGATTAGGCTTCTGACACACTGCTGAGATGGGGCTGTTATTTTTCTCAGGCAGCAGAGTCTGTGCAATGAGACTAGATCAGTTACCAGACTCCTCTGAGGACCCTCAGGCTCTTCCTAAACACTAGCAGTAATATGTATTTTCCTCCTCCCCTGTTTCTTATTTTGGTTTCACAGGCTGGCACCTCATCTCTGGCCAAATTTGGCTTCATGCTCCTAGGGTGTGGCCTGGAACTCTGCACAGAGGGGTAATGGCTAGACACTGACCCCCACAGCTCCATGCTTAGAGTATAGTCTTGAAATTAGACCTAGGTTTTTCCCTCATTCCCACACTTGCAGTAGATTGCCTAGCAGTAGTTGTTGAAACCTGCCTTTTTTCTCTTTCTCCTCCTCCTCCTCTGCTTGTCAACCTGCTCCTCTGGATCTATCTGAAAATGCTCGGGCTCCCTTCTATCAGGGGTTTGATTTCTTCTGCCCAAAGAAGGGTAGAACTAGTACTTCTGGGTGTGTTGCCTTGGGGCTACAGAGGGGACTTGTTTGGGGGGGTGGAGGGATGGGGACCTGATGATCTTGGTGCTGATGTAATAAAGCATTCACTGGGTCCTCCCAGTGAAGGCTTTGGTGTCATAACCAGCTCTCTGGGGGAGTGAGATGGTGGAGGGATGATTAATGGCCTTGCTCTTTGAAAGAAAACCCATTAACTAGATATAACTTGGCTAAGTAAGGGCTAGCAGGGAATGGAACAAGCATTTGCAGGCATCTCAGCAGTGCCTTGGTAAGCTGACCTTGTGCCTTCTGTCATGTTCTGCTTCTCTTTTGGGGATTAGCTATATTAGGTGTATTTTTTTTTTATAACATAGAGGGTGGTCGGCCACTGGAGCAGATGGCCTGAAGAGGGTGTGGAATCTCCTTTAGACAAACACATCTCCAGGACAGCTTAGAATAGATGGTGGTGATCCTGCCTTGAGCAGCCGGTTGGACTAGATGACCTCCTGGCGTCCCTTCCAACTCTATTTTTCAAGTTTCTGTCTCAAGAGTATTTCAATTTGAATAGCCAGAAGATATTGCTAAGGTAGAACTGAGCAAATTTTTGGCTGGCTGTTATAAAATATTTCCTGCTGGCAGGACCTGGTTCATTGCAGCAGTTTTCCAAGGCAGATGATGGGAGCTCTGTTGCACAGGATATGGAGGTACTGAAGATGGTTATTCTGGGAGCAGCTCTGCATTGGAACATAACTGTGCTCCAGTAAGCCTTTTCCTGCTACTGGTAGAATGAAGGAAGGCAGTTAGCCATGTGAATCTGAAATTAGGCAGAAGGCATGGCAGGGTGACATCTGACAAAGGACGTCCTCTATTAAAATTTACCCCTTTCTAAACAAGTTAGTATTTAAGGTGCCACCCCTCTCTGATTTCTGCCCAATAGAATGTAGAGGACGTAGGGGGAGAGGGCAGAAAGTGGGGAAGAGGAAACCCCAGCTGGAAATATTTCCAGTCCTGGTATTCCAAATAGGGCAAAAGCTCCTCTCCTTCCATTACTGGGCTAACCCTCTCTTCCTCTATGCATGCACCTCTGTGCCTCTCCAGGGTTTGAAGATGTTATCCATATTTCCACGGCACTTGGCTACATGCTGAAAACACCGGATGTCGTGGACTCTGTCAGTGATGGGAAGAGCAAGTGAGTGAGGAACTGGGTTAATGAGACCCAAATGGGGGAGGAGTGAGGGGGAGTGCATTTTGTCTCCCTCATGATGCAAAGCACCCTCAGTCTTGGAGCTAGGCAGAGTGCTGTGCTGTGTGTTGTTGTGCTGCCCTTGCTGGGGTGCTGGAGTCAAACTTCTCATTCCTTTTTCAGTACACAGATCTTTTGCTATGAAAGCTGTACTCCCACGACTGCTCCTTCTTCACCTGCTGGCCTCTCTAGCTCTGCCTTTAGTTCAGTGAAACTAAACATCTGCCAGCTCTACCCCTGGCATCTGCTGCTCCTTGCTGCTGAGAAATCAGCTCGGGCCTTGCACAGTTACCTCCTCCCTTGTTCTACCACTGGCCCTGATGTCTGCGGGGCTCCATGCCAAGTTCTACACTGATTAGCAGCAGCAGCATCATGCATGTAACGGCTGGAGAGGGGGGGCCAGCCCATGGGTGATGACATGAAGTGCCATGGAGAGGAGGAGGAGGTGCTGGTAGGCAGACTCCCTGTAAGTGATGGGGAGATGATGCTGCAACTGGAGGGCAGGCAGCAGGGTGCTGGGCTAGGAAAGGCAATTGAAAAATCCTTCACAGCAAAACAAAAAGCTGTCTGTGTTTTGCTGTTCAAAAGGGAAATTTGGAATTAAACTAGGTTCTATGCAAGTATTGGGTAGAAAGAGTCTGATGAAGGGTTGCTCCCACAGAGGGAGGGGGGGGGGGGGGGGGACAGGGTTTGGGAATCTGGTG
>NW_017729022.1:63085998-63114230 GCF_001723915.1 Gavialis gangeticus
AACTGGTGGTGATTTGCAGGGGGTTGGAAGGGAGTATAGTTTGGGGTACAGAGCTAGGTAACTCCTTGCTGTGCGCATCACTCCCGCATCCTTCCTATACGAGGGTTTGCATCCGTAGTGAGAACTAGCCTGCCTCATTAACCATGCTAAAGCATGCTTCAGGGAGGCTGGGAGTAGTGAATTGCAGCCCTCCTCCAAAGAAATGGCTCCCAGCAGGAGGACTTCTTGTAGCAGAGCTCCACCCAGCATGAGGACCCCGATTTCTAGCATGGTGGGAGGTTATACTGCATCCCCTGCTATCTTAGTGGCACAGGGGAGGAAGGGGTACCTGCCTGCCAGCCATGGGGAGCTGTGGTTCTCTGCCTTCTCAAGGTTCTGTGTTGTGCGGGGAGCATAAAAAAGGCTCTGAGTACTGTGGTATGTAGGTCTTAAACTCTGCAGCAGGGCCTCGCATTTCTGTAATGCTCTGGGACTGCAGATTAGAAATTGTTGTGGGGAAGAAGCGGGAAGGGGCTGCTGGCAATGTGGGGTGGAGGGGAGAGGGATTAGTACATTAAATGACAACACAGTAAATGTATGTCAGTGCAGCTCCATCCAAGTCTGATCCATGGTACCCCACAAGAATGCATGGTTGTCGCTGCCAGTGCTGCCAGGTACTCTGTTGCTGACTGTTGACAATAGGTGGAGCTACTTCTGTTCGTACCAGGTGAAGATCCGTCCATTGCAGTCATCACTTGTTTCATTATGTGACTGCATTGTTGAAGATATGTCACAGGGAGAGGCAAATGTTTTGGCATCTGGCAAGGGGTGGGAAGTTGTGAATTTGGTGCCTGCAAAAGTCTGGGAGATGTCTATCCCATAATCTCAAATACACTAGCTGGATGTTGCTCCTAAAATGTTCAGTATTCAAATAGATAACAGACTTAATGTGGCAACAGCATATTCCCATGGCGGGGGGAATGTGTGGCTGTGGCTGTGGAGGGAAGATGGCTCTCTGCAATGCAGTCTTTTGTCTGGAGGAAGCTGGTGACTTCTGACTTAATATACTACATCCTGCTTAGCCCCTGCAGTGTCCTCTAATTTCCAGGTGGGATGCTCAGAAAACTGCTCGGGATGTGTGTGGGACTTGATCATGGCAGAGGCAGTAATGGTAAAGAAACTGAAGGTGTTTGAGAGACCAGATGGGTGATTCTAGGACACAGGAGGATTTAGCAAGTGGAATGAGAGCTGGGACACGTGTGGAGGGTTGCAGGAAATCTCCGTCGGCTAAGGAGAGGTTGGGTATTTGGTTAGGGGCTTGACGGCAGGCTAGTAGAGAGCAGTATTGCCATCTGGTATACAGCATCTTCTGGTGTGTAACCCTGCTCCTGTCTCCTTGCTCCCTTCTAGTCTCGACCGCGTCCTGTGTCTGGATGGAGGGGGCATCCGGGGCCTGGTGCTTATCCAGCTTCTCATTGCTATTGAGAAGGCTACAGGCCGTCCCATCAGGGACCTCTTTGACTGGATTGCAGGGACAAGCACGGGAGGGATCCTTGCACTGGCTGTCGTACATGGTGAGTGGTGGTTTGGTTGGTGGGGCAGAAGCACCCTGCTTTGGCACGTGGAGAAATGGAAGAGCTAGCAAAATGAATGGGAGCCATTGGCTGTGGCTTATTGCTTCCAGCTGAGAGGGGTTTGCCTCCTAGGAAGAGGTGTGGGAAGTCATTTGGCAAGCAGTCAGCAGGTCTCACCGGTCAAGTACTAGAATTTAGTCCATCAGCACTTTCTTCTTGCCTTTGGAGTTGGTGCTGAACAGATCCCCTCCCTTCAAGGCTTCCCAGTAACTCCAAGCCTGGCTTCAGAGGCTGCTGGGAGGGGTTCTTCCACCTCTGTTGCTGGCTTGGCTCATCTGCACTCTGATCCCCTGAGTGTGGCCAGATCTACAGTTCTCCTGCCTGGCACTCTTGTGGTGACTGGTGGTGCTGTGCTGTGTTCCAGGGAAGTCCATGGATTACCTGCGGTGCCTGTACTTCCGCATGAAGGATGAAGTGTTCCGAGGGTCACGGCCTTACGAGTCAGAGCCCCTGAATGAGTTCCTGAAGAGGGAGTTTGGAGAGCACACCAAGATGACAGAAGTCCAGAAACCCAAGTGAGTTCTACCTGGGGCTGTGCTGGTTGGGATTTTTATGGGGGCTGCTTGACCTTGCTCTGCTCCCATTGGCAGCCTCTGTGGTGAAGTGTTAAACCTTGTCATGGGCCTGACTTGGAGAAGGATGCACAGGTTGGCAGCATATAATTGCATTGGTTTCAGCACTCACCTTGGTTCCTCCCTTCACCTTTGACAGGGTCATGGTAACGGGGACCCTATGTGACCGGCAGCCAGCTGAGCTCCACCTCTTCCGGAACTACCAGGCCCCAGAGACTAGAACTGGGCCCAGTTACAAGACAACAGCTTCCTTCAAACCACTGACCAAGCCAGAAGGTAAACAGTGTCAGCACCAGACTTCATTGGTCCAGGTGACTGGCAGAATAGAGGGCTCTGCCTCAAAGAACAGAAGTCTTTTGCCTCCTTCCCTATTTCTGTGCAAAACAATACCTCCTGACAGTGGGTTATTTCCCATTAGCACTCCAGAGCTTGGTCTGAGAAAAAGTTTCTCATTCAGCTTGCTCTTTCTCTCCCATCCTTCTGTGACTGTTCCTGATCTCCTGCCTTAATAAACCATAGCAGGGTACCTCAGTCAACTGGGGATGTGCTCTGCTGCTTTGCAGAGGAAATGGGGATGCCCAAATTCTGTTGCTTTCTTTGCAACATCAGGCAAAGAGTAGTGCAGAAGAGCCACTAGACAGTTGGAAAGTACATTCTCATCTAGCCATGTGGATAGGTTCTAGTGGAGGTCATCTCCATCCTTTCTGTCTAATGAATGAATCTGTGCCATACTCTAGGTTCATCCCTAGAGTAACTCCACTGACAGCAAAAGAATTAAAACGGGGATGAATTTGGCTAAGTAGCTTTCAAGGAGGTTGAATGCGGGGGGGGGGCAATACCTTTTTTTTAAACAAAAAATAGATTCTTCAGTAAACCTTGGTAAGGACCACGATGTGGTGAGGGAGGGGGGTGGAGCTAACTAGTGGAGTGGTTCTAGGAGTCCCAAACCTCCCTGCTCCCATTTTAGTGTTTTGTACCCCTGTGTATGCAGGAAGCCTGCATCTCAGTTCAGCTTGCTCTCTCCTGTTTTCACAGACCAGCTGGTGTGGCGGGCTGCCCGCTGCAGTGGTGCTGCTCCAACATACTTCCGACCCATTGGGCGTTTTCTAGATGGTGGCCTGCTAGCCAACAATCCCACCCTGGATGCCTTGACCGAGATCCACGAGTACAATAAGTCATTAATCCAAAAGGTGGGAGCAAATTAGAGAGCGGTTGGAGGCCTGAGCTTGCATCTCTACCTTGAGCCCTCTCCAGCATGATGCTACAGCAGGGTGGGGGTCATAAATGACTCCATGTGGGTGAAAGGTGCTGTCACTGGCAGCTCCCTGACACCAGAGTCCTGTGTCTTATCCACAGCACAGTCAGTTATGTAAGCTGTCCCTTCCCAGCACTTCCCTACCAGGGTGTTCCAACACAGCTGTGGTTGGAGGCTGAAGTCTTGAGGCAAAACCAGACTTCTGCTTCTTGGGCTCTGGCTGTTTGCTCTCTGAGGAGATAGCAGGGTCAATTAGTGTTAATTTGTCCCCACACTTTGTGTGGTGCGCAAGCAGCTGTGTTCTGGGAATACAGCTTCAGAGTTTACTGGACGGTGGTGGCCATGAGACATCCAACAGGCACTTGCTGCCAGGGCAGTTTAGAACTGAAATGGGGATGTGATGGAGTATAAGATGCTTTGGTAGAGGAGGAGAAGAGTTGTGGTGGAAGCAGGGTAGGGCCTTCTCTTCTCTTCGAGCCCTTGAGCTGTGTAATGAAACTCTGTTTCTCCATCTTCTATAGGGGCAGAGCCAGAAGGTGAAGAAACTGGGAGTGGTTGTTTCTCTTGGGACGGGGAAGCCTCCACAGGTCCCAGTGAGCTCGGTAGATGTCTTCCGCCCCTCCAACCCCTGGGAGCTAGCCAAGACTGTCTTTGGGGCCCGAGAGCTGGGCAAGATGGTGGTGGACTGTGTAAGTATCGGGGGATGGGGTAGGTAGGAAGAAACGAGGCAGTGATGTTCTCTGTATAACAGATGCACCTGAGGCAGCATCTCTTGTTAAGCCTCACTATTTTAAAAGTTAAAATTGTCAGTTTAAATTCAAGCAAGGATATGAGGTTTGCATGAGAGAGCACTCCCTGGATGAGTCCCTGTCCAACATACCAACTGAATAAGGATGATCCTTTTCCCTATCAAGGTGTTTTCAATCATTTCCCATCTTGGATGCCACCATCCCCTGTTTCAGCCCCCCCCCCCCCTTAAACTTTAAAAAGTCCATAGCAGTTGAGTACAAAAAAGGGGTTTTCCCATGCTCTAGAAAATGGGTTGAGTTAGTAACATAGGAATAAAAAGATGTTAGTGGTGGGGAAAAGGTTGAGGTGATCCATCCTAAAGAATTCCTCTTGAATTGGACATGCACATTTTTTAGATGGTTGTATTATGATCTGCCTCTGCAAAGCTACAGCTAGGAATCTTTGGCCTCTCTCAGCACATTCTTATCAAGGTACTTTCTACCTAGGATTTTTATGTGTGCTGTGTCATGGCAGAGATTGTGCGTGAGTGTGGAAAAGATTGTGCGTGAGTGTGGATTATTCATGAGTGTGGAAAAACTGTGCTTTATCAGATAGGCATATCTGAGTAATTGGTTGTAAGTTTCAAAGCAAAGCTCAACTTTTGCATTGATAAAATTGTGAGCTCAGTTTGTAGTAGGTGCAAAATTCTCACTTTAGAATTGGAGTCTGGTTTGAACACATCAAGCCTGGAGAAACTGAAGTTAGTTTGCTTTCTGAAAAAGTGTCACGTATTGAATTATGACAATGGCATCAGCATTAACATCTAAGGATATTTCTAACCAAAAAGCTCACTAAGAATGGATATCCGTAACAGATATGTGGATGCTCTCTTGCTCACTCGCTCTCTTGCTTATTTAACAAAAAGCAGCTCATTAGAACGTGTTTTGTGAACAAAATAAAGGTAGAAAGTTCAGAGTTAAAACTCCACCAATAACCTTATCTCTGACCCCAAATTGACATGCACTGCAGAAAGTTTTACCTTCTTCTGTAGTGGGGTAGAGGAGCCATAATCCTCTTCTTTGAATCTCTTGGATATATTTTAACAATGCTTGCAGCAGTGGGACATCTGATTTGCCCTCATATTCCTGCTTTATCCATGGCAGGTTAGGGTGTTCTTGGTGTTTTGAATCAATGTGCCTTGTAGTTGTGCAACAGGGTTCTTTACAGTATTTTTAGGAATGGGTTAGTCGAGCATGGCTGTCTGTATGGACAAACATGAGTAGAAATGATCCTGGTGTGAGCACGGGTATGGATTAGATGGCCTCCTGAGGACCCTTCCAGAGCTACTATACAGGTCCTCATGCCTGCCACCCCATGGTGGATTAGAAGCTTGGGCTCTGCCACGGGGGGAGCTGTGACATGGCTTGCAGAGAAGCCCTTTTAAGCCATTTTGATAGGTTTCTAATATGGGTTTGTGGTGGTTTTTCTGTCCCTGAGGCCTTCTATGGTTGGACTTGGAACAAAGGGAGCCTGACTGTATCGGTGGATGGGCAGATTGCCTTTCATGACCTAACAGCTGGCTTGTTTCCCTGACAGTGTACTGACGCAGATGGGCCGGCCGTGGATCGGGCCAGGGCCTGGTGTGAGATGACTGACGTCCATTATTTCCGGTAAGAGCTTTCCTTGGCTCATTGCCCCCCTCAAATCCTCCTCCTCCTCCTCCTCCCCCTGCTTTTTACACAGCACCATCTGTTTGGTCCTCTGTCCTCCCTCAAGGCCCTAATGTGGCATGCCTCATTCTCCCCATGCTTTCTGTCATGCGGCACTGCATCTGTGTCCCCGTCCTTGCCTGTCCCCACACTGTGCCCCTGCTGCTGTCCCTACCTGCTGGTAACATCTTGGTGTCCACAGGTTCAACCCGCAGCTGCAGTCAGATGTGATGCTGGATGAGGTGAATGATGCCATCCTAGTGAATGCACTCTGGGACACCCAGCTGTACATCTATCAGCAGTGGGAGCAGTTCCAGCAGCTGATCCAGCATCTTCTCAGCCGATGACTCTGGAGAGTGCCCAATCCCAGCAACAGTGACCACAGAAGTGGCTATGAAACAACCAACACTGTCAAAAGGGTGGATTGGAGTTTGGCCTTGGCCCTCAGCCTGAGACATCTCTGAGAATTCAGGGATCAGAATGATCCATGCTAGGCACGGTTCCCTTCAGTTTCTGGTATCTCGCCAGCATCTTCCTGGTTCGAGAATTCCCTGGATCCTCTGACCCTGATGTCTCAGAGAGCAAGGACAGACCTTGCTGTCCTTGCTCTGCTTCCTATCTCCCCCAAGCCTGAGCAGACTTATACTGTAGCACTGAGAACTCCCTTACCTGCAGTGCCTCAAAACACCCTTACTTGGGCACCTTCTAGATAATATGTGATGACCAGGGCAAAGACAGACCTGCAAGGATTCCACTCTAGTCTGTGTGCGCCTGAGTGTGTCTTGTTGAGGGAAGAAGAGTTGCTATCCCCATGGTCCACATGAAGGAGGGGGCAAAGACGTTGCAATAGACTTGGACTCAGAGTATTGTGACTCTTCTCTTCTTTTCTAATTGGTCATCAGCTTTCAGGAAGGGGGCATCGCTTGATGTGGTGTAGCTGGTTTGCCTTGCCCTGTCTGAGTAGGGCAGGGAAGATTAGCTTTTTGCTGCTCAGGTGGTGTGAATCACCCTGGGAGGCAGGAAGGGGTGAGACTTCGGGGCTTTCCAAATTTGTGTTTTCCTGCCAATGGGCTAGCCATGGTGGTCTTTGCTTTCAGGCCGAGATATGGAAAGTCCCTTTCCTTCTTCCAGGGTTACTTGAAAAGAAACAAGACATTTGTTTCAGCTATGGAACAAAGGTTGAATAAGGGGACCATTTACTGGCTAATTACTTTGACTTACTGATTTAAAATGCCCTTGTTCCCAGTGATCATTTCATACTGAGGAGTCCAGTCCCTGGGAAAAGATGGCTCCTCCTCCATTCCAGTGCTGCTGCTGCTTTTCCGTGTTGGAAAATTCAAGGCTGCTTTTAAAGGGCAATGACTGTATCTGCCTGTATTTTAGCTTGTGCTAGCACTTAATTTATTCACGTGTAAGAACAGGTAGGAGATGACCTGATAAACTGTGAGCTGTGACTTTTTTTCTTTCTGGAATGCAAGTGTCTCACACTTATTGCCTTGTACAACTAACCAGCAGGTTATAATGTTGGTGCAAGCACAGGCATCTATGTAAAACTGACACATTGTGAAATAAAGGGAGGTGTGATCCTCATATAAGTTTTTTGTGTTTTTTCGGATGTCTTCTCTCTCACAAGATGCTGAAGGGCTTTGGGCCAGATCTCACTGAAATTGAGCATCACTCCTCTGTTTTCCAATTTACACCAGCATAAATGTGAAGTAGAATATGTCTTTATAGGTACCAGGACAACCTGTCACTCACTGTTGATGTGCAGCCATCTCTGGGGTAGAAGGCAATGATTATGACTTTGCCAGGCATTGCTGAACAATATTATCCAACTTTTGGGCATGTGCTGCATAATGACCTAGTTGGAAGTGGGTCAGGTACATGGAGGGTTTTGCCAAAATGTTTTGGAATCTAAATGAACTGGACTGGTTCATGCTTTAGTTTCATACTTCACCTGAAAGATAGTTATGAGAAGAGAAACTCCCCTCTCTTTAGGTCATGGTTGACCCTGAGATCTGTTTTAGTACCTTGGAGATGATGGAGGAAAACCCAGCTGTTGGAGAGAATATAGCAGAAAAAGCAGGGCTGCAAGGGACCTCAGAAGGTCATCTAATCCTGGCTTGTCCAACATAGGGCCCACAGGTCACCATGCGGCCCGCCAAGCCATTTTCTGAGGCCCGAGGTGCTGCAACGGGAAATGAAAGTAAACACTGTTTGCTTTTGTTCCCACCCCTTGTCCCTCCCCCAGCCCATCAGCAGGTGTCTGGCAAACACAGACTACAAAGCAGTTGGCTGCCTGGTGACTGCTGCCTCTCTCCCCGGGGGGAGCAGGGCCCCTCTCTCAGCTCCCCTGACCGCAGCCATGGAGGCCAGGGTGGGTGAGCTTGCTCCAGGCAGGTCCCAGGGCCCGGGCTGAGGTGCCCCCTTGCCCCCTCTGAGCCCATCATGCGGATCCTTTAAGCCCTGCGTCGGGGGTGGGCTGCACCGCGTCGGCGGGGAAGGGGCAGCGTGGTCCGGTGTGGGGATGGGTGCGCGAGCATGAAATGTGGCTGCCTGGCTGTTAACGGGGCTATGTCCTCAGGCAGGATGCTGAGGAGCCCATGTGGGGGTGCCACACTCATGCATGTGCTCGTGAGGAGGAAGCACAAAGTCACACTCAGGCCTTCCCCCTCCTCCATGGGAGCCGGGGGCGAGGAGGGAGACGGGCTGTGTGCACGTGGCCGTGTGTGAAGACTGGGCTCCTCGTCTCCAATGGAGCCGGGCAGTGTCCTGAGGCGTTGCTTCTCCTCCTCCAACAGCCAACTGCTCCTCCACGGCTTCCTCTACCTGGTGCGGCAAGCCTGCGTTCTGCTGCTTTCGTTCACTGAGAAGTGAGTAGAAGCAAAAGTGTTTATTTTAGTCAAGTGTTTGGTACTATTTCAGTGTTGCTTTTATATTGTTTTTATTTTGGGTTTTAAACCACGCTTCCAGACCCATTTCGTTGTCGCTTCCTGCAACTTCATTGGTGTCAAAGGTCACATGACATCACTTCCTGATGCACTACTGCTTCCTGTGAGGTCTTTGAATATGGCTGAGTGGCCCACTGGGTGGTAAAAAGTTCATGATCTGGCCCCACATTCAAAAAGGTTGGACATCCCTGATCTAATCCAACCCCTAGCTCAAGGCAGGATCATCCCTAAATCATCTCGTTCAAGTCTGTGTTTAACTTGTTCTTAAAGACTTCCAGTGATGGAGACCCCACCGCCTCTCTAGGTAACCTGCTGGACTGTTGCACTACCTGCTGAGCTAGAAAGTTCTTCCTACCATCCAGACTAAATTTCCCTTGTTGCAATTTAAGATCATTACTTCCCATCCTGCCCACAGAGAATTTATCACCATCCTTTTTGTAGCTACCCTTCACATATTTGAAGACTGAAGGGGTGGGGCCATCTTCTCTTTGCCAGACAATGTAATCCTAGTTCTTCCAACCTTTCCTCAGAAATCGTGTTCCCCAGACTTCTAATCTTTTTGGTGCTCTCCACCAGGCTATTTCTTGTGAGTCTATATTGTCCTTGAAGTGCGGTGTCCAAAACTGGTCACAATATTCCAGGGGAGCCTTGCCCCCTACTGAATGGTATGGAGAGGTTACTGGCCAAATCCTAACCTGAGTGGATAGTGGAAGTAGAGGAAGTCCATTATTAGTGGCACCTGGAGCTGCAAATTGACCAAGTTATCTCATCTAAGGAATGGGAGTGGATGAGGTTCATAAATTCACAGATGTTAGGGTCCAAAGGGACCTCAGTAGGTCATCGAGTCCAAACCCCTGTCATGGGTGGGAAAGCGTGCTGGGGTCAGATGACCCCAGCCGGGTGCTTGTCCAGGTGGTGGTGGTAGTGGTGAGCTGTAGTGAGATTGTCCTGCCAGAGATGGCATCAGCCGGTACAGCCAGCATGTGATATTCGGGGCAGGAATGGGCAAATACTGATGGTGGTCAGAACCCAGTCAGGCAGGTAACTGTCTGCCTGCAGTGGGTTCCTTGGCACTGCCAGGCACGGCTGCACTATCCCCATGTGCTTTATCCCCACATGTGGCTCTTTGGCAGGCTGTGAGCTGTAGTCTGTGGGGCCAGGTGGCACGGCAGTGGGGCGGGGGCAGTGCGGTGGCTGGACTTGGCTTCTCACCAGCCCCCACGGTGGTAGCTTGCTTTTGCCCTCTGGCTGTTGCTGCCAGTCTCTGCTTCTGCTGCTGGACCAGGCCACATTTCCTGGGAGCCCTGGTCCATCCACCCTGCACCCACTGCCAGGGGCACCAGATGAAGAAAGCAGGTGGGGTCTCCATGGAGACTGGCCTGAGACCCCCATGGGCAAGGTGCACTCGGTTGGGTAGATGGGATAGGGCTGCAGGCAGGAATTGGCATCTGGGAGTGGGTTGGTTGGCTGGGGCTGGGGCCCAGGGCAGAGCCACGATCCAGTCCCCATAAGTCCTTGGACCAGCTGGATAGGATTAACTGGCATCCACCCAGCCCACTGCCCTGCCCTGCTGCGCAGGCTGGTATTATACAGCCATGATGGGGTGGGGGAAGAGGACGGATAGGGCTGAGGCCCAGTCAGCCCTCAACAACTCACGAAACCCCTTAAGTGGCTCTCTAGCCCAAATAAGCGCCCAGTGCCCAACCTTAGTCTGGAGGGAACTGAATAATGAAACCTGCAATTAATATTTAAAGAAGAAGGTCACATGCTTCTCCTGGCTGCCACAGGATTCCTCTCTCCTGAGTATCTGGTTTCATTCAAGGATCAAGTTCTAACATCCTGACTGGTGAATTATTAAACCTTCTTGCAACGTTGTTCTTTTTTAAACAGGGTATGCATCTTCCTGGTTGCCTGCCTTGCCAGGGAGGGAGGCAAACTCAAGCCAGCTGAACCCTTGCAACTGGATTCACAAGAGGGTTCAAGGACAACATTGCCTTGCCTCAACCTCTCTCTTTCCAGGGAGCCCCCTCCTCCCCACAGAAGCTTTGTGAGATGGAAGAGTCTTACAGGTCTACAATTTCCATCTACAAGGTGAGCCCTGTTACTCCTGTTTTTACTGTGGAACAGAGAGGGGGCTGGCTGGGAGAGCACGAGGTAATGGGAACATCCCATGGGAAGGGTAGTCAAAGGCCCATAGAAATGCCACACTTCAGGGGACTAAAGAAATGGCGTGATTGAACTGTGGGTGGAAAGTCCATAGACGGGATCTTCAGCTGGTATAAACTGGCGTTGCTGCCAGGCCCTGTGAATCCTGACCTGGTTTGAGAGCAGACTGGTGGAAATGTGGTCTAGTTCCATACAGGTTCCGTCAGTACTGTGATTGTGGCATGTCTATGTCAAGACCTTTTCCAGTGAATTCCTTCTATGGAAAACCTAGACAGGATATCCTGTGGGCACCTTAGTTCCAGAAAGATACTGACACCGGGGAAGGCATTAGGTGACTAGCAACTAGAATAGTTGAGGGGGCTGCAGAGTTTAGGCAAGAGAGATTGAGTCTTTCTAGTCTCACTAGCGTTTTAAATGGTGTTTTAAACGCTAAGGTGACACAAGACCTGTTTGGTTCAAGAAAGCAGTGCAGGTGAGCACCAAGCTGAAACTAAGCAATGCTCTGGCTGATTTTAAAAATTGCTTCCTGATGATGGGGTTCTGCTGAATGCAGAGTAGTGTCCAAGGGGAGTGGTGGTAAGTCTTTGCTTTGGGGTATATAGAACTGGACTGACTGAAGCCCTGGCAAATAGGTGGCATGAGAGACTCTGCCTTGAGTTGGGAAAGGGTGGGTTAAATGTTACCAAACGGACCTGCCCTCTTTCTTTCTGATGTCTATGGTCAGGTGGGCAGTGGGAGCCCCGAAATGAAGATGTCAAAGGACGATAACCAAAGGCCTGGGCCTGCATGTGCCACTGCCTTTTCTTTGTGCCTTGATCACTGCCAAGCTTTAGAGTGCCTGACATACGCACTCTGTCTGCATGCACACCCATTATTTATATGTCCATCTGCCTGTATGTGCGCACTTAGAGAAGAACCTGTTTATACCTAAACAACATCTGATAGTGAAAGCTTCTTTTAAGGGATGGCAGGGGGGCAATACATGTCCCTGAAAGAGGGTTGCAGTGAATTTAGACAAGCGTTTAAAAATTTCTACTGAATCAAGTGTTGTTAGGCCATCTTTTTTTTTTTTTTTTTTTTTTTTTTTTTTTTTTTTTTTTTTTTTTTTTTTTTTTTTTTTTTTTTTTTTTTTTTTTTTTTTTTAATGGAGACTTCGCTCTTGCTAGGAGGCTGCTCCAGCACTGTTTTGGAGGGGAGAAGGGATAAGGAGACTATCTAGTTTTAAGCTGGAGCTTGATAAATTTGTGAACAGGATTGTCTGGCATGGTGGCCTGTCTCTACTGCTTTAGTGTTTTATGCTCAACAGCATGGGATGGATTAGCAATTGTGCTGCTTCTGGCTGGTAGGCTCAGTTTGACCTCCCTGGTCTCTGCACAGATCAGATAGGCATTTCCTGAAATGGGCTCCCTTTTATAGAGAAGAGCCACCCCTACCTATGGCTAGAAGACTGAGGAGGACTTTGCTTTCACTTCAGGGCTTCGCTTCTCTTTAGGTTTTTGCAGCATTTCCATATGTCACAAAGGTACTCTGTTTAACAAACATTTCGATAAGTACACTAGCTAGAGCTGCCATGTAACTAGCTTAAGACCTCTTTCCCTCTGGGCTCCTACTAAACTACAGAGCTGGAGTGCCTATGAAATGGTTGCTGAGAAGTGATGTTCACCTCTGGTGGCTGAAGAAAACCCACAAAATTCTGGATGAGGGGAAGCTGTTTTCCTTCTCCTGTGTCTGCCCAAATGGTGGCAGTCAACTCTATTAGATGAGCCCTATCAGGAGGGTGCTGGCCTGTTCAATCCCAAGGCCCTTGCTGCATGGAGGAGGTTGCCATTAACCTGTTCTGTTCTCTTGCCTCTCCTCATCTGGATGGCTTGCAGAGCATCCTGGAGCAGTTTAATCCTGCTCTAGTGAACCTGGTGTACCTCGGCAACAACTACTTACGTGCCTTCCATGGTGAGTGCCATTTTTCACCTCCCCTTTTTTCCCCCACCTGTCTGTATCCACATGCTGCTTCCTCTGTTGGCTAGGGAGGCCCATTTGGTCCACCTGTCCTAAGAAGAGGCGGGGAGGGAGGTGGGAGAGTAAGTGATAAGGAAGGGAGGTGGTAAAGATGTGAGAGCTAAAGAAGAGTGGTGGAGAGGACCAGGGTAGCCTACAATCCCTCTGTATTTTTGCAGCATTGTCTGAAGCTGCTGAGATCTATTTCAAGGCCATACAGAAGATTGGGGAGCAGGCCCTCCAGAGTTCCACTTCACAGATCTTGGGTAAGAGTTGCTCTCCTCATTGACTGGCCTGGTTTAAACTCTGACTTCCCCTCCAAATGATCCCTGCCTGTTCCAGTGCTACCTTAATACCAAGAGGCATAAAGGACTGCACAAGGGAAGGGCCCTGGATCTCTTGGGTGGTACCACTGAGAACCAGTCCCTACACAGTGGGCTCATTTGGCACTCCCAGCTTTTGCTCATCCCAAGGGATGAGGCAGGTTTCTCAAATGACCTTAAAACACTAACTCCCTTGGCCCTTAACCTGCACTGGTGAAGCACTCGCCTCTTCCCCTGCTATCTTGGATACAGAATTTATCCCTTATGCCCTGAGCAAGACACAGTGCTGACCAAGGCCCTGTAGCAGGCCCCACAGTTTATAGCATCAGCTGAAGAATTTTGCCACAAGGGTCTATGCCCTCATTCCAAACCAGCCCTTGCAGCTGTAGAGAAAACCTTGGAAGCATGACCTGGTGGTCACTCATGCAGTGCTGTCTTTCTGGGTCTGCAGCCAGCTTGAATATCACTCTAAGCCTCTGAAAAGATGTCACCAAGTAAAGCAGATCAGCTGTGACAAGCATGTCCTGCCATGGCTGATCCACTTGCTTGTGCAAAACAGACACTGCCTGTTGTCCTGCATTGGGCACGGCCCGATCTTGTGGCACAATGGACTATGTGTTCCTTGCTTATAGAGGTGTTCTTTAGGAGATTCTTTGGGGCATGTTTCTGTCAGAGGTGAAAGCTGGGGCTTCCTTGCTTGCAAAGATGCACCCCAGGTAATCTGAGGCACATCTTCATAAGAGGAGAAAGCTGAGCAGGTGCTCCTGGGGCTTACAGCGCCTGACATTGTGCAGAATCAGGCCCCTCAAGTTGCTAGAGCACCTGCCTGGAGTGGCTGGAGAGGACGGGCAGCTCCAGGCTGCCTACATGCTCGTGTCATAAAACAACACATGTCCACTGCAATAAAGCAGCAAGAACTATTGCCACTTTTGTCACAGCCACAAATTCTGGGCATTTGTTGCATGGCAAGGGGAATGGCCATCTGGTTTCTTAGCCTTTGTACCACCATAAACTTTTTTATGATGGCACAAAAGCGACGTCTGTTTCCACTCTGAGAGCAGGCAGGCAGGCCCATTCACTTCTGTGGGTTAACTCTGATATTATGAGCACTGAAAATAATATTATTTCAGTGCTTGTCATTTTAGCAAAAGCTTCCTGCTTACATGCCCATCTCCCCTCCCCTCCCCCCCAGCTACCTTCTAGATGCCATTAGGTCTCAAATTCCCAAACCCCAGGCACATGTGTATTAATGCAAGTGGGAAAACTCCGGAGTTTATTGCTCCTGGGTGCACATTTGCAAATGAACCTGGGAGTGCAGCACATTGAGCTGGGCTGAAGCAGCTCTGGGCTGCCAGGCTGCACCCCACCCCTGACCCCTGCCACCCAGGGCTGCTCTGACCCAGCTTAATGTGCTGTGGAGGGGCTGGCTGGGGCACAAGGGTGCTCCAGTGCAGGGCTAGCCAGCAAGCAGCCCAACATGGAAGCACTCTTGTGCATAAAAAAAAAACTTCGTTGCAGGCTAGTATCTGTATTTACAAGTACTAACTTGGTGGAGTTTATTAGTTTTGTGTGGCCTAATAGGGCTGCACATGTAGTTGTGAAGATGTTTGCTGCAGAGCTAATTAGGCAACAGTAAACATATCATGTAAATGTCCTGCTGTTGTATGTAGCAGCCTAATCCTTTTGCTGCCACCTTCATAGCTCCTGAATACTGATGCTGGTAGCACAACCCAAACTAAAAAAAACAGGGGAGGCATAAACTACACTAAATTTAATATCAAACTAAGAACACAAGACATGCTCTGAACTGGGCCTATTACTGTATTTTCTACTGAAATCACTACAAATATGGTGTGTAATGTAGATGAACATGACACCAAATTTCTAGATGGCTGTCCTTGGGCTGAGCAGAATTTGGAGTCTATTCTGTTTCATTAAGTTGTGGCTCAATGGAAGTACAGAATGGCTTGCCTAGGAACACAGCTGTTAGCTTTCCAGTCATTGCAATCTGCTACGCAGGTCACCGGCACTTTGGTTTCCCATAAAGTGTTTAACCCAGTAGCTTTCTGGCATGGTCTATAATTTGTGCCTTTTCACCACAGTCACTTAAATTCTAGAAAGAGATTAAACATCTCTAAGCAGTGGGATGATGCTGATTGGCTGGATTTTTCTCTCCTCTCCCTGGACCCTGCCCCACAAGTTGGTAGAACTTAAAATAACGTATAGCAATATCCGCTGGACTCTTGTACCAAGATAACAGCGTGCTGGGTAACATAATGTTGACCGCTTGAACAGTAATAATGGCCACACTGCTCAAATGTTAATGGAGCTTGATAAACAGGAGGAGGCAGGTCTGGCTCTGAGACTTTGATCTATTTCTTTGAAGGTCAAATTCTGATGCAGATGTCTGACACCCAGAGGCTCTTGAACTCTGATTTGGAAGTTGTGGTGAGTAGCTTCCTACTATGCTGATCTACTGGCACATAACTGTACCATATGAATTTGTTTTATGGAGCTGTAATGGCTCCTAAATCTGTTAGGAATAGAGGACCAGAGGAGTGCAAGAGGCCTCCCATTGTTTCAGTACTTCCCAGTTTCTGATGAACAGAACCATGCAGAATTGTGTGCATGAGTGCACACATGTGGGATCTAAGCTACATCCAGTTCTGAAGTGTAAGTAATGCCTTCATACTACCCATGGCATGTGACTGGGAGACTGTTGCTCCTAGCTGTACTGTTGCTAACTACTTGTATTACAGAAGTGCCTAAACATCCAAACTAACACTAAAACCTAGCAGTGCTTGGTGCTGCGCATACCCATAGCAAGAGATGGTCCTTGCCCCAAACCATATACAATTATATGAACTAGATGAAGTGTAGACTCTGCAATTTTCTCCCTGGCATTCCCTAACTCTCCTCTGTTAGGTCACACTAGCAGTTGCCAGTGCCAGGCAATGCCAGCTGCTAATGCCAGGCATGTGGGGAAGCAGAGTGGTGTCTAATGATTTTTGCACTTTTTCTAGGCCCAGAAGTTCCATGTAGACGTGCTGCAGCACATGGAGAAAAACACCAAATTGGATATGCAGTTCATCAATGTGAGCAACAACCCTTCCGTGTCCCTCCTGAACCTTCTTGCAGGTTTTTCTGTTCTCCCAAGAAGAGTTCTAGGCTGATCTTCATTCCCACCTAAAGCAACCATGTATTAGGGGAGCAAATTCCAGGACATGGTCCTTGAGGCTCCACAGACCTCCAGAACTGGAAATAGCTTATAACATGGTGCTGTGGGCAGCTAATAAGCTCTGCCCATAGCTACCACCCAAATCAGGACCAGTATAACTGTGTTCACGTGGAACCAGGCAGTGTTGCTCTATGTCCTCTCAGAGGATGCAGCTGGTGCTGTGGGAAGATGTAGAGACAAAGGACATGGATGGACTCAGCCAATTGTTCAAATTTGGGTCAAAAGTCCCAGTTCAGGGACTCTTTGGGACACAGTCCTGACATTCTGGACTTAAAAGATTTAAGATGGCTGCTCACTGCCTCCACCTCGCTGTGCCCTCTCCTTCTTTTGAGTCCCTCAAGGCAGCTCCAGCTTTCATAGCCTCAGTAGTTTATAGTGTTGCTTAACCAAAAAGAGAAGCTCAGAGGCTTCTCTCACTGTGCGGATAAAGGGAACTGAAGGAATTTCTCTTTGCCTTCCTGCTCACATTGTCAGTAATATGGTGGGTGGACATGGCCAAGTCCCCTGTGTGCTGAGACTTGTTGAATAATTCTAAATGGTTTAGGACCCTCAGTCCCATACTTCAATAGGAACTTGGACCCAGACTTTTAAAGGTATTTAGGCACCTGCCTGCCACTGATTTCAATGGGACTGATGGACTTACATATTTTTTAAGAATGTAACTCATAAGCCCCACTGAACTTGAGTCAGATTTATGCCCCAAAGTACATTAGGAGCAGAGAATTAGAAGAGGCTTCCCATAGAGTTGAGTTCAGTTCCCTGTGGTTATAGGCAACCATTCCTGCAAAGGATGCAGAAGGCCCTAGTTAGATCCTAGCCACAAAACAGCCTACTGAAACCCTCTGCAACGTTCCACAGGAGAAGAACAGGGGACAGGAGAGCACCATCAATGCCCTGCTGTGGTGGTGGCAGAGAATTAGTCAAGGTATTATCTGCTTAGGTGACCAAATTTGAAAATATTTCTTATTGTCTCTGTGCTCTGCTTTCTGCAGGACAGCCGTCAGCGGTATGAGCTGGAGTACCAGCGCAGGGCAGCCAACCTGGATAAGTGCGTGTCAGAGCACTGGAAGCTGGAGAGGACCCGAGACAAGAGTGCCTGGGATATGAAGGTGGGGAAGACAGAGAAGACACTGGGAAGTGTGTGGGTCTGGGAAGAGGAGTGGGGCCTTCACAGACTAAGGCTGGTGACTCCTCTGGAGCTTCACATGGCTTTCGAATGGCCTCTGCCTTCCTTAGGGGGTGCTCCCTGGGATTCAACCAAGGGGGTGCTCCCTGGAATTCAACAGGCAACAAGGTGACATCAGAGAGAAGGTGCAATACCTTTCCACAGAAGGTATCATTAACCTGTGAAGTTCACTAGTGCTAGATGCTTGAGGCAGATGGCTTAGCTAGATGGCATAAAGGTTAGGGACCAGATCTTGCTTTCTTTTAATATTTCTGTCCTCCCTAAGCCCATAAAGCCAGCTGGGAAAGCCTGGACACATTCCCTCCAATGTGCTCAGTGCAGAGTTGGTTTTATACCTCTCCTTCCTCTCTTTCTTCTTTGCCCCTCAGGAGAATGTGAGGCGCTTGCACTTGGAGATGCAGGCATTTGTCTCTGAGAGCCAAAAGGCTGCTGAGCTGGAGGAGAAGCGCCGCTATCGGTTCCTGGCTGAAAAGCACCAACTGCTCTCCAACACCTTCCTCCAGTTCTACAACAGGGTATGAAGTGGTCATGACCTGCAGTTGGGGGCAGGATGAATCCTCCTAGAAGCACTTTGGCTTGGGGCATTCAGACATATAAGGACTTGAGGGAGGGCAGCAAGGCACGATAGACATTTCCCTGATATTCAAAACACCCATTGATAGCTAGAGAGAGGGGCGGTGGGTCTCTGTTGGGGGTTGTCTCCTACTAAAGTCTACAAGTGATCTTGGTTAAGTTTGTGCCTTCAAGGAAATAGTGAGGATCTCTTTGGTTGGGGTCTAGTGGATCACCTCTAGCATGTAGACACCATGGTGACTGGTACACTTAGAAACACATAAATACACACAGCTAGGAGGTGCTTTTCACTGGGAGCCATGAAAGAAGGGTCCACACCTTGACAAATACAACCATAAACCACAGGACTCTCCATGGGGTGTCCTCTCCATGGCAGAAGCAAGAGGATCTGGAGAGCCCATCTGGGACTGCCTCACCCAGATGGAGAGAATAGGGGCTGTGTTGGCTACAGGTTGTAGCTTGTTTTGGTCTCCTCTCTCTTTAATTGCTGCTCTGCTCCAAGACTTGATTCCCCACCTCTGATCTCCCCCTTACTTTCTCTTCTTAAGGCTCGGGGCATCATCCAGAACAAGGTGCCGCTGTGGAAGGAGCAGCTGGAGGCCACCCGCAACCTGGTCAGCAGCCACTCCCAGAGTCGCCTCTGTGCTTCATCAAGCTCAGGGTACCTGTCAGACCGCCTAACTCCAAGCCACCTGGAGATGGTGAGGAGAATGCAAAGAACCATTAGCTCCAGTGGTAGGGGGTGACTAGAATGGCACATCCTGGGGGTGAGATCCTAGGACAAAGGGCAGGCCCAGGCCTTCTGCAAGAATTTTTTTTTTTTTGTGGGGGAAGGGGGGGGAATCTCCTGTTCATTTTTACCTATTTGTATACCTAATTGCTCTTTCTCAGTGACACTTGCTAGCCAAGCTGAAAGGAGATATGGTATATGGTGGATGGAGGTGTTGGAGGTGGGAGCAGATATACTCATTCAGGGGAGATCAGCATCTCTCGGTGTTAGATCCTCTGTGTAAAGTACTTGTGCTCACTCTTGTTTCCCCCAGCAGTCCCAGAGACCTCTAGGAGATTATGGTTCTGCCTTGGCAAGACAAAATTCAAGCACTTTCTCCCAGGAGTCCTCTGAAATGATATCCTCTCCTCAGCCAGAGTTCACTCAGCGAACCCTGCAGAGGAGTCCCTCCGCTGGTAAGGTCAGCTACAAGATGGATTTAGGAAGGACATGGAACTTCATGCATCTGTTCCAACGTGTGTGGGCACCCACTGTATATGAGGGAGGGGGCGGATGGTCCAGGGAAGGGGAATGGGCTTGGACGGGGTGCGAGTAGAGCCTGGACTGAGTGAACATGGAGTCTGTATTCTTCACTCAGCCTGTTTGGAGTGGACAAACCATCCAGTGCTGGGTCAGGGCACTATTAAAGAAACCCTATGTGAGAGAGAATGAAATGCAGGGCTGAATGGACATAGAGGCTTCTCACTCTAGGCCAGCATTTCTCAACCTGTGGTTTGCAACCCAAAAGTGGGTTGCAAAAATATATGAAAGGGACATGAACAAACTTTACAAATGGATATAGATTTTGTAGACATTAGGGCTGGAAGGGACCTTGGAAGATCATCAAGTCCAGCCCCTTGCCTGAGGGGCAGGAAGTCAGCTGGGGTCATAGGATCCCAGCAAGATAAGCATCCAGATTTCTCTTGAAGGTGTTCAGTGTAGGTGCTTGAACCACCTCCGGTGGCAGGCTGTTCCAGACCTTGGGGGCTCAGACACTGAAGAAATTCTTCCTTATGTCCAGCCTGAAATGGTCTTGCAGGAGTTTATAACCGTTCAAACATGTCATCCCTTGGGGGATCAACACACTTTAAAAATGGATTCTCCTTTAAAGGAGAGAAATGTGGAAAACTGTGGCTTTTCCCTTGCAGACTGGCAGAGCTCCAGCCTACAAGGGGCTGCTTGGGGTCCCCCTCCCTGCCCCATACACTGGGGGCCTGGGATAGGGGGGCAGTGGGTCGAGACTGGCCATTGATGCTTACAAATGGGTCCTGGTACAAAAACGTTGAGAACCACTGCTCCAGATGGTATGAGGCCTCTGTCATTGAGGAAGCCTAGAGCTGACCCCCCTTCCCAGCCCTGCTCATTCTCATGCTATGTCTGCTTCTGCCAGGCTCGCTTTCCACCGGGCAGCGCTCTCGTTGCAGCTCCTTTGGGGAGCCCATTGGAGGGGAAGGCGGAGGTGGAGGCAATAGGTTGAGAGTCCAAGCTATCGTGCCCCACTCTACTGGCACCAACCGGACCCTACTACAGTTCAACACAGGTGATGTTATCACTGTGCTGATGCCGGACGCACAGAATGGCTGGCTCTATGGCAAACTGGAGGGATTGTCCACGTAAGTCTGCTCTGTACCTCTACACAGTGCTGTACTAGAATGGGGCCTTAGCAGAGAGAGCATGCCAGCTCTGAGGAATTGTGCTTAACGTATTAAATGCCCCCCTTCTCCCCAGCCTAAAGGAGAGGCATTAATCTTAACCTAGCCAGGTCCTTACTCCTGCTGGCAGCAACAGCTGCTGTGGCCCAGAGCTTCACAATTCATAGAAACCACTATATAAAACACTGGCTTGGTATTGAATACAGTGCCTAGGTCACTGACAAAGTGCAGCAAGATTTGCAGGGTGTTTGGTGGTGCATGTGGGTGCCTGGTAGGGTTTGAATTATAGTGGAGCTTGTGGGGGCTGAGCCCCTCCATAAGAGATGAGAGGCCCCCTGCAGGTGGTCAGCCCCTGGCCCGCCCCGTGCCTTTCTAAGCAGCCCAGATGGTGATGGCGGTGGTGGCAGCTCCTTCTGATTGCCACCACCACAGACCTCCCTGTAGCAGCGCACTAAGCTGCCTGCTACTGGAGACAGTGTTATGAGCTCAGCTGCCAATCACCAGGGCAGCACAGGTGCAGGTTGCCGTGACAACCGGTCTGGTCAGCTGACCAGAAGGGGGCAGGGCCTGGCCTTTATAAACAGCATAGGCCGAGGCCAGAGCCCAGTCCCCTTTTGGCTGCCAAGGACGTAGGAGCTTCAGAAAACCCTGATAGGGATGTATATGGAAACAAGCCAGGTTGGCTGGGAATTTATGTTATAGCCCAGGGGTTTTGTGCTTATGGTTTTGGTTGTTGTGTGTCACCGGAGGACCGGGCGAGGCTGTAGGGGTGGAGGAGGACTCAACAGGAGCCCCCCAGTAAGGCGGGGGTGCTCCGAGCGCCCGAGAGGGAGCTGCATAGGGGTGTCCTGACCCCAGCCCCAGTGGGGGACAATATCGGGACAAGCCCGAGAAGGCAGGTCTGGGGGCCAGGTAAGGCTGAGGCCGCCTGAGCCCCAATGGGGAGAAGCCCCAGTGGGGCGTGAGACCCAGGAGAGGGGTCTGGGGGCCAGGTGGGGCCGAGGCTGCCTGAGCCCGAGCGCGAAAGGTGCGAGCAAGGCCCGAGTGCGGGTGGGGAGTGCGAAAGGCGCGAGCAAGGCCCGAGTGCGGGTGGGGAGCGCGAAAGGCGTGAAGCATAGGCCTGGTCGGGGGCCGGAGCGTGAGCACGGAGGGACAGGCCCAGGGGGGCAGCGTCCGTACGAGGAGGCCCCAGGAGGGGGTGGGCGCGTGGAGGAGCCCCGGGAGGGGGCGGGCTGATTAAGGCCCCGGTGCGGTGGGGGCTGTGAGAGCAGCGCGGAGGTGCCCGTGAGAGCAAGCAGGTGGGCAATTGGAGAGCACCCCGGTACAACGAGTCAGGCACCGCGCCAGGGAGGGAGAAAGGCAGCCTCCCTAGTAAACCGAACATCAAAGACGTGGTGGGCGAGTAATAGAGGATGCAGGAAACCGGACCTGGCACGGTAGGCAGGGGCGTGAGGGGAGGTCACGGCACCCCAGGCGCCGCCCTGTCACACTCCCCAAGAGTCAAAGTGTAATTCCAACACTGCCAGGTTGCCTTATAGCTCTTGCTTGGACACTTCTTTGAGGTTTCTTGGTCTCTTTGGCAAAGGGACTTTCTTTGGGAGAATCCCCATAACTGTCTGTCTCTGCTTTCTGGAATGGGCCTTCTCTCTTTGTGTTTCTCCTGATTGCACCTGTGGCATTCCTGGGAGTCAAAGCCTTGCAGATCCCAAAAGCTAAGCAAGCCCTCTCCTACTCTGGGTAGAAGCACTCCAAAGAAAACTCAGCTGCTGTAGGAAGCTGGGTTCTGGTGGGTCAATAGAAGGTCTCCTTCCCTCAGACATTGCTGAATCAAGGGGCTAGCAACATCTCCAGGCAGAAAATGCTCTCTTTTGGAGATGTGGGACCAAGATCTTGGTGAGCGGTGTCTGTTAGAGGCCAAGTTAACTTTCTTGCAGTAAGCATCCTGACCATGTAAGTCCCATGGGACATAACTGAACTCAGAAGCATAAAGTGTTGCTACCCAACCACTGACTTTAGTGGAAGACAGGTTTAAACCTAACAAAAGAAAGTACTTTTTCATGTAGTACATTATCTTGTGGCATTCCTTGCCACAGGAAGGGTTATAGGCAGAGGGAATAGCCAGGTTCAAAAAAGGACTAGACAAATTCAAGGATGCTAGGTCTATTAATAGCTCTTGAACAAAATGTTTGGAAATATTTTCCCTTTGGCATCTCTAAACCAATAGTGGTCGATACCACTATTGGGTAATGAATAGGGGATAGATCAGTGATTCTCAACTAGGGTGCTGGGACACATTGGGGTGCTGAGCGATTCTTTGAAAACTGCTGCAGGAAGTGTGTGGAGATAAGCGGATAAGGACAGGCTAAGGCTGTACTTGCCTGACCCCTCTGCAAGAAGCTTTTGAAAGGAGGTGCTACTCAATTCACAAAAGTTCTGGAGGTTGAGAACCACTGCTTTAGATATACCTGGGTTAATGCTCTCTCTCTAAAGCATTCACTGCTGCCACTGTTGGAGATGGGATACTAAGCTAGATGGACCGTTAGGCTGACCCAGTATGGCACTTCTTACCTTTTTTATGCAAGGGCTCATTAGCCCCTCTGTCTGTGTGGTCCTAGGTGCGGCTGGTTCCCTGAAGCATATGTAAAGCCCATGGAGGAAATAAGACACTCGGAGGAGCCAACCACTAGGTAATGGGAGCTTGGCACACTCGTGCAGTTGCTGAAGTGCATGTCTGTAATTTGTGAAAGCAAGTGAATGTCCATCTGACACCATGGCCTGGGGGGAGCTTCAGGGTCAGGATCAGGCCCTTGTGCAAGCTCAACAAGCTGTCTAAGGCCACTGGTGCCCATGGGCACAGATTTCCAGGATGGCTCTCAAATATGGGCAAAACCTTTTTGGAGGCCTCTGCAATTCTGGTTAGGTGAATCCCCAATTCTACATTCCCCCTGGAGAGACCTCAAGGCAGTACTCCCCAGGTCTCTGCTCTGCGCTTTCCACATTCTTTCTCCTCTTGGACTCTCACCCATCAACCTTCCACTCCTGCTCAGATCCTTCCCACTACGAAGTAGCCACAGCATGGATAATCTCCTGGACCGGCCCAGCATCCCATCAGCAAGCAATTATTGGCACAATGCTGCCCAGCCCCAATCACCAAGCTCTTCTCGAGACTCGGGCAGTTGCCGAAGCAATGTGACAACCAATTCCTCTGACTCGAAGGTGAGTGTATGTGGTGACAATTCAGCATCCCCCTTAGCTGGGATGGTGAGAGGTGACTTTTGGGGTTAGGGTGTGCCTGTCAGAAAATGCTGACCTTCTTTTCAGGTACGCATCTCTTCTGCTGAAGCTTATTGGGAAGGGGCAGCATCACCAATGCTGTCTAATTGTTTGACTAGTGATGTGTGGAGTGGGAATGAGCAGGCCAGGTTTAAGTCGTGGGAACTCAGCAGGGTGGGAGCTTAATAGTGCTGCTTCTGACTACCCCCCTCCCACCTGGTCTAATTCTAGTTCTCCAGGGCACAAGTCCCCTCCCTGGTCCTGTCTGCTGTGGGTTGGCATTGTCTGCTCTTTGCATAGCTGTACTCCTCCGGGTCCTCCCTGCTCTCCTTAACAGTAGCTCCTCTCTCCAATCCCAGGCTCCCCAGGCCAGAAGTAGCCCTGTGTCCCCTTCACTTCTCTTTCTCACTCACCAGGGACCCTTCAGCCTACTTCTCTTCTCCATGACCTTCCAGCCTGACTTCTGGTGGCTCCAGGGCAGCAGCTCTTTCTGCTAACAGTAGGACCAGGAGTGATGGAGTTGGGCTGGGCTGGGCTGGGGACCAGCTAACAGAGATGCCATCCTTCTTTTCCATTGAAGCATGGTGGCCAGTGCTTTTGGGGGCCCTCTTCTGAAGGGTGCGGTGGGCCAGGCCAAGTTAAATAAAAATACAGTGCCAATCTTGTGATCTCAGGAGGCTGGGGGAGAGGAAGGAAGGGAGTGGAGAAACATATCCCTTGAGTACCTGAGGTTAGGGCAAAGGCAGATCTGTCTTTAGGGATTGGGGTATGGAGTCCACTTCTTTAGGTCACTGGTGCCAATCCATTCTCAGGCTGGAGGGAATTGGATGGTCCCAGGGACTGAGAAATCTGCAGCATTTCACCCTGAGAAGTTCCAGGCCTGCCTAGTTCAGGGATCAGGGAACTTAGCTTGTCTCCTCTAGGTCACATGTGGGTTCGAGTCCACCCCCAGGCAGGGGGAATGGGACAGCTCCTGGAATTGAAGACTGGGAGGTGTAGAGGCTCTCGCTTCTAATTCTGACCCAGCCTGGATCAGCAGCAGTGGAGCATGGCTCCCATCTCCTGGCTGTAGAATGCCTGGTGTGAAAACAGCTGGGATCTTAGTGGGGCACATGTCTGCCACAAATCCCACTGTGCCCATTGGTCCTGCAAGGAGCCTCAGCTGGGGATTAAATGTGTGGTAGCCAATCAACTTTTTTCACCTCCCTGGACTTGATCCCTCTTGGGGTGAACTGAGGCCTGGTTTGGGACAACGTGCATGGGAACCTAACTAATGCACATAGGGACTTCACCGTTCTGTGCGCTATGAGTTGGCATGATCACATGGGGTGTCTGCCCCTGTCCCCACAGGGGGCATCTCTGTCTGTGTTGGCTTTTGAATTTGATTTTGGAGTCACTGTATTTTTCTTTTTGGCTGTGCTCTGCAGGTGCCTGGGGCATGATGGCAGAGTGGTTGAGGCAGTAACTGGCTATGGGCTTGAGCCTTGCTCTGGACTCAGGCTGAAGGCCACCCTAGGTGACCCAGATGCTTTCAGGGTGGGGAGTCTGAGGTGGCTGGACATTTCTGTGGGCCACATCACTGCCTTGTGTGCTGTTGACTGCAGGAACCAGGGTGCTTTACTGCACTGACCAATGGGCCCTCATCTCAGGGAGAACATTACTGACTGATTTGCAGATATCAAATTCCCATAGTTAGAAACATTCCCTTCTCCCCTGACAAAAAGAGGGGATATTTGGGCAGATCTGGAAAAGCCTGTGTGGTGACAATGCCCTCTTCCCCTTCTTACCTCCCCCTTCCACTCCCAGGTATTTGTTATCTGCAGTTCTGTATTGGTGCAGGGGTTCAAAAGCACAGCACTGCTGGAAGAGCTTAAGTCCCATTTATAGGCACTTTTGACAGTTCCACCCTGTGTGTGTTTGTGTGTGCATGCATGTCCCCTTCTCTTTGTGTGTCTAACTTGTAAAATGCACTTGCTCTTAGTTTTCTCTCTGTTGTCTCTCTTCATTGCAGAAGTCCTCTGCATTGGAACAACCCCCAGAACTCTTTCCTCGGTGAGTTGGTCTGAGGGCTTGGTGCTGTGTGGGTGCTATGCTATTCTTTGAAAAGGTCTAGGGACATGTATAAAGAAAAGGAAATGTGATGCCAGTGTCTCAAAACAAAGAAGTAAGAGTGATCGTGATCATTCCTGTAACTCATGTCCCAAGTAAAATAACAGAACAAAGAATGAGAGATGGGGAAACAGATCTAGCAAGACCCCTGGAGCCATATCTATTCTCTCTTGGAAGAATGGAAGTAACATCTCCCAGGCTGAGGAGTTGACATGTCTAGTTGTTCATGGCTGCCTGTTGGGGAAGGTATAATGAGTTAAAATGAAAGTGCAATAAGGAGTGATGGGATTTTAAAAAAAAAAAGGAAAGGGGAAAGTTAAAGTATCTCCTGACCAAGAGAATGATTGGTCAGTCAATTTTTGTTCTCCAAAAGAAGTGGTGGCAGCATTTTTAATATTAGACCAAAGAACAGAGAGCAAACTGCATTGTTCCCTGGAGCTTGACCAGAGGATTTGCTACATCTTCTCTGTCTCTAATATCTGATTTGGAGAATATGAAATGGGGTGAGAATTTTTGGGAGAAGCCGGAGGGATGGGATGCGGCAGAACAATTGGAGATTTTTCAGGGCACAGAGCACAGTTACAGGAGCCTAGTCTGGTTTACATGGGATGAATACATGGAAAAGTCACCCCTCAAAGTCAGGAGTAACTATATTCTGGTGTAAATTACCCTGGTGTACAAGTAGTGTGTCCTCAGCCCTAGTCAAATTCATCCCGGCGTATTCCCTGGCTGGTTGCAAACAGACTATTATTGGCTACCCTGCCTCCTAGTGGCAAAGTACTGCGATAGCCCATATTGTGGGCAACTATTACAGGAGAACTGTGGCTCTCAGCTGGATGTCGGTTTACAAACCTGATGCAAGTTACTCTGGTGTTATGCATCTGCACCTTCAATCCTGCTTCCCAGTGACTGAAGCAAATTGAAAGAGAAGCCCTGGCAACCCAAGCCTGGGAGAGGAAGGGGAGCTGTGCTCCCTTCCTCTCTGACTTAAGCGCTTGCCGCTGTCCCTGGAGGCGCACAACTCCTTCATCACTGACCAATTGCTCTTCTTATGAATTATACAGAGAGGCTAATGGGGAGGGAGGTGCTATCTCTCCAATCTCCCTTGGAGAGAGAGCAAAATAGCCTTGTGGAAGAGATGTATTAACTTGGGATTCATCCACTGAATACCCCTGGGAAGAAAACACACACCTCCATCCCAGAAGCGTGTCCCACTCTTAGTCGTGAGGGACACTGCAAGTCCCCTGGAAAAGGATGCTGCTATCCAGCAGCACTAAAAGGGCCTGCTCTCTGCCACTGTGGTGGCTGGATAATATATCCAGAGCCTTTATTCCTCCTGCTTCCTTTCTTCTTTCAGAGGCACCAACCCATTTGCCACAGTCAAGTTGCGTCCCACTGTTACCAACGACCGCTCGGCCCCAGTCATCTAGTGAAGCAGGATCACGGAGAGCAGCAGGTTCTAAGGGGGCAATTGGAAAGAAGGCTGGCAACTAACTGAGCGCGGTTTCTCTTGGCAAGGCCAACCCCTAATCGTGGGGTTCTCCCTTATCCCATCCTCTGCATCTGTTTCACTGTAGCAATGAATATGATTCCCTGGCGGGGGGGGGGGTTGGAGTTCTTTTTGGGTTGACCTGTGTGTGATGGTGGTTGCACTGTTGTTGAGTGGAAAGCAGCCTGTGATACTGGGGCTGGAGGTATAGGGGGAGAGGTTTATCAGTGCTTGAACCCTGGGTCTTGGAGGAGGGGGATGCCTCTCACAGCTCAGAGTGCCTTCTTTGCATGGGGGCAGTGTGAGCAAGGCATGGAAAGGAACCTTTTGCACTTGGAAGGAGCAGCAGTGAATGCTGTGTGGCCACTGAAGAGATGGATTTTGATCAAGAAAGTCCAGGAAAGCTGTGATTACCACTCCCCACCCCCTTCCCCCTAACACACACACACTATGCTGGTCTCCTCTTGGCTCCTCGTCCTCAGTCAAGTGGTGGTTAAGAAGGGGACAGGAACTATCAGCAAGATGCCCTCTTTAAATACAGCTTCCACTTGACTGAGGACGAGGAGCCAAGAGGAGACCAGCATAGTGTGTGTGTGTTAGGGGGAAGGGGGTGGGGAGTGGTAATCACAG
>NW_017729022.1:63119230-63133744 GCF_001723915.1 Gavialis gangeticus
TTTGGCTCGGCAGACCCATGCTTCAAGTGAGAGGAGGCAGGGGAAGTCCAGCTGGGCTGGTGTGCTCTGTGGTTTGATGCTGCAAATAAAGACATATTTTTAAAATAAAGTGGAAATCTGTATTTCTCTCTTTCCCAGTTGTCTCTAGGAGGTGTGAGATGATGTGACTCTCAGGATGTATGTTATGGAGACAGACCTGTGCTAGCTTAAAATTAGTTCTCTTTGGTATGGCTAGCAGCATAACTTTGGCAGGGTGGGACCCAACTACACAAGTGTTCACCCAGACTCCTGTGCATGTTCTGAAGCTCAAGCTGAGTTCCCTGCTGCTCTGGCTATTATGTTACTGGTATCTGAGGAAGCTAATTTAAAGCCAGCACTGGTAGATCTGTGCACGTTGCAATGTGGACTTAATATATGGGAAAGATCAACTTTTCCTAACACAGCATGGCTCTCTTTCCCCTTCTGGTGGCCAGACCATGTCTAGAATCTGCTCCAGTCCAAGGGGGACAGGGTCGAACTCCTCAGCTCTGCTCTGAGCCCTTCATGCTGGGTTAAAAAGGCTGGAGTGGAATAAAATTGGCCATAAACATTTGCTAGTTGGAGCAGCTTTTCTGCTTCTCTGGGCTGCCCCAGCCCTCCACCACTTAAAAAAAAAAAATCTCCTGGGATGCCACCTCATCCATTCCTCCCCCCTCTTCTTTTAATTCATCTTTAACTGAATGGTTATGAGCCCAGATTCATAGAACCAGCACTTGCGTGAATAAAGTTGTAATGTGAGCTTCTGGGGAGGTGTGAGCATGAGAGTGCCCAAGGCAGAACAGCAGCTGTGTTGGGCCTTGGTTTTGAACTTCTGCAGACTCCTTACTCCTTCAGGCTCGTGACTTCAGTGCAGAAGGCAGGTGGTGACAAACCACTTCATCCTCAGCTCCTGCTTGAGTGCCTGAACTTTGCTGCCTCCTATGGTGCAGCAGAGCCTCACTTCCTAGGATTGTTCAGGGTGCTGCCATACTAATATTGGGCCTGGTTGTCTCGGAAAACCAGAGCAGCGGGTGTCCATGCCACGCGGGAGACTGAGAAGGGGGTGCCATGCCCTGAAGGAGCTGTGGGAGAGGCCCAGAGTCCCCCCAGACCCATTGCTCAGAGGTTGGACTGTGGACTTTTAAATTATCAACCTGCTTTAATGAAAACCGTTGTGGTAGCCACAGCTCCATCTGGGTTGCTGTTGAGTGTAGGTGAAGCATGCCAGGGGTGGGGGTGTGGATGGGATATTGTTTTTTCCCCCTTCTGCGAGCTCCCAGCACTCCTTGCTTCAGGAAGCTTCCAGACATGCCACATTGGCCTAGAAACCCTCCCAAGTGTGTTGTTCTCAAAAGGACTTAAATTTATAGCAATATAGCTTGTTTATTCAGAGAGCTCCTTTTAACCTACTCATTGGCTGTTGCCTCTGCTCCTTTCTTGGGCCCACGTAACAAGTTATACCCAACACACTTAAGGGTATCCACTCATCTTCATCCTTTACATGCAACATATCCCATGTAAACTAACAGTGAAAGTAGTTCATCTCATTGCTGAAGCACATTTTAATAGGTCTTTATTAGTCTTTGTGTTGGGCTTTTTAGCTCTAAGTGTTCTTAGTTTCTCTGGACTCTCAGTCCTTGTTGGTTCAGTCTTGCTTGGTTTCCTTGTTCAGATGTCTGCTGCTGTGTTGTTTTTGATCCCCTCTCTCATTTCTTGTTGCTTTGCTGTTGACTCTGTTTCCTTTGGTGAATCTTGTGATGATGCTTCTTTTCTCCCCTTTATGACCTGCAAATGTTGTCTGTTCCTTCTTAACGCCTGTCCTTCTGGTGTGACTACTTGATTGGATCTGGGAGCTACTTGATGGGAAGCTAGTACTTTTTGTTTGCATGTTCGTCCATCTGAAATAAGCACGTTATCTTTGTGCAGTTGTGGTAACTCCTAGGGCTGTGTGAAGCTTTGGCCCCTGATTCAATTCGGCAGAGATTCAGTCCAGTTCAGTAACTGAATCTCTGAATCCGAATCAAATCAGAGGAGAGATTCAGAGATTTGGACATGGAGACAGCTTTACATGTTTTTTCTACATACCTCTAGGCAGCAGGGGCTTGTGAGTGCTGTGATGCTGGGGCACATGGAGCGTCCCACAGAAGCATGGGTGCTCCCCAGCGTGGTCGGCAGCAGACCCAGAAGTGGACCAGAAGTGCTTCTGGTCCACTTCTGGGTCTGCCAGGGAGCACGCACCCTCCTGGCTCAGTGACTGATGCTTCTGGGGGGCATCCAGGGTCACCCTGTGGCCAATCGCTGAGCTGGGTAGGTGCAGGTGGGCTCAGAGCGCTCTCTGGCAGACCTGAAAGTGGACCAGAAGTACTTCCAGTCCACTTCCGGGTTCACCATCAAGCATGTGGAGGGCCCTCCTACACTCCTGTGGGCTGCTCCATGTGCCCCAGCATTGCAGTGATCACGATCTCAAGGTACATAGAAAAAACTTTTAAAGCTGTGTCTACGTCCGAATCACTGATTGTCCAAATCGACATTGAATCTTCGGATTTGGCTGAGTTGAATCAGGGACAGTGATCCAAATCAATGAATCAAATCACTGTCCCTGATTCGGGCCGAATCTGAATCAAATAGGGCCTGCTTTGTATACCCCTAATAACTCCCCAGAACCCCTGTCATAGTACCATTTTTGTTTCAGTTAAATTTTTTTTTTTTTTAAGTTTTCATGTTTTGCTTTTCATTCTGATGAGCACCATCCACAAGATTTGGCAGCCTGGTTTTGAGTTTCCTGTAAAACAACATTTTTGCTGGGGACAACCCACGTTTCATGGGTGTTGCTCTATGATTTAAGTGTGACAGGTAAACATCGGTGTGTGAATCTATAGCTTTTTTCAACAATTTCTTCATTATTTGTACTTCATTTTCCAGCAGACCATCGGCTTGTGGGTATGCAAGACTTGAAGTGTTGTGATGGAATCCATATTAGTTTGCAAACTCCATAAACTCAAGATGGTTGAACTGAGGTCTGGTGTCTGTTCTCACAGTTTGTGGAATTCAATGTCTAGCAGAAATTGATTTGATGCGAGTTATGACATGGCTTTCTGTTGTGTTTTTGAACACAATTCAGGATAGTGAGAAGAATAATTCAGCACTAATTCATGCAGGAAAAAATTATGTACAAGTCAATGCCCACTTATAGCATGGAGCTACGGGCTCCTCAATGACCATCGTGGGCTATTTTCTTTACACTGATCAGTACTTTAGGCACATTGTACAAGTCTTTACAGCATCTTCTATGTCATTATTTATACTGGGCCAATAAAGCACCCCTTGCTTTCCTTTTGCATTTTTCAATGCCTAGATGAACCTTATGTATTCTGTTTAACATGTCTTTCCTTAGCATTGCTGGAACCAATGAGTCGTGAGCCTTTGAACAAAATGTCATCCAGTACTGACAGCTCTTCCTTGGACTGAAAGTTGGGGCTAGG
Organism: Gavialis gangeticus; assembly: GCF_001723915.1. Taxonomy (NCBI): domain Eukaryota; kingdom Metazoa; phylum Chordata; order Crocodylia; family Gavialidae; genus Gavialis; species Gavialis gangeticus. The sequence goes on from NW_017729022.1 coordinate 63,122,731, forward strand.
TATATGTTTTCCAGGCCAACCAGCACAAATAGTTGTTATCACTTTTTGCAATGTGGTGTCCTGAGCAGTAGCTTCTGCAATTAGTGCCCACATTTTACCTGTGATAGTACATGTTAATCTAATTAAGATTGATTCCTATGTTTAAGTCTGGAATTGTGTCATTTTCCATCGTGTCATGCTCTGGGCAACAAATCTGCAATAAGTAGATGTTTTCCTGGCATGTACTGTATGTTTGGATCATATATTTGCAATTGAAAGAGAATTCTTTGTAATCTGGGTGGCATGTCTGATAACGCTTTCTTTGCTATAGTTACCAGAAGCTTATGATCAGGTTCAGCTATTCCAGGCTTCCCATAGATAAATACATGAAATTTCTTATAGCCATATACCAGAGCTAAACTGTCTCCCTCAATTTGTGCATATAGACACTGTGACTTAGAGTGCCTTAGATGCATAGGATACTGGTCTCCAGCTATCTCCATGTTTTTGAAGCAAAGCTGTTCTGATTCCTTTTCTAGAAGCCTCTGTTGAGAAATGTAATGGGTCTTTTAGAGTCATTGTATTTTAATACTGGAGCTTTCATTCTTTTTTTTCTTCAAGCTTTTAAATTCAGCATCATGTTCATGTTCCCATATCCACTGGTCATTCTTTTGTAGTGATCTAAGGTGTTTGGTATGATTAGACTACTAAATTAGAATAGTAGAAAAGAATAGCACTAGATTATGTACCTTCAATACGTCCTTTGGAAGATATTGCCTTTGGAGGCTTCCTTTTGCAAAGATTACTGGGAATGATCAAATTTGTAGGTAGCTATTTCCCTACAAATTTGATCATTCTCAGTAATCTTTGCACTCCTTCCTTATCTGAAGGGGCTGGCATGTTTGTAATGGCTTTAAAACTTGCAGAATCAATTTGCACCCCTTTCTCAGACAGTGTTTCTCCCAGATACTTTATTTTTCTGTCTCTCAACTTGCGTTTTTGTTTATTCAGTTTCTAACCTGCTCTGTGAGCTTTTTCCAATACCTTTCTTAGCCTCAAGTCATGTTCTTCTATAGTATTTCCTCAGACTAATACATCATCAATATAAACCATAGTTCCATCAAGATGTTCAAAAATTTGTTGCACCTTTCCGTAAAATACTTCAGATGCAGAACACAGTCCAAAAGAAAGCCAACAAAAGCAGTAACTTCCAAAGGGCATATTGAAGGTACATAATCTAGTGCTATTCTTTTCTAGGGGAACTTGCCAAAATCCAGAAGAGGCATCCAAAGTGAAGAAATATTTATCTTCTGCCACATTGCCAAAAACCTCTTCCCTGGTGGGAATGGAAAAATGCTCCACTTTGATGTACCTGTTCATTTGCTTAGGATCTGGACACAATTTCAAGGATCCATCTTTTTTTCTATTACAACCAGTGAACGAACCTAAGCAGTTGCTCTACTTTTCCTATTATGTCTATGTTAACTACCTATTTAATACCTTTCTCAGCTTCTCCCTTAGTACAAGGGGAACATTTCTTGGAGCCTGTATGGTTGGGAGTATTTGATCGTCTTAATTCTATCTTGTACTCAAGTTGACAGTTTCCCTCACTGGAAAAGCTCACTATTACCAACAGATGCATGCATTGCACTCCACCCCCCACCTTTGTCTCAGAGTGCTAGCCCAGGGCTGGGGTCCGACAGCATTCCCACGCCTTGAGCAATGAGTGGATAAGAGCCTTGGACTGTGCAGGCAGGGTGGGAGTTTAAACCCCTCCATAATCAGAGCATCCTGCCAGGGCCTGGCTATGTTGTGTCCCCCCAACCCCCCAGTTTAGCACTGTGGAAGGGAAGGGAGGGCTGCTGTAGCGCCCCCTGGCTTCTAGCCTGAGCCACTGCAGGCATGTGTCTGTATTTCTGTAACGAAAAGGGAATCTCTATCCATCTCCAAATTGGTTCAAGCTTTGCAGGTTAAACTAATCTGCAAATGTTGAATCAATTCAGGCTCAGGATTTTTTGAATGTCTGTCTCTAGCCTATATAACCAGCCAAACATTCAGGCCCTTCAATCACAGAACAAACCTGCTAACTAGCTTCCCTACAGACTGAGGTCTCAAATTACTACATGCCAGAAATCTGCACAAACAACCCATAGCCCTTGGGTGCCCTAAAACCCCCCTCATAAAAACAAAAAACAAAACAAAACAAAAAATAGGTCAGGTGAAGAGGCCATCTACCCAGCAAAAAGAGGCCACAATCAGCCACAAACTCTGCCATTTCATCTGCCAGCCTGATGCTCAGCCTCATAGATGCTTTGCAAGCCCACAGGCCTGCTGCCTTCTTACCTGCAAGGGCTTGAACACTCATCTGGTCCCAAACTAAACAATTCAAAAAACATGTTTTGGCCACACCCACTCACCCATCCTCAGACATTCCCCTGGCTCCCACTGAAGCCTGGCTTAAAACCTTGGGCTGGGTGTGGCATGCTGAAACCCTCAAAGGTTTCAGCGTACCATGCCAACCCAAGCCCTGCATCTTTGCAAGTCAGACCCCTGGGACTGGTCAGATAGGCTCTGAAGCACATCTCAGCTTGGCATCTCTCAGGGCAAAAATAAAAAAGGTTAACCCAGCCAGAGCCAGAATTTGAGACTTAATATCTCTTGCACATGCCCAAGCTTAAACTGCCAGCCTTTTTATTAGTAGCTCAGCCCTCAGGTTCACGCCCAAGAAAAAGGGAGGATGGCCTTCCTCACTCTCAAACTGCCAAGGGCCAGAAACATACCCCCCCTTCCCACCCCCCATGCACTCTGCTGCCCCTCCAAAAACAGAAATTGATAGGCCATGTAAAATCCCTGTTTGCCCAGCAAAAACAGGCCATGAGCAGCCACAAACTCTCCCAGTCCATCTTCCAGCCTGATTGTCACCGAGTGGCCCGCTACACGTGCCACCCCCATAGTGGGTGTGGACTCAGGATGCTTGGCAAGAGCACAGTATAATAAAGTGCGCAGCATGGCAGGAAACAGCTGGTTCTTACTGACAGGTGTGCAGTTGGTGAGGATGGAGTGACGTGTGGCACGAACACCATGGTTTATAAGCACATGCACGCTGAGGCCTCGGGGTGCATGGCTTATGACATCACTATCTGTGCCCATCACCAGATATAAAAAGGCAAGTGAAGGGAAGGAGAGAAGCATGCATGTTTCTCACATTCCTGGCAGAATCATGGTATGCAGCCATGCCAGTTCCCCAGCCTGGAGACCCAGAGCGATCTCCAGACATCAGGCAGTGCAGGGCAGCTCCAGCACCCTGATGCCAGAAGACAAAACCCCAGTAAATATGATTGGTGGAGCCTCAGGCCAGAGCTCAGTGAACTGATGCCCCTCCTAGAGGATCATGGTACCACAAGACTGACCCGTCAAGGGTAATGTAAAAGATGGAAAATTCGGCAATAAGGATAAGGAGTCCCGACTCTGAGCAAGAGTAGGATTCTCTATACTGGATTTAAGTGACAAAGGTGAAGCCAGGAAAGTGGAATAGCTCCAAATTGATTGTGGGAATGATGATGGGTAAACACTTGTAATGAATTGACAAAACTGAATTGTTTGAATGAGAAATATTATGAATTAATTAAGCATTTCATTTAGTAGATTATCTATTTATTTGATTAATTTATCTCCCTGTCCGAATACATGAATTGAGAATCTCATGAGGTCCAGGATTCCAGCAGACCCTTGATGGACTGAATTAATAAAACGATAGCCTCTATAATGTACGAGTGAGGCTAACTATAGGGAGACTTCCCATGGGTGGGTCGCTCAACATACCCTGACAACAGAGCAAGGAAGGGTGTCAGACAAGAACAACTTGATCTCAAATAACAAGGCACCTCTTGTTTTGGCATAATTGGGTACACTGATGCTCAACCTCAGATGTGCTTCACAAGGCCACAGGCAGCACCTTCTTACCTACTAGGCCCCGAATGCTCTCAGCTGCCTCAAAACTAAAAACTGCATAGATTTTATAGACATTAGGGGCTGGAAGGGACCTCACGAGATCATAGAGTCCAGCCCCTCTGCCATAGGCAGGAAGTTGCTGGAGTCAAATGATCCCAGCATTATAAGCTTCCAGATGTTTTTTGAATGAATCCAGAATAGGTGCTTGCACCACCTCTGAGGGGAATCTGTTTCAGACCCTGGACACGTGGACTGTAAAGAAGTTTTCCCTTATGTCCAGTCTAAGTCGGCCTTCCAGAAGCGTGTGGCCATTAGACCTTGTTATGCCTTGGGAGGCCCTGGTGAACAACTGTTTTCCCAAATCCTGGTGCACACCCCTTATATACCTATAGGCTACCACAGAGTTCCCCCAGGTCTTCTCTTCTCCAGGCTGAAGAGTCCCAAGTCCCTCAGCCTCTCCTCATAAGGCTTGTTCTCTTGGCCTTTGATCGTGTGGGTGGCATGATCAAAGGCTAAACAAAAAAATTAAAATAATGTATTTTGGTTTCACCGACTCACCCACCCTCAGACATTCTAAGGGTTCCCACTGAAGCCCTGCCTAGGATGCAGGACTTGCTGTGGCATGCTAAAACTCCTTTGGCATGCCATGCCGTGCTCTGCATTTTTGCAAGTTGGAGCCCTGGCAACTGGCCAGATAGGCTCTGGAACCCATCTTAGCTTGGCATGTCTTGGGGCAGAAAAAACCAATTAACCCAGACAGGGCCACAAATTGAGACTTAAGATTACTTGCCCACACCTAGGCTTGAACGAACAGCCTTTTTGTCACCAGCATGCAAGACCTGCCTGCCCCCAGGAACCATGGACCATTGCACTGGACCCTCCCCAAGACGCACAAAAAATAATACAGCTCCAGGTGAGACGCACCTCCAACCCCTCAGCCAAAGCTGTCTTTCAAGCCCCCAAAACATTCAGCACACCTGCCCCCAGTAACTGAAGCACCCCACAGTCCATCTTCTGCTCGCTGGACCCTCACCATGAGATACAAACCCCAAATCAACCCCATGCTGGACACACCTCCAACCCCTCAGCCAAAGCTGGCTTTCAAGCCCCCAAAATGATTGGAAAAACCAACCCCCAATAACAGACAGCCACTGTATGTAGGACAGAGGATCTTCCCACCCCAATAACCACAGTCCATCTTCTGTTCACAGGACCCTCTCCAGGATGCACAAGCCTGAAACCAACCTAAGGAGGGACACACCTCCAACTCCTTCAGCCAAAGCCACCTTTCTACCCCCCCAAAAATGATCAGCACACCTACAGGCAGTCACAGTACGAAACACAGAGGACCTGCCTGCCCCCAGTAACCAAAGTTCTCCACAGTCCATCTTCTGCGCACTGGAGGCCCTAGCCACCCTGAAACACAAAACCTTCTAGAACTAAAAGGGACATAAACATCCACCTTGCCTTAGTACCACTAGCAACAGCTATATCCAGCAGTGATAACCCTACAGGCCAAAAAGATGGGGTTTTCACAGGAGCTAGCTGTTAACTGAATGATGCTCAACAATTCTGGCAATGCTAAACTAGGGCTCTTCTGACATGCAAGAGGGAAAGGTAGAAAACTACTTGGGTGAGATAAAAAGCAAGACACATGTGTAGAGAGCATCTTGTGGTTAGCCAGAAACAAGGGCCAAAGGCCAGGTATACCAAATGAAGCAAATGCAAAAACAAAATCCAAGAGCCACATGCTATTCATTTAGTTGCTAGAGGAGTGAGATTTTCTGAAGCATCCTAAACAGCATGCCATCTCCTGACACAATGATGCAATGGAGATGCACACCAGCACTGAAAGAGGCATTTCTTAAAACCACTACACTGCTGTTCTACTACCAGAGTGCATCCCGGGCACATGATTATATTTATGGGGGGGGTGTGTGTGATTAATTCATTGCCTAAGCATGTGTGTATGGCCTTCAGTAAAGGAAAGGGTAGGTACTTGATTTATTCAGTCAAGCGTCAGAGCCCTTGAACATCCAGCCAGAAAGCAGTTACTTTTTAGTAATACCTACCTACCATATTCACTATCTGAGGTGCATTGTTTAGAAAGGGTGGGTAAACCTATGTAAGTATTGAGTGGATATAAAAGAAAACTGCAGAGGGACCAATATAAGCCCAGGAATGCTCTCTCCCAAAGAAAATCATCATGTTGCTTTGGCCTACTATCAGGGCTGTTACAGGACAAGATGCTATATGCACTACAAAGTATCTTCCCTAAATACCATACGCCCACTAGCTTCACAGAATAATTAAACGTATTGATCATCTGTGTTAGACAGACAGAGCTTGGCAGTTCTCTGTAAGACAGCAAAAATCTTGTAGTTAAGATTTAAAATAAAAACACTAGGAAAACAGGGATTGTTATAGCAGTCTTAAAACCACTACAGTGCATGTCTGTCTTTCCACAATGAGCGGTGCCCTCTAGTTGCCATCGTACTATCCAGCTGCTTGAGCTGGCCCAACAATTATACCCATTTGTAGCTGCTGCCAACAGATTTTTGGCAAGTTAAAAATAAAGGATGAGATATTCAGGCCCTAGTTAGGAAACTACGTATGAAACCGAACAAGTTGCTGAGGAGCAGTAGTAGAAGGAGGCTGTTCCAGAAGATAGGGTGAACTTGGTCAAAGGAAGTCCTTTAAGGCTGATGTGCAAAACTGTCAGGACAGCTACCAAGTCCAGGCTCTAGTAACCTTACTGCCAAAATTGCTGAACACATTTGGGAAAAAAGTGTCTGCAAATCCATTCACCAGCCTTTACTACAACCCATGATAATGAAAAATAAATGTGGTCTTTTAGTTATTCAGGACTGGAAAGGCAACTAGAATTCTTCAGACATTAGCCCCCTCTGCTCAGCACTACTGCTCAGGTAGGTTGAACATGAGGTTACAAGGGCAGTAAGGTGAAAACCCTTATTGCCCTTGTAGGTCAGGATCTGAGAGCTGACACTTCACAGTCCCTCGCAGGGGACTGGCAGAGGAGTGGCAGCACACGGAGCAGAGTTTCCTAGTGGTCCCCAACATTGCGGCAGCAAATTTGAGACGGACTTTTGGATGGTAGCCCCGGGGTGAGTTTCGCTTCCCCACTAACTGGGCTTAGGTGGTCTCTCCCCTGGGTGTGCTTGCTGGTGATGATGACTGTTAACTGTTTCAGGTTTCTTTTTAGGTCTAAGGGTAAAGGTTGTCTGTCTTTTAACGTTTTAATTTCTTGCTGTAACCCTATTTCAGTTGAACATGTGCTTACAAGCAGGGATCACTGGACACACTGGAACATCCACTTCCCATGTGTTTACCAGGTTTTGTGTGGCAGCTTGAACCATGTGAGGGAAATGTTGGTGTTGGTCTGTCTGAGTGCTTTTCACTATAATAATTGGTTTTTTGTTCTGTACTGAAGAAGAGCTGATGACACCAGGTAAGTTTTTGGAGGCATGGCTTGAGTGTAATGTGCTGCCTTTAAGCCTTTCAAAGTTGAGATGTATTGGTATGAGCAGGAAAAAAATGAGAACCTTGTTAATTTAGGCCTTGAAATTTCAGTAAACAGTGCTGGGAGGGATAACTACCATAAACCCTATTGTGTGGAAGCTGGAAAATGTTAGGTGAACTTGGTGCCTCGGGTGCTTCTGCAGTCTCTCTCCTTTTCCCCTTCCTGCATCATGTGCTTCTTTGGCCTCTCTTCTTGCCCGCAGGATGTCTCCCCTGCTTCTCCACCTTTCTTCCCTCACCAGTGGTGTTGCTGCCACTTCTGCAGCTTCTTTTCTCCTCCTTGTTTCAGGCGCTGTTCCCATAGTTTCTGCTGCCCTTCGTGGTGCTCCTCAGCCTCTTCCTTGCAGCCTTTCCCCCCTCTACCTTGGTAGCTCAGATGCTTTTCTAATGTCTCATTTCTAGGCCTTGCACACTCAGTCCTCTTCCAGCCTTTCTTCTTTTGCTTGGTCATACAGAGGCTTCAGCAGCTGTTGCTGGTCTTGCCTTTTGATGCAACAGGGTCTTTACCAGTCTTTTCTCTTTATCCCCTAGTGTCTCGCTGCATTTCCAGTCCTTACTACTCATTCTGCTCGTTTTTCAGGTGATCCTGCCGCCTTTCATTTCTCCCCCTTTGGCTCGCAAATACTTTTCTATCTATTCTGTCCCTTTTATCATGTTTAGGGCCTTCCTCAACATGCTTTGCACCTCTCTAACTCCTTTTTGCTATTCAGATGGATCTCTGACCTGTTTTCCTCCTTGGTCAGAAACCCTCTCCCCACCTCCACCACCTGCCATCCAGTTGGGGTCTATCACTGTCTTCATGCCAGAGTCTGTGGCCTGGCTGTTGGGAGACTCCAGCTTGCAGCTGTGCTAGAGGTGGCTGGAGTGGCTTGAGCTGGCTTGAGACTTAGTGTTGAAGACTGGGGAATGTTTCAGGCAGTGCTGCTCGCAGGGGAGGGCAGGGCTCCCCAGGCTGATTGAAGGGTGCAGGCAGGCTGGGCACTTGAAGCCAGTGGAAATGATAGCCTAGACCCCCCTCCCCTTAGCTGTTGGGAGATGAGCATCCACCTGGCCTCAAGAGCCTGACCTACCTGTGCCCTTAATTTGGCGTGGAGGAGCCCCTTCTGACCCCAGCCATTAACATAGCCTGAGCCCATTCCTCAGCACCAGCACTGGAGCCAGCTCAGACAGCTCTTGCAGCCTCCAAGCCAACCAGTGCTCTGCCTCCACCATCATACGGGTTGCCCTTTTCTGGACTCTCAAGCTTTACCACGTCCTTGTTAAAGTGCAGCACTCATAATTGGATGCAGGTGCTTTCTTAGCCTCTGTTTTGCCCTCCCTTTGGTCTCATGGGCTTTGCTACCTGCCTTCTTTCCTCCTTTGTGTCAAGGATACTCGTCCAGTCTCTCTTCCAGTGGCTACTCCAGCCTGTCTCCTCTTCTGCTGCTTGTGCTTCCAGCTACAGCGCAGTGCTTTTAGCCTGCCACCTTCCCAAGCCTGAGGGCCCTGGATATGTGAGCCCATGCATCTGAGAGGGCTCCCCCATCAGTGAGGTTTTCTATCCTTTTAGCTCTTATTTGGTGTTGCACTATTTACCATTCCTGCCTAATGAACCTACTTTCCCTGTTGCCTGGTCCCATTTCTCTGCTTCCCCCTCCCATACTTCCTGCCTCACTTGACCCTCTTGATCCCTTTGTCTTGACTCATTTCCTTCCTTGGTGTTGGTGATCCCCATATCCTCTTTTTCCTTTCTATAGGACTAGATTAGGGGACGGGCTCTACCTTGCTGGGTGTCACTTGGTTAGGTGCAGTTTATGGCTTCTCATCTCCCTGCCTTGGTTACCTGATATACAGACTAGTTTGGGGTGTTTTATCTCCCTTTGCCTTGCTTCATAACCCGACTCCCCACTTTTTGTCAGTTTTGCCCTTTTCCTTGCTAGCTAATTCCTTTCTTCCACCCCTGGTCATGCCTTCCTATGCTTCCTGGTGTCTTCTTCCTTTGGTTTGTCAAATCTTTCTTCAGCCTTGGTTAGCTGAGAGCTCCTTGGGAGCTGGGTGTGGTGCCTTTGTAAGTCTGAGTGTGAGGTTGGTGCTGTGGAAGAGTTGCCCCCAGCCTGAGGATTTGCATAGTGGAGTTGGAGTGGAGGCCCTATCTATTGGCAGAAGTCTGGTGGCTTGGGGTGAGTGGAGGTGGCTCAGGCTTGTGGCTGTTGTTCAGATGCTCAGGGCTGGGGTTGCTCTAGTTCAGTTTCAGCCTGGTGTTCAGGTCGTGTAAGAAATCCAGCTTAGTTTGTGGGTTGTTTGCTGCCCTGGCTTCACTTTGTTGTAACCTCAGACTTTGCCAAGTTTGGGGGTGACTGGTTTGTGTTTAGCTTAGTGCTGTGGCAAGGGGAAGGGACAGGGAGTGGATGGTTGCCTAAAAGGGGTGGTGGCACTGCAGCCACAGGCTGAGGATATAAGGAACTGGTTTGGTTCCATGATTGGGTCTAGCTTTGGATGGGAATGAACCTGGTGCCTCCTGTGCCATGGTTGGGGGAGAAGTCTTGGTTCTGGGGCTGGTTTGATGCTTGAGGGTCAGGTGACATTTGGCTGGAATGTCTGCTAGCTTATTGGATATGTTTGACAGGCAGTAGGGGAGACAGCTGATCAGTTTGGTGGCTAGTTCATACTTGGGCAGATGGGCTAGGGGCTGGTGACTTAGCAGGGGTGGAGGTTTGGGCTTGAGATGGGAACCCTAGTGCATTTTGGTGCACTTTAGTTGTTTGGGCTGTGACTTCTCTGAAGCAGGTGAGAATCTGAGAGCTGAGGCTTTGCAGCCCCTGCAGGGGACTGGCAGACGAGTGGCAGCACATGGAGCAGAGCTTCCCAGTGGTCAGCTGAAGCAGCGCTTTCCAGTGGCCCCCAGCAGCCAGAGAAATTGTCCCCAGCATTGCATCTCAGCAGTGTTCCTTTGCAGCAGTGTGGCAGCAAGTTTGGGATGGGCCTTTGCATGGCTATTCGGGGTGAGTCTGGCTTCCCCACTGACTGGGCTTAGGTGGTTACTCCCCTGGGTGTGTTTACTGGTGATGGTGGCTGTGAACTGTTCAGGGTTTCTTTTAAGGTGTAATTGGTCAGTTAGGTGCCTCAGGTGCTTGGTGGTCTCTTTCGTTTTGCTTTATAGCTGTATAATTTTTTTCCCCACTTGCCCTGCACTTTTTAAAGAAGCATAGTTTAGCCTTTCCAGCCTCTTTGAGCATTGTTCTGTTAATAGCAAGGTCCTTTAAGAAACTTGTTTTCAGACTATGACTCTTCTTCTTCAGGGTTTTGGGCAGGCGTGTAGGTGTCTCTGGTTGGATTTTGGCTTTGCGGCATGGCATTGCATGAGGGCTGCCTTGGGTGGTGGTGGCTGGGCAGCAATTGGGTCTGGGTGAGATGAAGCTTGGGGTCTGAGGTGGGGAATTGTAGCCGCGTCTTGCTGGGATGCACCATTGGAGTGCAGGTAATCCCCAAACTAGTACTTGGTGTAGTGTTCAGGAAGGCAAGAAAGTTGTGGCTGGGGGGGAAAAATTATTATGTGGAGTGGCTT
>NW_017729022.1:63133885-63136402 GCF_001723915.1 Gavialis gangeticus
GGGTGAGGATGGGTTGGGTTCATCACAGAGCTTTGAACAAGTGCAAAATTCTAATTTTTTGTAGGGTGTGGGGTCAGGGTGGGGCAAATAACTTGGATGCATTTTATGAGTTTAGGCTGGACGCACCTGTTCTGCATTCTTGTTGGGATGTAGCCTAAGGGTGGGTGTGTGGGATCTCTAATAGAGAGAGTTAGGTAGCTGTGCTAGTCTCAAGTCAGACAGAAGGCAGGGGAGAGATGCACCTTACAGGCTAAATAGGCAATGCATGTGTTTTTGTGATCCCAAGTGTCTTTACCAGATGCTAGGATATTTAGTGCTGGGTTGTGGGGTGGGTGATCTTCTCTAGTTGTTTGGCAGCATTCTTGAAGCTTGGGTGATTGTTTACTGTGATAGTTATGGTCTTGGTCTTCTTAAGGGCCCTTGATAGTTTGGATGCAGCCTCCTGGGTGAGTGGGAGTTCGGTACTGTGGCAGAGCTGCCTGCAGTTTAGGGACTTGGGAAGGAATGTGTGGCTTGGTCAGCTGGCTGTGGCTAGAGCTTGGGAAGTGTGGGGTGCTGCTCAGGCCCTGAGGCAGTGGGTGCTCTGGTCTGGTTTTGGACACCTGAGATAAGGGAGCCAGATAAGCTTGGGGGCTGGGTGGGCATGGGGCAGGTGGGAGGATTCTACCTGTTAGCTCTCTCAGTTGTACTTTATATCTTCCACTTGTTCTGTTGTCCCATACACTAATCTCACCTCTCTACCTCCCCACCACCCAGTCCTGCATTCTTTCTCATCCTGGTACCTTGTCCCATTGATCTGTCTTGCCCTTTTCCAGCCTTTCCTGTCCTCTTGTGTTGTCCTGGGGGCTGACTGCACTTCCTCACTTGGTCTCTTTTTCCCTGGTCTGGGATCCTTCTCCTTGTGGTCCCTTTCTCATCCCCCCGGCCCTGCCCTTCTCAATTGTCCCTTTCTCCTGCTTTATGCTGCATCTGGTCTATCTTACTGAAAGTTTGATACCCTGCATATGTTACCTGGTCCTGGCTTGTTTCCCTTCCTGCCTCTTGTTTACTTGCCCTCTGGTGTGTCATAGCTTTGTCTTATGGTGCTTTACTTCCACTGCTGGTATTTCAGCTCAGTTTCCATCCTCCACTTAGCAAGGCCCCCTTCTCTTGCCTTGTGTCCCTGCTGACTGGCATTGCCTTACCCTGTTGTATTTCCCCTCCAGCTCTATCATTCTGTTGGATGTCACCACATCTACTTCACCTTCTTGCAGGGTGCTGTGCCTGTGTCTTCCCTTCCTCCCTGCTCTGGACTCTCGTACCCATCAAGGCTGAGCAGCCTTCTGTTGGTGGCTATGCCTGAGGCTGCTGGAGGAGCCTGAGGCGGTTTAAGTGTTAGTGAAGGGGAATGGGGAAGGTAATGGGTTGAGTTGATGGCTGGTGAGGGCGGGGCTCCAGTCTAGTTCAGGGTACAGGTAGGCAGGTCTCTTGAGGACAGCGGTGGCAATATCAGCTCCACATACTCTTTCCTTAGCTGCGAGACATTAGCATCCGCCTGGCCTAACCCTGTACTCATGAACCTGACATAGCTGGACCCTTAACATGGCTCCATGAGTCTTTCTATCTTCAATCATCAGCACAGCCTCAGATTTTCCCTACTCTTCAAGGCTAGCACTTGAGCTGGCCCAGGCAGCCACTGCCACCTTGGGCTTTCATAGATGTTAGGGTTGGAACGGACCTCAATAGATCATCGAGTCTGACCCCCTGCATAGACAGGAAAGAGTGCTGGATTCAGATGACCCCAGCCAGAAGCCCATCCAACCTCCTCTTGAAGACCCCCATGGTAGAGGAGAGCACCACCTCCCTTGGGAGCCCATTCCAGACCTTGGCCACTCTAACTGTGAAGAAGTCCCTCCTAATGTCCAGTCTAAATCTGCTCTCTGCTAGCTTATGGCCATTATTTCTTGTGAACCCCAGGGGCGCCTTGGTGAGTAGAGCCTCACCAATTCCCTTCTGTGCCCCCATGATGAATTTATAGGCAGCCACAAGGTCGCCTCTCAACCTTCTCTTGTGGAGGCTGAAGAGGCCCAGGTGCCCTAGTCTCTCCTCATAGGGCTTGGCCTGCAAGCCCTTAACCATACGAGTGGTCCTTCTCTGGACCCTCTCCAGGTTATCCACATCCCTCTTGAAGTGTGGCGCCCAAAACTGGATGCAGTACTCCAACTGCGGTCTGACCAGTGTCCGATAGAGGGGAAGTATCACCTCCTTGGTTCTGTTTGTCATGCATTTGCTGATGCACAATAAAGTGCAGTTAGCTTTTCTGATGACTTCATCACACTTACGACTCATGTTCATCTTGGAGTCCGCTAGGACTCCTAGATCCCTTTCTGCTTCCGTGCTACCGAGCAGGTCATTTCCCAGGCAGTAGGTGTGTTGGGCATTTTTCCTCCCTAGGTGCAGCACTTCGCATTTCTCCTTGTTAAATTGCATTCTATTGTTTTCAGCCCATTTGTCCAACCTGTCCAGGTCTGCCTGTAG
>NW_017729022.1:63137453-63139527 GCF_001723915.1 Gavialis gangeticus
CTTTAGTAATCTCTCCCTGTTTCCACTGCTTATATGCCCCCCTTTTTGCCCTTGGGCTGCTCTGGATTTCTCTGGTCAGCCAAAGAAGCCTCTCGGCCCCTTTGTGCATAGCCTCCCCACTCTCCCATCCTGCTTCATGTGTCAACGTCTAGTTTTGGGGCTCTCCATCTCTCCTCTCCTACATGCTTTATTTCCTTTTGTGTTTTCAGTTCCCATTGACATCATCTCCTGGGTGTTCCTCACACTCCTCATGGTGTTGGTTTCCTTTCTTCTTTTGCTTTCTCTGTTTGTCCTTCCTCTCTTTTCTGCTGTTAGCCTTCTTCCCTGTTTTCTCCTCTGTCCTTGCTGTTCCTTGGCATCTTAGCCTAGTCTAACCCTTGCGGTGTCCCCCCTGTTCCTCCTTACTCCCTTCTGCTATTCTCCAGTCTCTGCCCCAGGTCCATTGTCCCATACCCCTTTTTGAAACTCCTATTGGTCTGCCAGTCAGCCTCTTGAAACTTCTTGTTGTTTCCCCATTTCGCCCATCATGCCTCAATACCCTCTTTTGACTCCCCTTCTCCTGCTTTGCCTTATAGCCTGCCTCTACTCCATAGCCCCTGCTGCTGCCTTTATTTCAGTCCTGGCTGGTTTTTTCCCCCCTTTTACTTCTTTTTGTCCTTTGGGAACAGTCTGGGTTTTTGATGAGGCTGTAGTAAAAGGCTTGGGGAAATGCAGGCAGCTCACTTTGAATGAAGAGTATGGTGGCGCTGGCCTGGTTGAGCATAGCCTGGAGGAGCTGTGGTTTAGTTGGACTATCCAAATATGACAACCAGTTGGACCCTGAGCAGAGGGGAAAAACGCTTCAGCCATGAACCTCATGGTTTAAATTGCAGCCAAAGCCCTGACTCGGGTAGCAACTGGAGCTGGGAAGGGGGAGGAATTCCCTCCCCACACCATGGGGCAGTATCCAGAGCCCAGGACCTAGGCATGTTCATCTTGCAGAAAAAGCACTTGAGGTGCTGCAACATTGATGTTTGGGTTTTGGGGTGTGTCCTGTCAAGGTGGGGAGAAGAGCAGTAACATAAGGGCCTTTGCCTTAATTGGGAGCTGTGTGTGGGCTCACGTTGTGGAGGCTTTGTATGGCGGACTGGGAGGTTTCTGCTCTGCCTGTGATACCAGCAGCCTGGGTTTCTGAGGCAGGGGAGTCAGGTAAGGGTGAGGGGATAGGTTTGGTCTCTGAGATCTGGTGGGGGCTCTTTCTTATCTGGGCACAACCTGGGTCCTGAGGAAGAGAAGTGTCTGCCTTTTAGGCATGCCTGAGTTGGTTGTCAGATTGGGTTGTTCCCTGGCTTACTGGATGCAGCTCTGGGTCCGGGGGCGTGGAGGAACTGGTGTGGTTGGGGAAAGGCTTGGCTTAGCAGAGCACAGCGACATGGTGTAAGGGTGGGGCCTGCCTAGGTTTGGTTCAGTCTTGGGCAGGTTTGGGGATAACTGGTTTGTTTTGGAGATGGTGTGGCATAGCTTGGCTGGGTGCTGTTGAATAGTAGGGTTGGCCTCCCTACCCAGCACTTATTGCTGGTGGTGGTATAAGCTGATGGAGCCCCTCATGAGTCTCCCTTTCCAATAACAAAGGTGGTAAAGTGGCAGTTCATCTCAGTTGGTTAATGTGCTACTAATAACTCAAAGGTTTCAGATACAATCCCCAGGTGGACTCAGTGATCTCTTGAGGTCCCTACCAGCCTTACTTCTGTGATTCTGTAAGATGTCATAGGAAACTGTTTGGGGTTTCACTGAAGGTATAATAGTTAAGGTGGCCTTTAGTTGGTGTTTGTTTACTTTTTTCTTCATAATAAGCCCTGTTTCAGTTGAAGATATTCCTACAAGGGGGTAATGTGCACGTGTTGGAACAACCACTTAAAATGTACTTTCCCAGCTTCCTGATTGAGGCTTGACTCAGGGTGCAGAAGGGGCTGTTAAGCCTTGTTACTGACAGAAGGGTGACACTTGCTAAAAGGGAGGCATTCTAGCTAAAAGGGAGGCGCACACCCACTGGAAGGGAGGGGCCATCCCCAGGGAGGACTATACTGCGGTTGCT
>NW_017729022.1:63140267-63151468 GCF_001723915.1 Gavialis gangeticus
GGACCTGAACCTGTTCAGCCTCCACAAGAGAAGGCTGAGGGGGGATCTAGTGGCCTGTTACAAACTAGTCAGAGGGGACCAGCAGGGAATGGAAGAGTCCCTGTTCCCCCGAGCACTACCAGGAGTGACTAGAAATAATGGTCACAAGCTGGCAGAAGGTAAATTCAGATTAGACATCAGGAGGTGCTACTTCACTGTCAGGGTGGCTAGGATCTGGAACCAACTTCTAAGTGAAGTGGTGCTGGCTCCTACCCTGGGGGTCTTTAAGACAAGGCTAGACAATCACCTTGCTGGGGTCATTTGACCCCAGTACTCTTTCCTGCCATGGCAGGGGGTCAGATTTGATGATCTGCTCAGGTCCCTTCCGACCCTACTAACTATGAAACTTGCCTTGCATCCCCTCATGGTGTCTCATCCAATCATCCTGCCTCTCTCAAGGGCATGGATGGTCTTGCTTTGTTCAGTACTGCTCCTGCCTGGTATCTGTAGCCTTAATCAGATGCAACTCTGTGCCTACTGGAGGCTCATCTGTAAGGCTGTGTGAATAGCTGTACAGTGCCTTGCACAGCGTCCGATCCCAACGTGTCTTGATTGATGGGGTGGCGTCATCCTGGCAGGCTGTCCACAGTGGTGTACCCCAGGGATCAGTGCTTGGGCCTGTGCTTTTTAATATCTTTATTAATAACTTGGATGAGGGAGTGAAAAGTGCAATGATTCAGTTTGCGGATGATACCAAACTGTGGGTGACAAGTGGGCACATCAGAGGACAGGTCAAAGATTCAGGACGACTTTGACAGGCTGGTCCTATGGACTGAATAAAACCAGATGAGGTTCAACACGGACAAATGCCAGGTTCTTCATCTGAGTAGGAAGATCCCTCACCATATCTATACAATGGGTGGTTTTCCACTGGCTGACACTGCATCCAAAAGGGACATAGGGGTGACAGTTGACCAGAAGATGAATATGAGCCACCAGTGTGATGAAGTTGCCAACAGAACAAATAGAGCTCTGGTGTGCATCAGCAGATGTCACCAACTGATCCAGAGAGGTGCTCCTCCCCCTCTATTTGGTGTTGGTGAGGCCACAGCTGGAGTACTGTGTCCAGTTATGGTCACCACACTTCAAGAAGGGTGTGGACAAGCTCGAAAGGGTGCAGAGAAGGGCCACCCACATGATCAAGGGTCTGGGGGATAGGGCCTATGAGGAGAGACTTTAGGATCTGGGACTGTTCAGCCCAAGCAAAAGAAGGCTGAGAGGTGACTTGATAGCAGCCTACGAATATGTCAAGAGAGAACACCAGGATCAAGGTGAACATCTTTTCAGAAAAGCTTCCCCCTGGGAAGATGCGGGCCAATGGATGCAAGCTAGTCAAGGAAAAGTTTCGGCCGGACATAAGGAAAAACTTATTTTCTGTTCGGGTAACTAGATCTGGAACACACTTCCAGCAGAGGTGATGCAGTCGCCATCTCTGGTGGTCTTTAAGAGAAGGCTGGATAAATACCTCATTGAGCTCATTTGAGCCCAATTACCTTCTGCCCATGGCGGGGGACTGGACTTGATGATCTTATAGGTCCCTTCCGGTCCTTCTTTCTATGTTTCTATGTTAGTATGCTAACAGCCTTTCTTTCTGATAGCTTGCAATGCTGCAGTAGTCCAGATATGACCATATGTTCACAGCAACCTATTGTTTGGTGTCTCTATTCTACTTCTGAACACAAGTTAACAGAGGAGGACAAGGAAATTTGCAACATCAATTTCATTGGAGTCAGCAAAAAAGTGGCATGGTGGTCACAGTTTATTATGGTTTAGGAAGAGAAAATCCTGCCCCTTTGCAGGGAACTTGACTACATGACTCTGGAAGTTCCTTCCAAATCCGCTTTTAGGAGGGAGTTGGTGCTGTGTTGAAATGCCAACATTTCTTTGAAGCTCTGACTATCAGTGTAATGCTCTGAATTGCATTTCTTTTAAAGATATTTCTGTTGTTGCAGCATACTTGCCAGATCCTTCAGCTGTTTACTTTTTCTAGGATTCTATTCCAGTAATTTCCTCATTTTCAGATGTGTAAATCTTGACCTCTGTGGGTTTTGTCCTCACACACAACAGGTTCTTGATTCAATTTTGTTCATTAATTGTATCATGATATCACACAGAGGGCCAAAAAACAGGGCCCCTATGTGTTAGTAGCTTTACTGCAAGGGCATGTATAGGGCCTGTCTTGGAGACTAAAACTGCTTCTCTTTTGGTTCATTTTTCATGATCACTGGCCGTAGAAAAGACTGGAGCATTGGTGCAGCCCATCACCTGGAGCAGCCGCCTTTCCCATGGCTCCTCAGCAATATGTTCAGTTTCATGGCAGTCTCATAACTATGGCCTGGATATCTTTCCCTTGACTTTTTTTTCCTTGTAAAAAATCTTGATATATTAAAATGCTAGAATAGAGCCTCAGGTTTGCAGAGGTATAGAAGGTGGTTATAATTAGGCCTGCATAAGCAGTTGTAACCCATTAGGGCCACCCGAGGGCAGCATTCATTGTGGGAAGGCACAGACATGCATTGCTTTGGCACTAACAGGTTGCAAAAGGAGAAGTATTGTACTGAAAAACGTAGCTGTAAAATTGCTGCTGTCGTTCACAAAACAGTCAAATTGTGTCCAACTCCGGTAATTACAGTACATGACTCAATTATTCTGTGAATCTACTGGGAATACTGGGTATTTGGGGAGGATAGGATTTAGCTAGTAGGTAAACTGGAATGTTTTGGTATAGCGTCTTGTACTGAAATATCACCGACTACAGACCAGAGAAGCAGGATCACTTCTTGTGTGAGAGTATGCCGCTGTTTGTGTTGATCCATCTCTGCCATTTCGTTAACTTTCATATCCCCTCAGTTTTCTACCTTCCCCTCCTGTGCATCTGAGGAGCCAAAGTTCAGCGTTACCACGGACTTTGAGCGTCATTCTGTTGATAGTAGCTGGCTCCTGTGAAAACCTGTCTTTGCCTTCTGGGCCTCCTAAAAGGTCATAGTGTGGAACCATTTATTTCTGTAGCTGTTTGCTTGTAAAGTTATTTTTCCCCTGCCCAAATATAACAGCTGTGCACTTTGTGCATATCCCAGTAGTACATGCTCTCTTTAAATTGTAATTGGCATTGCACTGCTTTAACTTCTGCGTCCTCAACTTGACCACACATTTCCCCTGGACTCTCTTCAATTAGTCCACATCCTTTTTGTAGTGGGGGGCCCAAAACTGAACACAGAACTCTAGATGTGGTCTCACCAGTGCTGAATAGAAGCGAATAAATCACTTCCTTTGAATTATTGGCAACACACCTACCAATGCAGCCCAGTATGCTGTTAACCTTCTTTGCAACTAGGTCACACTTCTGGCTCATATTCAGCTTATTGTCCACTGTAACCCCTAGGTACTTTTCTCCAGAGCCGCTGGCCAGCCAGTCGGCCCCCAGCCTGTACTCATGCATGAGCTTGTTTCATCCAAAGTGAAGGACTTTGCACTTGTCCTTGTTGAACCCCATGAGATTTCTTTTGGCTCAATCCTCCAATTTGTCTAGGTCACACTGAATCCTAGCCTCACCTTCTAGCACATCTGTTATTTCCCCCAGCTTGGTGTCATTTGCTAACTCGCTGAAGGTGCACTCTATGCCATCTTCCAGGTCATTGATGAAGACATTGAACAAAACCACTCCCAGGACTGACCCCTTGACAGCAGCTGCCAACTAAATATCGAGCCACTGATTACTCCTATAAGCCTGATGTTCCAGCCAGTCTTCTATCCATTCACCCAGCCCAAACTTCCTTAGCCTGCCTGTGAAAATGTTGCGGGAGACAGTATCAGAAGCCTTGCTAAAATCAAAGTACACTGTGTCCACTGGTCTCCTTGCATCTGCAGAGCCGGTCATCTCATCATTTAAGGCAATGAGGTTGGTCAGGCATGACTTCCCTTGGTAATCCATGCTGACCATTCCTAATCACCTTCTCCTCCGAGTAGTTCGAAATGGATTCCTTGAGTATCTGCTTCGTGATTTTTTTTAGGGACTGAGGTGAGGCTGACTAGTCTGTAGTTCCCTGGATCCTCCTTTTTCCCTTTCCTAAATATAGGCGCTGTTTGCCTTTTTCCAATCATCTGGGACTTCTCCTGATCACCCTGAGTTTTCAAAGATGATGGCCAGTGGCTCTGCAATCATATCAGCCAACTCCCTCATCACCCTCGGGTGCATCCCATTCAGCCCCATAAACTCGTATATGTCCAGCTTTTCTAAATAGTCTCTAACCTGTTCTTTTGCCACTGTTGGCTGCTCATCTCCTCCCCAAACTGTGCTGGCAAGTGCAGTAGTCTGGGAGCTGAACTTGCCTGTGATGACTCAGGTGAAAGAGGTGTTGAGTACTTCAGCGTTTTCTGCTTCCTTTGCTACTAGGTTGCCGCCCTCTTTCAGTAAGGGACCCACACTTTCCCTGACCTTCCTCTTGTCACTGACATACTTGTAGAAACCCTTCTTGTTACCCTTCACATCCCTTGCTAGCTGCAACTCCAGTTGTGCTTTGGCCTTCTTGACTTTAATTCTTGCATGCCCAAGCAATGCTCTTATACTTCTCCCTAGTTGTTTATCCAAATTTCCACTTTTTGTAAGCTTCCTTTTTGTGATTTAGTTTAGTTTAGGCCCTGTTAGAACCTTTAGGCCAGCCTAGATGAATTTGGGTCATTAGTTGTAGGATGACAGATTGGGAAAAGCAGCTGTGTTGCTTCGGTTGAGACCTAGGTTTGAGGCCAGATAGTTGGTGCTTTCACTTGTTTCTGCTGGTAGAATAATGGGGTGGTTTTTTGGTGTGTTAGTTGGTACCGTGGCTTCATTTGGTCAGCTTGGGGATTTGGGTGGGGAGGGGCTCATCTAATTGTTTGCTGGTTTGGCTTTCTGAGGCGAATCCCTGGTCTGGGTTGGTTTAGTCCTTGTGTTTGGGCAGGGGGTGAGAATAACTATAGTTGGGTTGAGCTTCAAATTTGCCCAGGGAAACTAAGCCCAGGCTGGTTTCTGCTGGGGGGAGGGGGAGACTATGATCTTGGTGGGTTTCTTGAACTGTAGTTTTAGAGGGGGAGGTTGGCTGGGGACCAAGAGCTCTAGTATGAGGGGTTAGGACACGTGTCCCTCATATCACCACATGTCCCTTGTCCAGATAGCTAGTTACTTGGTTATAGAAGGACACAAGGTTTGTCAGGCATGATCTACCTTGACAAAGCCATGCTGATCTGCTTCTTAACACCCCCTCCATTGCCAACTTGCAAATGATGGCCTCCTTAACATATTTTTCAAAGATTTTACCCAGGACTGAAGCTAGACTGACTGGCCTGTAGTTTGCAGGGTCATCTCTCTTCCCTTTCTGAAGATGGGCACCACACTGGCTCTCTTCCAGTCATCTGGGACCACCCCCGAGTTGCACAACTCTTCAAGCAGCTTGGCCAGTGGTGCTGCTATTAGCTCAGCCAGTTCTTTCAGGATTTCTTGGGTGCAAGTCATCAGGCCCAGCAGACTTGAAGACATCCATGTGTTGCAGGAGATCCTTCATCTGTTCAGGACTGATTTTGTGTAATGTGTAAAGGAGTGTGGGCAATCCCCTAATTATTATTTGGCATGCTAATTATCATGGTGGGGGCCTTCTATGTTTTCTCCCTGCAGGGTTCCTCCCTGATGGGATGTGCATGGCTGGGGGAGGTTGGATTGGCTGCATCTCAGAGCTGAGAACAGATGTATATTTTTTGTGTGTTTGTCACAAGAGGGGTGGGGTGGAAGACAAATAACTGATGCCTCCATGGGTTCAGGCTGGAGGCGCTCGGTTTGGATTGATGGGATGTAGCTTAAGATAAGGGGTGTCTGGGGTCCATAAGAGAGGCAGGTGGCTGTGTCAGTCTGAAGTCAGGCAGAAGGCAGGATACAGATGTATCACATAGATTGACTAAATCAGAGATGCGTGAGATTTTGTGAGACCAAGCTTTCTTGATCAAATACTGAGATCTCCAGTGCCAGGGTTGGAGTGGGTGGGCTGCTGGGGTTGTTTGTCAGTATTCCTGGGGCTTGGCTGGTGTTGGTTTGGGGTGACTAGTCTTGGCTTTATTGGGGGCCTTTGGGCTGTGTGCAGTTTTGGGGCTGGGAGGGAGTTTGGTGCTGTGACAGAGTCCCTTGGAGTCTTGAGGCTTGGGAAGGGAGAGCTTGGCTTTTTTTAGCTGTGGTCTGGGGCCTGGGATAGGTGCTTAAACCCAGACCTTCTCTTTGGATCTCTTGAGCATATATTAATGCCCTTTTATAGAAACAGGACATTGGCTGATGTGGTTCCCCTGCTCTACCTGTGGCAGGTTAGGGTATTATGTCTTGTGGTGATAGTTTTATGAAGAGTTGAGAAAGAAGATGGTTTGGGTAGGGAAGATCTTTCCTTGGGCAGGGGGTTGAGCTAGATTAACTCTGAGGGTCCCTTCCAGCCCTGCTTCTCTATGTTGAGGATGTAGCCTTAGATGGGAGGATGTTTGGGATATCCAGTAGAGTTCTTTATCTCTATTATTCTGAAGTCAGGCAGAAACACGGTAGAGATGAACTTTACAGACTGAAAGCAGAGCTGTAATATTGTTAGATTTTCTGAAACCGAGTTCACTTCATTAGATATGGAGATCTCTAGTGCCAGGGTTGGGGTGCATGATCTGTTGGGTTGGTACTTGCCCTTGAGCATGGGTGATACCTGGCTGTGATGGCTGCAGCCTTGGCTTTTTTGGGGGCCCTTTATAGATTGTGGCATGCTGGGGATTGGGTAGGAGGTTGTGCTATGGCTGAATAACCTGTAGCCTGGGGACCCGGGGAAAGGGTTTGTGGGTTTGTTTGTGGTGGCTTAGACCTAGGGCTTGGAATGGGTGGGATGGCCTTGTGTGGTTGCATGTAGCATGGCCACTCAGGGAGCAGTTGCTGTCAGCTGAGTTCAGCCTGAAGTTCAGGTGGGATAATATATCTGGTTTTTCTGTGCATTTGGGTAGGCTTAAAACAGGTGTTTGGTGTGATTTGGTTGTGTTGAGAAGCCTGGCTTAGATGTAGTGTAAGTGTTCAGAAAGGGGGACCTGTCTTGGTGGCTTTAAGTGTAGCCTAATTGTGGGGCTTGTGGTCCTCTTTTGCTTTGACTCCCTTCCCCCCACCCCCAACTCTCCACTTCGTTTCCCCTCCCCATTTTTTCTCTTTGTCACTGCTTCCCTTCTTGGTCTCTTCTCCCCTTGGCCTCTCAGGTGCTTTTCTAGCTTTTCTCCTCCCCTTGGTTTGTCATCTTCTCTTAGTCTTCTCTGCCCTTTTCTTTCATCCCTACACTTAATTTCTTGTCCCCTTGTCTGGAAGCCCCATTTGGTGCCTTCTTCTGTTTCCCTCTTGCTTGATCTCCCCCTTTCAAATGTCCCTCCACAAAACAGGAGCTTAGTGGACTTTCAGGTCCATCCTACCTGACCACTTGGGCATCCCTAAGTTGGTGTTCTCTTGTCTTGGCTTGTTTCCCTTGGCTGTCGTGCCTTAGTTCGGCTCTGATCCTCCACCTCCCCCTTGTGCCCATTGACTCTTGTTCCTGCCTCACTTGCTTACCTTGTCTTTTGTTACCTGGTCATTGGCGTCACCCTATTGCCCCCCTCCCCTCGCCCCCTTAACCCCCGTCAGTTGTAGCTCACTCCCCTGCTTACACTGTCACTTATGCCTTCTTTGTCTTTCCCCTTTCTTTTGTTGCCCTCAGGTCCTTGCTCTTCCCCTCCTGGTGTTAGCCCAATTTGTCCTCACCTTTTCCTGTCTGCTTCTCTTCCCTTGTGTCCCCCTTTAGTCCATTATCTCCTTCTCCTGATGCACTTCACTTCCTAGTCTCTTGTTTTTGTTTGTTGTCACCATCTATGCATCTCTTCTTTTTATCAATCCATTTTTCCTGCAGTCTCCCTTTCTTATACCCCTTTTGTGTAAGTGTGCTTCCTTTCAAGCCAGATCATGTGGTCAGGCTACTAGGGGTCTTGTGCATGTGGCTGTGCCCAAGGCTGCTGGAGCTGATGGTTAGCTTCACTGTTAATGGTAAAGAATGGGGGTTTGGGGCTGTGTTGGTGGTTGGGGAGAACCTGGCTCCAAAAGCTAAGCTAAAGGCACAAGCAGGTATGACTCTTGAGGGCAGTGATAACTACTGTCCAAACACCATCCTCATACCTGTCAAACAAGCATCCACCTGGCCTATCCCTGTCTTCAAGAGACCAAACTATTGATGCCATACTTCATTTGGGGGAGTACTGCCAACTCCAGCCATCAACATAGCCTGAGATCTTCCCTGTTCTTTAACACTAGCACTTAGGTGATCTCAGGCAGCTGCAGCTGCCTCAGGCACAACCCATCTCTTTGCATACTTGCCCATTTTGTTGCCAATCCTTTTTCCCTCATATCTCAGGTATTCCTTACGGTCTCCTCACCATCACCATCTCCCTCTCCCTCCTTTCCTCTCTTGGCTTGTCATCCCACTTGGCTGGTGTTCTCTACTCTGCCTGTTTTCCTATCTTAGCTTTTTGTCCCCTTTTGTGTTTGCCTAGTTTGACCCTTATCTGGTCATTCCCTGCTCCCCTTGCCCACCTCCTGCTTGCTGTTTCTAAATCTCTGCTTTAGGTCTGTTGTCCCCCTAGTCCTGCTTTGGCTCTTTTCTTGGTGCATTATATTCTAGTGTTGCCTTCTGTCCCTTCTTCCTCTGCTTTCTGGTCCTTAGGGCCCATGCCTGGTCCCTCCCATCCTGCCTCATGTATTCCCACTTGACTTTCATCTCCTAGTTCTGCTTTACTTCATCCCTCATTGTTGGACCCTGGTCCTGTGCTGATATCAGTCTTGGTCTGCTGTTGGTCTATTCACATGGGTGGAGGTTTGCCCTGTTTCTGCCTATGTGCTATACCTACTGTGTGGATAAATTCAGGACTTCATTCTCAAGGGCACCTATAATTAGCACTAAATCCACTCTCTTCCTCTCCCACACCAGAGGAGCAATGGAGTCCTGGCTCCTGTCCAGGCCTTTACTCACCAGTTCTCTACTGGACAGTCAGTCATGTTGGTCTGAAGCTTTAACCTGTGACTCCTCTGAAACTGCTTTAACTTGGACAGCTTATTATTGTACAGAATTAAAACAGTGTAAAGGTGACCTGTAACAGCACCTGCAAATCATTGTGCTAAAGAATGGAGAAGGGTTGGGACCATTTTGATTGCCGAAGCAGTAAGGTTCCCTCATACAAATTAGGGGTATAGATAAACTGGGATCAAGAGGAAAGTTGATGGCCAGGTAACATCCTTTTGTTTGGGAGTAAAATTTGGGTATGGGGCTGCCAGTGGCAGACTTGCATCCATCCCATTAGAATTACTGCAGCTGGGGTTCAGGACATGGGTTTGGGACCCCTTCAAACAACTCTATGCTTGGGCCCTTAGGAATCTTCTAAATGGGGCTGGTTTGAGAGAGCTGAAACAAGCCTAAGTCTTAGTGCTAAAGAAGAGGGAAGAGTTGGATATTTTGATGCCTGAAGCAAGGAGGGCCTGGCATGCAAAGTAGAGGCACAGATAGACAAGAATCAAGAGGAGAGCTGGAGGCCAGGTGGATGCTTAAGTCCTGCTTGGGAGTAGGATTTGGGCATAGGGCTGCCAGTTGCAGATTTGTCTGCCCTAGTATGATTTTCTCCATCTGGAGATTCCCCAGCTAGGTTTAAGGAATGGCTTTTGGGACCCTCCAAACAAATTTATGTGGTCCGGGTCTTGGGGGAGTCCAGTGTCCCCCTGTAGCTGGAATGGAGTGAATTTGTGGAGGTATAAGTCTTTGAGCTAAATAGTGGGGAAGGGTTGAGGCCATTTTGATCATAGAGCAGGAATGGTCCCTCCCCCAAATTTAGGGCATGAATAGACACAGATCTAGATGAGAGTTGAAGAAAAGGTGGTGCTTTTGTCTTGCCTTTTGGAAGAGGTTTTGGGTATAGGGCTGCCAGTGGCAGCATCCCATCTGCTCCAGTGCTATTTCCTGCAGCTGTGGATCCCACAGACGGGTTGCAGAGACAGCATTGGGAAGCACTGGAGCAAAGCTGTATTGTCAAGATTCTGAGTCTCCTGCCTGGGCTGGTTTGGAGGCAGCTTAAAAAAGCCTAAATCTTAGTGCTAAAGAATGGGGAGGGGTTGGGGCCATTCCAATAAGTGGAGGGGAACATCCCTGAGTGAAGTGGAAGTCGCAAGCAGGCTTTTTTGCTTTGCTCTGCAAGTGCCCAAAGCATGATGGCAGAGGGGTTGAGATGGGGAGTAGGTACAGGCTTGTGTCTTGCTCTAGACTCGGGCTGAAGGCCACCTTAGTTAACCCAGATGCTAGTGCTATCTGTTCATTTAGGCTGGGGGGTCTGATGCAGCTAGACATAATGCTGGCCACATCACTCACTTGTGCACTGTTGGCTGCAGGAACCAGGGTGCCTTACTACTACCTGCCCCTTGAGTGTTTCATCTCATGCAGAAAGTTATTGCCTCTGCTAAACCCCCACGGTCAGAAACACGTCCTTCTCCCTCAGCAGAAAGGGGGAGGCTTGGGCAGATCTGGAAAGGTTTGTGTGGTGACAAAATGACATCTTGTTTCTCCCTTCACCTTTCCATGCTGACTCGAGGGGATATTTGTTATCTGCAGTTTTGTATTGGTGGGGGTTTCAAAAGCACCTTGGGGATTATGAAGAGCCTGAGTTTCTGTTAATAGAACTGAAGGAGTTTTGTCCATCTCACCCCAGGTGTGTGTTTCTTCTCTCCCGCCCTCTTTTTGCCTTTTAACTTATACAGTGTGCTTTCTCTCAGTTTTCTATCTGATGTGTCCTTTCCTGGCAGATGTCTTCTACGTTGGGACAGCCCTCACAACTCTTCTCTCCATGAGTTGGCCTGAGGGGTTGGTGCTGTGCTGTTCTTTGAAAAGGTTGAGGGAGGGGTGCAGAGAAAACCAAGTGCAATGCCTATCTTGCAAACCAAGGAAGGAAGAGTCATCTTGATTATTCCTGTAAGCCTGACTCATGTCCCAAGAAAAATAACAGGACAAAGCATGAGAGGAGGGGCACCGATAAAGATTTTCCTGGCCAGTACTGATAGCCAATTCCAATTATTAACCAGCCATATCAGCCAATACCAATCCAATAGCCAATTTACAGGAATACAGCTCAGC
>NW_017729022.1:63151722-63152727 GCF_001723915.1 Gavialis gangeticus
GAGCAGGTTGAGGCCCCCATGGTGACGGAGGGAGTGGGGCAGGTGCTGCCCCACCAGGATGGTGAATTGGACTCTGTGGTGGGATATGGGACAAAGCCACGGGCAGCTTTTCCAGGGGGACTGGCTCCCTGCTGCTGCATGCACCCCCAGGGGAAGCATGGGGGTCATGTGCCCCCCTGGATTTGTGCACAGGGTGGGGGTGGGCTGCCCACTGTGGGCTCAGGACCAGGAGCAGCGCCAGCCTCTTCCCAGGGCTGAGGGCTGGGAGTGAGGCAGGTGATGGCAGTGCTGGGAGCAGTGGCTATGTGGGGGGGGCTACAGGGAATTTTGGGGTGGCTATAGCCTCTCAAGCCCTCTCCCCCTGCCATGGCTTCTACTTGGGGCACTCCACTTTGCTGCCTTTCCCTCCAGAGCCCCATGCTGTGGGGTGGGCAGGGGACATGCAGGTGGCGCAGGGCTCTGGAGGGAAAGGCAACAGAGCAGAGTGCCCTGAGTAGGGATTGGTACTTGGGGGTGGGGGTGCAGTTTGGGGGACTATGGCAACCCCAAAATTCCCCATAGCTCCCCTGTAGGCATTCCTCCTAGCACTACTGCTGCTGCCTGTCTCTGTAAAGGATGCTGGTGTCCAGAAGTACTGGAGTGTCCACTACCAGTGTGGTTGCTGCATGAGGTTTTCAGAGCATTTAATTCCTGCTTACTTTCTCCTTGCAGAGACACTAACCCATTTGCCACAGTCAAGTTGCATCCCACTCGCCAAAGACCATTTGGCACCAATCGTCTGGTGAAGCAGGGTTGTGGAGAACAACAGGTTTCGTGGGGGCAATGGGAAAGAAGGCTGGCATGAACTGTGTGCAGTTTCTCCTGGCATGGCCACCCCTCAGACTGGGCCATCTACTTCATCCCCATCCTCTACTTTTGCTGCTGTAGCTATTGTCATTGGTACCTAAGGAAGGTAATTTAAAACTAGTTCTGGCAGGTATGTGAGTTGCAATGTGGACATAAGAT
>NW_017729022.1:63157727-63161582 GCF_001723915.1 Gavialis gangeticus
GGTTTCATGGGGGCAATGGGAAAGAAGGCTGGCATGAACTGTGTGCAGTTTCTCCTGGCATGGCCACCCCTCAGACTGGGCCATCTACTTCATCCCCATCCTCTACTTTTGCTGCTGTAGCTATTGTCATTGGTACCTAAGGAAGGTAATTTAAAACTAGTTCTGGCAGGTATGTGAGTTGCAATGTGGACATAAGATATGGGAAAATTCAGCATTTTCTATCACAGCATGGCTCTCCTTGTGGCCAGGTGATGTCCAGAATCTATTCCTTTCCAAAGGACACAAGATCGAGGCTGCTCAGCTCTGTTCTGAGGCCTTCATGCTGCCTGAAAAAGTTGGAGTGGAACAAATTGGCCCTTAAAACTTCCTACTTGGAGCAGCTTCTCTTTCTCTTGGCTGCCCCAATCTTCCACCTCTTAAAAGGGAGGAGGAATGAATGAGTGTAGTGTCCCAGGGGATGTTTAATTCAGTTTTTAACTTCTTGGGTTATGAACCCAAATTCTGAGAAAAGTCAGTTGTGCAAATACAATTGTAGGGTGAGCTTCAGGGATGGTGCGAGCTTGAGAGTGAGAGTGAGAACAACAAATGTGTTGAGCTTTCTTGTCCTTGCATGCAGCCTTCTTGCTCCCTCAGCCTCATGAGTGGTCCGACTACTCATTCAGGCCTGTCTGGCAATAGAAGGCAAGTGGTAACAAACCCCTTTGTCCTCACCACCTGCTTGAGCACCTGAAGTTCCCTGCCACTAGAAGAAAGCAGGTGCTACCATGCTAATGCTGGGCCTGGTTGTCTCTGGAAAGCAGGGCAGCGGGTGCCCATGTAGTGAAATAGACTGGGAAGGGGGTGTCATGCCCTGAGGGTCCCATGAGAGGTGCCTGGAGTTCCCCAGTCCCATTGCTTGGTGCCCTGTCCCTCTACCTGCACCTGAGCCCTGAAGCCTCTGCCCAGCATTGGTTCTCCTGGGTTAGGCTGGCGTCAGCCCTTCACTCAGGGGTCAGGTTGAAGGGTCCCTTTTTAAATCTGCTTTAATAAAAAATATCTGTGGCAGCCACAGCTCTGGCTGGATTGCTGTTGTGTATAGGCAAAGCAAGGGGGTGGGGCAGGATGTTGTTTCGTCCCCCTTGTGTGAGTTCCCAGCTCTTTTTGCTTCAGGAGGCCTCGAGACAAATGCTGCATTGTCACGGGAGCCCTTGTGGGGGGAGAAGGAGGAGAGAGCTGCTGCGGCTGCTTTAGCTGATTAGTCTTATTAACGGAAATTAATCCCTGGTCCCCAGTGCTCTCAAGCCCCACACATTCGCTGCCTTCTCCATGCTTTGCCCCTTCCCCCCTACCCAGCCCGAAGGAATGTGTAGATGGGAAGGAAGGGGAAAGTGGCTGAGAAGCTTAGTGGATTAAAGTGGGCCCTTCACTGGTTGGGGGGAGGAGTGGGGGGTGAGAGTGCGAGAGAGCGAGCGAGCAAGATGCCTGCCTGTAGTCGCAACAGGAATGAATCCTGTTCATCTCAGTGCTGGTTTGAGAGGGCGAGCAGGCTCCTGTTTTTGGTACCATAGCTTACTCTTTCCCAGTTCTTGCAAAAGTACTTACTTGTCCTTGTCCCTTCTACCGACAGCCCGTGGGGCTCAGTGGCCAAATAATGCTCCTTGGTATTAGGTAATAGTCTGACTGTGCCTTGCTTTAGGATGACATGGATCTCTACAGTGCGGGGCTGAGATCTGAAAGGCTCTGGCTGTTGTTGGGGTGTGATAGTTTTGTATGAAAGACCATCACAGCTTGGCACTGAAGGGACTCAGAATATTACTGTGGCCTGTGCTGTTACAGCAGTCCTGGCCTAAATGGCTCCAAAGTGTTTTCAGCTTTCTTCCCACTCATCCCATCCTTATTCCAAGAAGAGAAGAGGGAAATAATTCATAACTTTGTTATGAGTGGTGGTTGTAGCCATGTTGGTCTAAGGAGAGAGGCAGACCAGTTTCTTTGGGTAAATGTGATATCTTTTATTAGGTGATTTTAGTTGGTCTAATAAGATATCAAATTTACTCAAAGAACCTTGTCTACCTAACATTTTTTATGCCATTTAAAAAGGGCTACCAGCAGTCATGTGGGCAAGGAAGGAGTGCAGAGGGCACATTAAGGGCATGTACCTGTGGCTACTCCACTAACGCTTTCATGTCCCTCAGTATCATGGCATTAAAGCCCCTGCTTGCAGCCTCCGAACACTTCCTGCTCTTTCACTGCATCCTGCCAGACTCCTGTGTCCCAGCCCTGTACTCCATCACCTTGGGCTTCTCTGTCGATTGCCTCCCCTTCTGCATTACTGCACCTGCCACCTTACCACTAGTCCCTTCTCCATGCCTTTGCCTTCTCACCACTCCACTGTCCTGCTTTGTTTGCCTATCCCACCAGCTTCAACATGAATTCACCCTTCAGCATGGTAAAGCTCCTGCTGATTGTTCCTTACACTCTTCCCTTCTCAGGAGACGAGGGAAAGAGGAACACGGCACAGCAAACCGAGCAAAGTAGAAGCCACGGTATCCTCAGGCTCCTGGCTGCTTCCCTCTGTTGAGCAGCAGGATTACTGGGGGCCTTTGGCCAAGGCATGCAAGCTGCTCCTTCCCATTGGCTGGGAAAACCTTTTAAAAGTGGTTTCTGCTGGATCAGCATCTATATGATTTTGCTCAGTTTAAACCTTAAGCAGCTGCTGACCTGCGCCCACACTCTAAACACCTCAGAGGCTCAAGCCGGAAGCTGGGTTGCATGCAGAAAACCCCACCCTATGGGAGGGGGAGTGGTGTCTATACAGTGGCTGGAAATGCATGTATAACCCCAGAAGCAGGTGTTCAAGCAAAGACGCTGCACAGGATCTTCTGTAATCCAGGCTGAAAGGGGGGATTTCTCTGTAGGGACGTCATTGACCACTGAAAGAGACACGGAGACTTGCAAGAGAGATCATCAGGCCTCTGATGGGCAGAGGCTTGCCTGCCATGGTGTGAACCCCAAAAGACACAAGCTAAGCCAGCGCACTTCTACAGAAGCCAAGAAGTGTTACATGGATTGGTTTCCCCCTGGAATCGCACAGTGACCCAGGAAGCTTTGGCCCCACAAGGTTTGTACTCGAATGCTTTGACAGTAGTTGATTTGTTCGATATTTTGTGCCTCATGTTGTATGTGCAGATGAAGATAATGCTGTTCTCGGAGGGTAGCCTATACCAGGCAAGGCTGATTTAATGTTCTTCTGGATGTTCTCGCCTACTGCTATGTATTACTTGTGCTCTTGGGCACTGGGTATGGGATCCTTGGCTCTAGCAGTGGTAGGGTGGACATTACTGCATGGGGGGGATCAAGGAGAGAGAGAGAGAGAGAGAGAGCCAACCCTAGTGTATGGGATCTCATTGGCTCTTAGTGGTCATGTGTGTACGTGTGGTTTTGGAAGCAGTGTCCATTGGCTTCATGAAGCCAAATATTAGCTGCATCTTGGTGGGAGCTGTCTGAGAAGTGAATCAAAGGGCTAGCCTCCTCTGGGGTGTATGCAAGGTGGGGAGTTGACTTAAAAGAGCTTTATTTAACCCTTCTGTCTTGTCACCCCAACACAAATACAGGGTCAATGCCAAGTGGCCAAGGTGGAACTCACTGGTGGAAGATAGACAGATGCAGGTGTTGAGTGCCAGAAGTCTGTGTGCACCCACAAGCTATTGATTGTATTTAATCTCATTGCTGATTTTCACATGTAAATAAATCTCACTGCCAGTGGACAAAGCTTTAATGAGTAATGGTTTCCAAGGGCCCAGATATAGGATCCACCAATTTGTATAGCACATGCGGCAGTAGTAAGCACATCCTGTGTATTCACAGTGACTTTGCTAG
>NW_017729022.1:63166582-63167548 GCF_001723915.1 Gavialis gangeticus
AATTTGTACAGCACACGCGGCAGTAGTAAGCACATCCTGTGTATTCACAGTGACTTTGCTAGCAGGGAGGCTTGTGAACTCCCAGCCACCAGCTGGGAAAAACAGCACAGAGTGTTTTGCAAATGATGTTCTGACAATAGAGGGATGTTCGCCAGAGAGACAAATAGACATCCAGTACTAGAAGGTAGCAAATGTTTAGAGTTTGGAAACAGTTTATGAATGAGGCTTTCTCTGTAAATGCTGATTGTTACGGACAAGGGTCCGTAAGTGATGTGTGTGTGCACGTTGCAACAGATGTTCCTCCATTCAAGGTGGCTGTGTACATCAGATGATGTCTTTGATTTGGGTCCAGAATAAATTTAGAAATGTTTTCCTGTTAGAACAGAGCTCCTTAATCACAATAGGAATGTGGTTGCCTAAAGCTTGGAGGGGTTGCTAAATCAGCTTGTGCTGGCCTAGATAGTCAGGATAATCATTAGGGAGGAAAGCTATAGGTATGGCTGCCTGAGCAATGTGGCTTTACTCCTTACCCCTTGCAATGAATAGCAGGCTTGGAATTGCCTTTCTAGCAGACATTTCATCTAGAGGCCCATCACTCACATGGGGCTCTGGCTGTAATAATGAGATTGGCAGTAGGGTCCAGAGCAATGACTGCTGCACTGAGGAATTGGGGAATTGAGGTTTAGTCCTAGGTTCTCAGGCAAGTAGTATTTTTCTTCTCTGTGCAAAGAAATACAAGGGTGCATGGGCTAATGTGCATATAAGACTTCAAACAGGTAAGATGCTGCATGAACATTCAGTGTCATGCTTCCCAAACCTGTCTAAGAGGTCAAGGTAGTGGCAACTTGTGGGTGCCAGTTCTCAAGGCTGCTTCATCCAGGTTCAGCGTGCTTTGTGTAGGAAGTACTTACTGCTTACTGGGTCCTGGTGCTGCATGCAAGGAACTGGTGACTAGAAGAAGGCAAG
>NW_017729022.1:63172548-63182852 GCF_001723915.1 Gavialis gangeticus
TGCGCTGAGGAATTGGGGAATTGAGGTTTAGTCCTAGGTTCTCAGGCAAGTAGTATTTTTCTTCTCTGTGCAAAGAAATACAAGGGTGCATGGGCTAATGTGCATATAAGACTTCAAACAGGTAAGATGCTGCATGAACATTCAGTGTCATGCTTCCCAAACCTGTCTAAGAGGTCAAGGTAGTGGCAACTTGTGGGTGCCAGTTCTCAAGGCTGCTTCATCCAGGTTCAGCGTGCTTTGTGTAGGAAGTACTTACTGCTTACTGGGTCCTGGTGCTGCATGCAAGGAACTGGTGACTAGAAGAAGGCAAGGGAGGAGTTGCCTGAATCCATCCTTGCTGTGAGTTCTCCCCCATCTCCCCACCAGGTCACTTTGTCCAGTAACTCCCCAAAGACTGATCAGACTTCTCAGTGTACAAGTGCCATAAACAGCTTTTGCCCATTCCCATTAAATAGTCCAAGGCAACTGTCAACAGCACTGCTGTTCTCAGGAACAAGGTTCCTCAGGGCATGAGTGAAGAAAACAAGTTATAATGAGAGAGAGAACTGTTGGGGGAGAGAGGGGTCACCGTGTCAGCTGATGCTTAGTAACTGTTGCGTGTCTGTTCCTATGCCAGGGGAAGTGGAAGGTCAGTGAATGCATGGAACAGGATTACATTGACTGCAATTTTGCTTCCACTTCATTGAGAGAGTGGGCACATGAAATAATTACCCTGCAGGAGATGATACACCTGCTTTTTTATTCAGTGTAATCTGTTCCTCCCTTCATACCTCTGAGTGCACTGTACCCTTAATAACACCACTCAGCAGTGCCACCTGAGAAGCTTGAAACACTTTGCAAGTGGGGGGTGGAGAAGCAGGTCAAACATCCTGCTTACCTGGGTGGCAGAGAGGGGAGAAAATTTGCTTATGGTCACATGCAGAGTCTGTGCCACGTATTTCCTTGTCCTGGGCCTTGTCCACAAGAGCAGCCTTGCCTCTTTGGCCCATAGCAATTCAGACGGATCAGGATTACTAGGACTTCTCAGGCCTGGCAGAGATGGGTTGTGAAGATGTTTCTCTAGGCAGCGCCACAGACAACAGATTGGGAGGAAAGGGAAGCCAGCAGAGCAGGCCCTTGGTCACTCGTGCAGGGCCAGAAACCAAAAATGGTGGGGTCTGAACTGTAAAGCAGCGAGTCATCTGGAATGCACCAGGCCTCATGCTGTGTGCGCCCTGGCCCAGGGAAGTGTAGAGCATGTGCCTGCAGACATGGGAAAGCTAGCAGGTAACAGAGGCAAGAGCTGGCTGATGATCAGCCTTGGAAAGCTCATGACAGGCACCCTGCCGTGTGTTGGAGAAAGGAGAAACACAAACCGAGGCTGGCCAATGGGAGCAACATTCTTCGCTAGCTTAAGGGCCTGGAGAGAAACTTAAAGGTGCCCCCATTAATTCCCCCTGCCTTTCTGCCAGGCATGCCATGTATGTACAGAGCCCTAATCTGTCACACACACAGCTTGCATGACAGCCTCCTCCCCATAGAAAAATCAGTCTCCACTGCAGCTCCAGATTGTGGGGAGGAGCGTGTGTGCTTGTGTGCACAGGGGAGGGTTGTGGGTAGTGTGTTTAGGACTTAGAATAAGAGTTAGAAGCCCCAGCTGCAACCATGTACCAGCCATGTGACACCAAAGGCAAATATGTTCAGTGATGTCCCTGAAGGGCTTCCAGGTGGCATACACAAAAATGCTACCTGGGAAGTTCCAGGGAAAGTGCCCTGCCTGAGATTGTAGCGCTGTGGACAGCTGCCACCATGATCTCCTGATGCCCAACCCAGTGTCCTGCTTGGTGGCTTGCACTGTGATGAGGAGTGGTGGCGGCACGTGCTGGGACACGTGGAGCTTGCGCACCTCCCTTCTTCCTTGTGGGTGAGTTCAGGGAGAAGTAAATGCTTGTCCTATCTGCTCTTCTCTTTCTGCAGTGTTTGGAGAGCTCACTTGACTGCCTGCTCTGCCTCCTCTTGCTCTCCTGCTTGGTGTTGCGTTTTCCCAGGCAAATTAGAAAATGGGGCAGTCTGACCCAGAGGAGGGCCAGCTGCCAGCACCAGTGAAGCCCCCAGATGGTGGTTGGGGCTGGGTGGTGCTGCTGGGCTGCTTTGTGATCACTGGCTTCTCATACGCCTTCCCCAAGGCTGTGAGTGTCTACTTCAAAGAACTGATGCGGGACTTCCATGTGGGCTACAGCGACACAGCCTGGATCTCCTCCATCATGCTGGCCATGCTATATGGGACAGGTGAGTGTGCGAGGGCAAGCTCCAGGCCCCTCCTCTGCATACATGAATGTACAGCATAGGGCTGGTGTCCCCTGTGTGTACTCACATTTCTCAGTGTTTTTCAGCCCCTCTCACTACTAAAAACGAGATGTGGAAGGGGCACATGTGTAGGGCTGACTGGAGGCCTCTGTTGACAAGACCTCTCCTACAAGGGGGATAAATGCTGTGTTGATTTAATCCTCCAAATCTCCCTTCCCCAAGAGACATCCTCATCCTGTCTCTTCCCTTGAACCTCACCTCCTCCTCATCTTCACGAGTTGGGTACAGAGGTGTCTCTCTCTGCTCTTGTCACTGATTCTCCATCCTCACTGGGCAGGAAGGGCTCAGTGCAATATAGAGACAGCCACATTCAGCTTCAAAGTGAGTGACAGTTCAGGACATGAATCCCACAGGTTCACATTTCTGTGTCCATATCCTTGAGCTTGGTCTCTAGTCCTCCTTTGGAGACGTAAGGGGAGTTTCTTTGGCTTTAGAATCCCTTCATTTGCTTGCTGTGGGGGTGTGAGGAATTTGATCTGTCCTCACTGACCTCGACCCTTTTTCATTCTGTTCCTCTCTGGCTTTTCTGCCCCATGCAGGACCGGTGAGTAGCATCATGGTGAACCAGTTTGGATGCCGGCCTGTGATGCTTATTGGAGGGCTCCTGGCTTCCTCTGGGATGATCCTAGCCTCTTTCACCACCAATATTATTGAGCTGTATCTGACAGCTGGTGTGTTGACAGGTAAGAGCCCCCAGAAGGGGAACATCTATGTTTATGGGGGATAAGCCCATCAGATATACAAAGCCAGGACTTGTGCTGGGAAGTTACTTAGAGTCAGAAGAAACAGATAATCTCTAGGTACTACAGTGACTCAAGATGTAAAAATTATGTAAATACAGAGATGGAAGGAATGGAGACATCCCCCCCAATCTGGACTTGTGGATCTGTTTCAATACAGTTCAGCCTGGGAAACTTCTATTGCATTTCCCCTGAGGGAGTCCCAACTAGAGCAGGGAATGATGGGAAAAGTGCTGGAGGGCTCCTGGGTTCCTCTGGGATGCCAGGAGTTTGAGTCCATGGAAGAAATACATACAAAGTTTCTGAGTCCATGGAAGAAATACATGTCCAGGTAGGATAAGGGGTGTGCAGCATGGAGACAACTGTGGAGTGGGCAAGAACCATGAAGATAAATGCTGTGGCTTCTGCCCCTTTTTCTGTGTTTGCTGGCTAAGGGAAGAGGATTGCTCACAGATAGTGCGGATCAGCTCAGGATGCTGCTATGACTACTGAGGAGAGCCTGCTGTGTCAGCTATAGAAGCCACAAGCTTTATGCCACTGGCTCTTGAAGCTGGAGGACAGGAGGGGGCGTCTGAACTATGACTTGGACCCTTCCCTGTGAATGCTCAGGCACCCCCCACATCCCAACATGGAACTGAGATGTGGTTAGTGGTGTTAGTCTGAAGTTAGGCACAAGGTGTCACCTTAGAGATTAACCGGTTCACAGAAACATGAGCTTTCATAGGTTACTGTGAAGTAGCATCTGATGAAGTTGGCTGTTGCCTAGGAAATCTAACTCATTTCTGAGCCAGTGCCTCTGTCACCCTGCCCTGATTTGGCCTAACATGGAGTTGTAGGCATGTGTTGTAAAGCAGCAGGTAGAGCAGGCCCATGAACCTCACTGTCCAGGACTCCTGCTCCATAGTTTGCAAAGGCTAATAACATGGTGGGAAGGACCTGATCAACCTTTTAGGGTTGGCTCATTCACTGTCAAAACAGGATTTGAGCTGAAGTGAAGAACTCTGTGCAGTCTCCTACATACAGAAGTAGAGTCATTTTGACATGGGAAGTGGGGAAGTGAGGGGAAGAGAACAATGGATGGTCAGATATTTTGGAAGAAGGAAACATCCACAGCTCTAAGTGAAAACCTTGGTCCATTGTCCTTTTTTCTCTTCTGGGCTTCACTGGACCTGCTCAAGAATTTAAAATAGAAGAACCCAACTAAGGTGGTGGTGGTGAAGTCCATGTAGGCAATGATGGGACAACCTGGTGGTTAGCATGCCATAGCTGAAGGCAGGGGACAGTGGGACACACCAAGTGGAACGGCAATTCTTTGGGACCTGGGGATGCGTGTTTTTATGTGTACACACCAAAGCTGTGCGAACAACTAAGATTTGGCGCTGGGGTAGAGTGAATGTAGGGAGAACCTCAGGAAAGGTTTAATTTGTTGAGATCCTTTTGCCTCCTTGTTTCACACCAATCACTCTCTGTTACCTCTGTCCCCTGTTCCCACCTGCAGGTCTAGGTATGGCTCTGAACTTCCAGCCCTCCTTGATCATGCTTGGTTCCTACTTTGACAAACGTAGACCTCTGGCCAACGGGCTTGCTGCAGCTGGGAGCCCTGTCTTCCTTTCTGCCCTCTCTCCTCTGGGGCAAGTCTTGCTTGAGAAATTTGGCTGGCGAGGGGGGTTCCTCATCATGGGGGGGTTGCTGCTCAACTGCTGCACCTGTGGAGCTGTCATGAGACCCCTGGAGATGAGCATGAAGCGGAAGATGGAGAAGGTCCAGGACAAATATGAAGCTAAGGAAATGCTGCCAATGGGGGAAAAGACAGAGGAGGCCATGACCACCACCAATGAAGCCAAGTCAAAGAAAGCCAAGAAAAAGAAGCCCCCAAAAGGGAAGAAGCTGTTGGATTTTTCTATTTTTTCCAACAGGGGGTTTGTCATCTATGCCATTTCTAAGTTCATCCTGGTATTGGGTCTCTTTGTTCCCCCTATCTTATTGGTCAACTATGCTAAGGACATCGGAGTGCCAGACACAGAGGCTGCCTTCCTGCTCTCCATTATTGGCTTCATAGACATTTTTGCCCGACCCTCCTGTGGGGTAGTGGCCGGGCTGAAGTTTATCCGTCCTCATGTGGCCTACTTGTTCAGCTTTGCTATGCTCTTCAATGGCTTGACAGATATCTGCAGTGCCAGAGCTAGCAATTACACAGCGCTGGTCATTTTCTGTGTCTTCTTTGGCATCTCCTATGGGATGGTGGGTGCACTGCAGTTTGAAGTGCTGATGGCCATAGTTGGTTCCCAGAAGTTCTCCAGTGCCATTGGGCTGGTCCTGCTCATTGAAGCTGTTGCTGTGCTCATTGGGCCACCTTCAGCAGGTATGTCTGGTGCTCCTAAATAGCAGCTTGTCAACCAGTTGTTGGTGGCCTGACGTTGGGACTTCCAGTGAACAAAGCAAGGCCCTTGGCAAGTTCACTTCAAGGAGTGTGAAGCATTCACATTTTAACTGCATGTTTCTTGCCCAGATTGGATTGGTAAAATGTATCTACAGCCATCTAATGGCATGGTAGCTACAAAAGATGGGTGGCCTTGGGGTGCCTAGCACCTGGAGAGTTTATGAGCCTGCCTTTCTATGACTCAGCCAGAGCAGTCTGAGCAGATTATTGACAGAAGGTGAATAGGCTGATGTCTAATTTTAAGATGGAGTGAATGAGGGATGATGCCACTACCTTTCTAGGGGAAAGGGAAGATGTTGACTAATTATACATGTATAGGTATATAAGCTTTTAAAAAATTTCCTGCAATCTTTTGGTAATAATGCATGGAGCTGGGTTCTGTTGTTAAATATCTTCCCCCCAAACAATGAAATTAAATATTTGAGTCAAAACTAATGCACAACACAGATTATAATTAGTCCAAGTGGATAGTGGTCCTTTCAACTGTCAATATTGGCAGTTACAGGCATTAAGTTAGACCTACTGCTAGTAGAGGAGCTACCTTTGACTTTCCTTATTCCTACCCTGCAGCACCACTTGCTGTTCCCTACCTAAATTCTATGCCTTATCTGATTCCACTGGTTAAGCACAGACAGGCAAAAAGCCCGAGGCTGAATCAGTTCAATCTTTGCAGGTCAGTCTAAGCTGCATAGATTGAATCAATAAGCAAGTGGACAGACATTCACTTTTGATTCCGGAGATGCAGCCACATGCCTCCCTGCAGTCAGAAGGCCTCTCTGCTTGGCTGGAGCAGACATCTTGGGCCAAGGCTATCCTGCCCACCCTCTGAAGCGGGGTTGGTGGGGGAGGTGCAAAGCATCCTGGGATGCTGGGGGCTTGTGAGTTAACTTGAATCTGGAGGGGATCTTGGACAGAAGTTCAATAAACTGATTGGACCTAAATCAGTTCAGTCCGATACTATATCCATCCAAGTTTTTTAAATTGGTTTTAGTCGCTTTGAAAGTGGTTTATGTGTGCTGAAATTCTGTTGTGTTACAGATTTGAACTGAGTTCCGACCACTTATACTAGTTTGTGTAATCTCTGTCCCTAGCCAATGACTCTTACTGCAACAAATCTAGTAGCTCCTGCTCTTTCAGCTCTAGGCGTTTGCTTGCATGAGAAGGTAACACTATATTGACTCATGTTTTGATAGATTTGAGCAAATACTGCAGAAAAAAATCTATAAAAAAAACCAACTGGAGTAAGACTAGCAAATTCTCACTAGTATTCACAGCCTTCCTGACTTTCTGTGAATATTCATGAGCGTGGTTTTTCTTTTGGTTCATGGATGAAAGGCCAAGTCTGGTAAATATCTGGTGTAATACATCATTGCCAGAATGCATGGTTCAGAAGTAAATCATTTTACAACCCCTCACTGCCCCCTCACACATGTGGGCATGCACACGCAGAAAACTTGAAGACAAAAAAAAAGAACTCTGCCATCCAGTAATGAAATGGTAATAGGTAAGTGTTAATACATCATATGGAGTTAAGAGTGAATGCTCCCATTCCAATGAAAGGAACTAGGGGTCACAAAATAAAATGAGTAGGTAGACGGTTTAAACCTAACAAAAGGAAGTTTTTTCACACAATGTGTTTTAAGTGGAGCTCCTTGCCACCAGATGTTGTGGAAGCTGACAGTTTAGCCACATTCAAAAAGGTAATGGAAAAATTCTTGGAGGTAATGTGCATCAGTACCTATTGAGCCTGGGAGTGAGGGGCACAGTCTGTGAATCAGACCTTATCAGATCTTAAATGCTGGAGGCTGCAAGTAAGAGGAACAAGGGACAAAACCCTGGTCATACCCAGTTCACTCTCCCTTTCTGCATCCACTCTGCCACTGTGAGGCACAGGATCTGGGCCAGATGGGATCTATAGTTTGACCTAGTAAACAACAATTCTTATCATCTTCAGTTGGCTACCACCCTGCAGGCTGATTTAGTCAAGCATCAAAGCCCAAATCCCACTCCCCCTGCTATTAGCCACAAAAACCACTTGTTGAGTCACTTGAAATTTTTTTTTAAAGATCCAACTCCTCCTTGCACAGCTTCCTGTGTCCTCCTGACAGTTTTCCCAAGTTCCAGAAAAAAATGAACAAGAGTCATTTGCCCAGAGAGTAGCAGACCCATCTTTTAAGTGTTCTCATTTTAATGCACGGTGGTGAAACTATGTCTATTTCTGAGCAGAGGGCCCTAACCAGCAGTCCCAAGGCTAGATATTGTGAAGGGCAGCTGGAAAAGCCCTCTCCCCCCACCCCTCAGCAGTAAAGAAGGGAAGATATGTGGGGCCAAGAGAGTGGGGCTGAGATGATTTCTGCCTTATCAAGCCAGGGACCCTGGACTATGTTCCTGCTTGCAGTGACACAGGAACTATGCTGCTATTATCTGACCACCTTAGCCCATGTCTGTTGATGGCAAAAATGCAAGTGTGTTTGTGTCTTTAGGAGGGGTATAGGGCCAGGAGGAGCAGAGGGGCCTACTTTGAGCCACACACTCACACTTCCTTCTCTCCTTGCCCCATATATATTGCCCTCTTGGTTGCCATTGGCCTAACTTCAGTGGAGTAGATTGGAGAATGCTCTTTGTAACACATTGCCCTTGGGTTGGTAGCTAGTAGGCCTGTGCAAATAGGGAACTATTCGATTTGGATTCAGCCAGTTCGGATGCCAGAGATTCAATTCAGAGATCCAAAGCATTTTTCCAATTCGATTCAGGGCGGGTTCGGAGATTTGGCCATAGAGTATAATGGG
Organism: Gavialis gangeticus; assembly: GCF_001723915.1. NCBI lineage: Eukaryota > Metazoa > Chordata > Crocodylia > Gavialidae > Gavialis > Gavialis gangeticus. Next base: position 63,180,864 of record NW_017729022.1, read on the forward strand.
GAATCAATGAAATATCTATAACTTTGTCTTTTGGCTAATTCAGATGAAACTTGCAGGGATGGTCACCTCTGCTGAGAACGTGACATGTGCCATGTTTCAAGGTGATAGGTGCAGGGGTTTGGGGGAAACTGCACCCCGAAGTTCTGAAAGCAAAACTCATGTCACATGTGTGTTAAGCCACAGTGGGGGTGAAGACTGCAGGGATGCTAGCCCCTGCTGAGGCCACAAAGCCTGCCATGTTTCAAGGAGATAAGTGCAGGGGTTTGGAGGAAACTGCACCCCAAATTCTTGAAAGCAAAACTCATGTCACGAGTTTTGCTTGTTCACAGCTTGAGGTGCAGTTTCCCCCAAACCCCTACACCTATCTCCTTGACACTTGGCATGCATCATGCTCTCCACAGAGGCTACCATCCCTGCATGTTTCATCTGAATCAGCCAAAAGACAATGAAGTTATAGATATTTAATTGATTCCCCATTATACCCTATGGCCGAATCTTTTCTGAATCAGTTCGGAAAGCCTAAAGCTTCCCGCAATTTGATTTGGATTTACAGATTCGACCTCCAAATCATCTAAATCATCTCCGAATCTGAATCATGATCCGAAGCTTTGCACAGCCTTAGTAGCTAGACCACCAAGCTGAAAAATGGGAAATGCAGGCTCAAGTCCCCCTCTGGGTGAGGTGGATCCAAGTCTAGGTTCTCCAGTACTGGGTGAGGGCTCTGCCTCTAAGGCTGCTGGGCTAAAACCTGGGAAAATTCCTTCTGTTCTGGGAGCTAAACACTTCCCAGGGGAAACAGGGTCTAAGTTGACTTCGGGCCAAATTGTTTAACAAAGATCCAAATTACTGGTTGAAACAGAGTTTGCTGGTGGATAATAGGGATATCAAGGGCAAATGCACCAAACACATTGACCTACCTGATCAGTTTGTGATGCACCATAGGCAAATGCCTAGACAGAGCCCAGATTCTTGCCTTCTGTGTGCTCCTTCCCTGGAAATGCCAGTCAATGAAATTCACCATGTGATTGGCATCTTCCCCTACACTGCACCAACTCTTTCAGCCAGGCCTAATCAAGTCCTACGCTAGATTTGGAAGATAGGGCCCCGCCCAAACATAAGGTGGGAGGGAGAGAAGTCACGGAGAGAGTTCTTATAAATAACAATGTTAGCTCCTGTAGCCTCTCTGTTCCAGATGGGAATGTGGTTACTGTCCCATGGGCCATTGCAGCCCGCAGCAGGAGACTGATGGCCCTGTTATAGGGGGCAAAATTTGAGGACCTTAACAAAGGCAGGTGCAGAAAGATGACCGATAGCAATTCACCAGTGTTTCATAGCTCTTGTATGCCATTTTGATAGACACACCTTGGCCAAAAAAACCGTGGGCAGCAGGGAGGAGGACTGGTGCTAATTGAATAGCTCATCCTATATGCAGTTCTGGGCCTGAACTGGACAAGGAAGGAACAGGGGTGAGCTGGATAAAGGAAGGGAAAGAGGAGACCATGGGAGGAGCAGAAAGAGGGAGAAGGGCGAGAGAGAAAGTTGTCCTACCTGCCCCCTTTTTTTTCAGATTCAGGGCATAAGGGTCCCTTAAGATCACCTAGTCCAGGGGTGGGCAGCCTCTGAATGTGGCATGCAACAGAGTGGGAGGGAGCAGGGAATGCAGGGAAGAGAGGGCAGAGCAACAGATCAGGCAGGGAGCCTCAAGCAGGGACCAGAAAGCAGAGCAACAGGGGAAGGGGATCACAGTGGCACTTCAGGGAGTACAGGGCTTATCTTGGGACATGCCTGTCAAAAATGTTGGCCCCTAGAATACGACCTGTGTTACACAAGTAGTCAGAATTTAAGCCACGTGCAGCAAGCTCTGTATTCAATATCAATAAAATGCATCTTTTGGAATGACAGCCCATCTTAGTTGGGAGGTGGTTACGAGTACTTTGATCAGTACATAGTGCTGGAGCAGGGTAAGAACACTGGGGGGGGGGCTTCGGC
>NW_017729022.1:63182983-63206019 GCF_001723915.1 Gavialis gangeticus
GTATGCTTTTCCACTAGGGTAAGAACACTGGGGGGGGGGGGGCTCAGGCTGGGGCTGCTGGAGCAGAGAAGCACAAGACTTTTTTTTATGCCAGGAGCAGCTAGTCTGCACAAGGCAACGTAACTGGAATGCAGCCTTCAGCCCCAACTAGCTAAACCAAATTGTTCCCTGGTTGTATGTTGTGTCTACAGGCAGTAGAAAAGAATCCAGCTGCAGGGGCCAGATGGTATGGGAAGTTTGCATTTGCTGGGAAACCCAGTCTGACGGGAGCGGAGATGGAGTGAAAGCTGGGTTTTAACAATGCCACTTTGTTTGGATAATCCTATTTAGCTGCTTTTCAGGCTGAGATGAGGAAGTTTGCTTTGTTGCAACTGCCCTTTGCTACCCTTACTCTACACCCAGCCTGAAATCGCATGTGCTGAGGACTTCCACAGCTGTATCCCACAAGTAATACCTTGGGGGACAATCCAGAGACCCAACATTGATTTCAAGCGTTCTACTGTAGTATAGGTGACCGCATTGCCCATTTTGAGTCATGGGAACATAGACCTCTAAGGACCTCCTGGGTCAGAGCCTAGTCCCTCTACTCCTTTTCATAAGGGTCCATTCAAGATTATTCTTCAATGTAGCTAGTTATTTTTTTTGCCCTCAGTGGTCGGTCCTACTAGGCAGCTATTCCAAAATTTCAGTGAACTGATTAAAAACCTTCTAGTTTTCAGCCTTACTTTATTCACCGTCAGTTTATAGCCATTTATTCTAGCACCAACACTGTCCTTTAGCTGAAACAGCTCTTCTCCCTCCCTACTGTTCATCACACTGATGCATTTAGAAATGACAATCCTACAACCTCATCACCATCATTTTGCTAGTTAAATGAAACAATGTCTTCTAGTCTCATCTAGCATTCAACATTGGTGGGAGAGACAGGAGCAGCGCCAAATTACATGACCACAATTGTTTAACGCTTGCAGAACCATGAAAAACTTAACAAAAAGTAGAATTACAAACTCACCTTGCACAAAGAGATGCAGCTGCAGTTTATTTCCTTGAGAAGTTGCTTCCCAGCTAAAACTAATGGATTGAGGTTTAAACCTATTATTGCCAAGGTAAACAACTCCCTGACAATCTGAGACCTGACTTATTTCTTCTTTAACTATCAGGACGCTTGGTGGATGCCCTGAAGAACTACGAGGTCATCTTCTACCTGGCTGGCTCGGAGGTTGTGCTCTCCTCCCTTTTCCTGGGCGTGGTGAGCTACTGCTGCCTGAATCGGGGGAAGAAGACACCTCCACCAGCAAAGACCTCTTCCACAGGTGGTTGCAGTGACACAGAAGAGGCAGAGTCAGATGCACAGGAAGTAGAAGACCATGCAGGTGACAACCACCAACAATCCTACAGCACCAACAATGCCCTCATTGTGGGGAGTGATGCTGTGAACCACTTAAGGGAGGATCAGAGCGTGGATGCAGTTGGGCGCCCTGAGGGTGATGGGGAGGCATTGATGCCAGTCAGATGCAGCTCCAACCAAACAGTGGAGAGAGAGAGTTTTTAGGGAGTTAAAAGCCAGGATGGAGGAATATAGACACAGTGCTAAAGCACTGGATTGGTCTGGTTTGCAGACAACTATGTAAGTGGGAAGAACATGGGGGGAAGGATTGGGGTGAGGAGAGAAATGTGGGCAAGTGTGGAAGGACAGGAGAAAACCTAAGAGTTAACAATTTTTAATGTATATACGTAGAGACATGTTATATCTAGTGATGTGTTTAACAGCATGCTGCACGTCTACTGATCTTTCACACAGGCTCAGAGGAGCATTCTTGCTATCTAAACTGGCCCTGGAAAACTTTAAGAGTTAACTAAGGCAATCAGTGGGCTTTAATTTTCCTTTCTAAGATGTCCCAATAAACCAAAATTAGATTCTTTACAACATGATTTCCAGCTGTTTGCTCTGTCTTCAGTGTCTCTCATATCTGCCTCAGGACAAAACAGACTGTAGAAGGGCAAAGGAAACTAAGGCACAATATTCTTAAGATGAACTTGCCTCTCCCACAGACTGAGACTACGTAGGCCATGTTTGCAGGAACCGATGGCATAGGAAGGATGTGATGGTTCTCTTGCAAGGAGGCAGTGGGGGGATTGGGTCTGGAACAGTAATTCAGTAAAGAGTGCAAGGGAAGAAAAAGCTTATATAACCAAATGCCACTAGCCAGCCTCTATGATGTAAGGCCTCAAGTGAAGGAATATTAGCAAGCCCTCTCCCTAAAGGCTGCATCTGCTAGATTTAAACTGGATGTGGGAGAGGGTAGTTGGCATGTGATGGGAATAGCTGGCAGTGTGGGGGTGGTCTTTCTTCAGGGCCCAGGTATAGATGAGCCATGTTCCAAGGGATTATCCAACTCTGGAGTAATAGTACACAAGGGCTTGGTGTTTATTTAAAAAGAAAACCCCTTATACAAAGGACTCAATGTTACAGCAGAAGAACATGCAGCAGCCAGAGGGTACAATGAATGACGGTGTTTGACCAAGTAGTAAATCAGGCTTGGGGCCCCCAGGCTGTAGGGATGGATTTCTGGATTCTAAGAGACCAATCTTCCCTGGCATGCTTAAACAACACTTAATCTGCTTTCAAACTGGGTTTCTCATAACCCCTGTAGTCAAAGCCTTTTTTTCCAGTTTCATGAACTGTGTCACCTTGCATACCCTATGGCAGCACCTTGCAGGACCTATTGCTACATCAAGGGATCAAAAACTGAATAGAGGAGCGGAAGGCAGCAGGCTCAGGGCATGACTCAGTAGAGGCAATCTGCAGAGGAATTGGGTCATGGGAGAGGGGAAAGAAAACAAGTCTTGCTTCAGCTGTTTCTCATCAAGGCACCTGCTCACAGGTGCCATTGATCTGTTGTAACAAAGACAGTTTTAGAAAAAGAGATGGGAATAGAATGGGTCAAATAAACTAGCAAAGCTGTGCTTCCTCCCTCTGTGGCTGAACTGCAGCAGGTGGCACTGCTACCTCCTTGTTGTGTGACAAATGGTTTCAGACTGCTGGCCCTGAATTCATGATAATTTACTTCATGCACTCAAATGCGTCCGAGCCAAGTGTCAAGCTTTCAAACCCTTGTAGAACTGGTACAGAAGATGTCAGAGACTTTCCATTACCTAGTATACGTCCTTGCCCATCAAGAATTCTCTCTGAACGTTCTCTGGAGCATTGTCTTGTTCATCTGCTTTTAAATGACTTGAGAGCAAGAGCTGTCAGCACATCTGTGGCAAGACTATTCCAAACAAATAGATTTAACCGGAGCAAATCTATTCTCAATACTCAGCCAACACGACCCTTCACTCAATTTCAGCCTGTAGATTCTAACCATATAACCAGCCCTCTTTTAATGCCAACTTAATATGCTTCTCTGCAAAGAAGCTTGGGTAAGGAAAAAATTATAATTGGGAAACAGCCCACGAGCTGCTCTTGTTCACTGAGTATCTTACCTAGCTTCACAGGCAGACAAGGTTCTTTGGGTAGGTGTGTTTATCTTTTATTAGACCAACTAAATATTTGGAAAAATTGTTCTGTGCAAGCTTTTGGGCACAAACACCCTTCTTCCTATCCTCCGAATTCAAGGGTCACAGAAGTAGTATATTGCCTCCTCTACCTTTCTGTTTGTTAAGTTGCACTGAGCATATAACTCAGGACCTGTGCCCCTATGATCACTCATTTGGAGTTCTTTCCTTTACACATTTGGTCCAGTTCTTTGATTACCATAATTGCTCATTTTACTTCCCACTGAAGAAATAATGGCCTAGCTCATCAGCAGGAACTAATTTGAATAACTTTTTAAATGAGACTTGGTGCCACAATGCTACCCAATATGCCATTCCAAAGGCAGTCTTCCCAATGTCTTCTGCCAGTCAAGTTTCTAGAAATGGGTAGAATATGACTGCAGCAAGTGGGCTTGTGGCACTCAGTCTTCCCAGTCACAATTGTCTTGCACATTCCTATAAGCTACTTTACATGTCTGGCACAGCTGGCAACCTTTCAGGGGCAGGGCTTCAATATCAGCATAAGCTTGTGGCATCTAATGTGGTATGCTTGAGAAGGTACCATAGGATGAGACACATACGGAGCACTGTGTTTTATGAGATGGATGATGGCCCTCTAAGTCAAGTCACAGGAGGGCATGGAATAGCAGTATACACAGAAGTACCCTATGTACATCATACTTCTTATTTGCAAAGCAGGCTCATACTGCAGCCACCACCATTATGTCAGCTCTGTTTAAGGAGCTAACGATTCGCATGTGACAAAAGCTACTTGGACAATTCAGATACTTTATATTTCACCTTAGGACTACAGTAAAGGGATGAGAAGTGACAGAACCACTAAAATGATTTTTAAAAGAAAAAAAAAATATAGTGTTTTCTTTATTACAGGTATCAGTAAACACATTACAACCCATTCAAGTCTTCCAGAGCAGCCTGGCCCTAAACAGCCTTCTCCCAGGCACTGATGGAGAAGACAAGAGATTCTATAAACAAAGTAAGGAGAAATATATACAACATAAATTAATGCTCTTGCATAGCTTCTCTCACTGCCATCATTATGGGCTGGGGAGAAGCTAAACCCATCACCCTCAAAGACCCTGCCACAGGTATTATTGCCAGCTGCCAATACCAAAGGCCCTCTCATGGAACTGAGATTCCCCAAGAGGAGAGAGAAAAGTAGAGGGGTCCAATAGGATCCATGCTCACCTTAAGTTTTTTCTTTTTTCCTTTTGCCTTGTGTTCAAGGCAGGGTGAGAGGGACATTAGCCATGAGGTCTGGCTAAGCTCTCTGACCTGAAAGTAATGCTGTAAGGGTAACAGAATGGTTGCGTAAGGAAGGGCAAGGAAAGTTGACAGGTGGCAGTAAGCTCTATGCTTAGTATGGCTGCTTACTCTTGTGTTTAAGCATCTCCGCTTTGTCCTCTCCATGCAGCTTTCTGAGGCTCTTGCCCCCTCTACTATAAGGCTACAGTATGTCTTCCCTAGTTTTAAATTGGACATACTCCTTCACACAGGCTCAAGGGGAAGGGTGCACGTAGAAGGTACTGCATCCAGAAGGAGCACATTTGGTTAAAGCCAACCATGAGCAAATACAAGAGAACAATGACTGAGAGGGAATGCCCCAACCAGAATCCCCTGACTCCACATCAAAGTCTATGAGCCTTTCTGCACTGATCCCTACAAGCTAGCCATTTGCCTCTCTGCTGGTGAAAAGGATTCTCTTCTGGAACAACAAGGCCCTCTCTTTCCTTGGGAAGGGTGATGCTGCATTCAGGAATAACTCCTATTTCCTGAAAAAGATGGCACAATCCCTTGGAGAAAGCAGCACACGATGGTTGTCTGTTTCTTCTGGGACAGAAGAAGCAGGGCAAAGTAGTCAATAGAATTACTGGGAAAGGTGGCCAATATTCTACTATCCCCCTCAGGGGGCAGTAAATTAGTAAATAATAAGGCTTAAAAGTTGGGTGTGTTGGCAGAGGAAACTTCTCTACCAATACTGGTCAGTAATGAGGTGAGTGATCTGGTTGACTGCCCTTTACACAAGTAGTGAGAACAGACCAGGGGGCATTTTCCAACTATCCATAGCCATCCCTCTCCCAGTGCTGTATTGTTAGCTTACACAGGCAAGCAGTAGCAAAGGGACAGCAGCATGTCCTGCACACTCTGTAGTAGCCCCTCTGCCAATGGAACGGTGCACTAGGAAGTGGAATTTTTTGAGGGTTTCTAGACTATAAACCCTCTCCTCTCCACATCTGACTTGACAATGGAATTAGAGGGGAGGGGAGGGGGAACACAGCAAAGAGGGAGAGAAGAAGACAGAGGCTGGACCACATCAACCCATCTGCCCACCCCTGAAGCACAGTCATCCCAGGCAGAACTTTATATATAAAATCACAAAGGATGAACTGCCATTAAAATAGATTTTATCAGTCTCTGTCATGTCTGTTCCAGCTGCCACATCAGCTTATTCAGGCATCATCGATGAGCTTCTCACCATTTGCTTCCTCCTTCCTACTGCCCTCCCCATCTCCACCATTCTCCTCCTCCTCTTCTGCCCCATCTGTGAAGACATCCTTCTGACCATAGCTCAGGGTGGTGCGTGCTAGATCCACCTCGATGGGAAAAACGTCTGCATCCTGGAGCACGCCATAGCAGTCATCGTAATACTTGGACATGGTAGAGACAAAGCGCTGGAGCTGGAACACGATGTCTTGCACTGTAGAGTGGATGGGGAGGTGAATCAGTGCAGGATATAGCAGATTGCGTGGGAAGGAGAAACACAGTCTCATTTGTTCAGTGACTTGCCATTGTGTCCACCCCCACTCTCTTTCACATTCAAACCCACATACAAAGGCTGTAACCAAGTCTTCCTCTCTCTGACTAGCTAAAGATTTTTGTGTTGCAGTTGCATTCATGCTCTAAACCCTGTAACAAAAGGGCTCATGGAGGAACACAGAACCAGACAGGACAAGGTCACTGAGATGCAGGCAACAAAGGCTGCTCAGCTAAGATGAGGAAAGAACCCAAGAGCAAAGAATCAGTCCTAGACCAACCCACATAAGCTGCGGGCAAAGGCAGACTCACCATGTTTCTGGTCCAGCAGCTCAATTTTCTCCAGCACATCTTTCCTCATCTTGGCAAAACGTGCGCGTGCCTCCTGGCGACAGCGTAGGATAAGGCGGTATTCATAGTTTCCAGTGCTTACCCTGTAGAGAGGCTCACCCAGTGCCTGCCAAGACCACCACACTATTTTAGAGACTCCCGAAGAGCAGCACACCAAAGGGTCTGCTTCTACAGAGCTTCTATACTGATGGAAGCTCATGGACCTCAAGTCACCAAACCAATCACACAGCAGCCCTTTTGGGTGCAGTGAAGTCATTCATGAGTTGCTGAACATTATGGACTCCTAGACGATTAATGACTTAAGAGCCTAGAGCTCTGAGCACCCAATCTTAGGAGAGCCAACAGTTAAAATGGCTGTAAAGGCTTCTACATGACAACAGTTATGAAGTAATAACAACACAAAGTAAGATGAGTTGGCTATGCTGAACTGGATTTGGCAGTGGACCCATTAACGTAGAAACCAGCCAGACTAATCCTCAGGGCTTAACTTCTGTATGTGCATGTGGGTCCCATATGGGCCACATCTGAGGGATTGAGGAAATGCAGGTGGGATGCATGAACTTGCAACAGTAAGAGTGTGACTCCTGCCTTCCCAACACGTGGAATGATTGATTATCCCATAGCATTTTTGAGAGGAAAGGATCAGAGTATGTCAAGCAAAGTGCATAGTGCCCTCTAATGACACTCATCCTTTCTTGTGCTGATGGTTTTGAAATATGCTTCTCTTTTACATGTGCCAAAACCGAGCAAAAGCATTCAGCTGAAAAATTCTCCCTTCTTCTACAGCAAGATGTTATATTGTCATTGGGTGCTCAGTTATTCAACTTTTATTAGTTACCGGAGAGGCAGCACTGTCCAGTCATCTGAGAACAGCACTCAGAGCCAAGACTTGTTTTAACCCCAGCTCCAGACTCTAATACTGACCTGGGACAAGCCACATCTTTTGTTTACAGATGGGGAAACTTGAGATGTTTACCTTTGTAAAGGTGATGGTCAGGATTAGCTAAGGACTCTGAAAATTCAAAAAGCTGTATTTAACACCAAGAGTAATTTTCTATGTGGCGTGAGGATTTAGGAAGTCTTCTGATTTAAATATATATTTCTAAAAGTACATTTCTTAAGGAAAACTCATTTCAAAGGAATTTCTCTTAAGCTACGTGGGCACTCTTACCCCACAGTAAATAAAACCTAGTCTGACGCAGCTTGGTCCCCAGTAAAAGAGGGGTAAAATTACCATGGGTTACCTTTTCTGTACCACAGAGGAGAAGCATGCACATGGACAATTACTGAACAGCAATCAACATGTTGAAAAGGCCAACTCCTCCTCTGCCTTGTAACAACTTGTTTTTATGCTTCTGTCCTGACTACACGTATAGAAAAGAAGGTTGGTTTGCAAGGGGTGCAATGGCACTAGTGTTCCACAAAAGTTACTGCTTCCAGTTTTTTTTTTTAATTGCACTTGAAGCCCTTCAGGTTTGAACACTTGTTTATTAAAAGTGCTCACCACAATGTAGGGATATCCATGGATGCAGGTGAACACAAGTCTGTCTACACTTGTCTGCAACCACAAAAACCAAGTGCTACAGAAACACAACCTGCTGTAGTTTTGGTACTTACAATGCAGCTGTACTCCTCATCATCCATTTCTTTCACTTTCAGGCAGTAAGACTATAAAGAATTAAACACACAAAATACAAAGGTTTAAAATAAGTTCCCACCATCACCCAGAGCAGCCTGGCACCCAGTTATCAGCCAGTTAGAAGTGCAGGGGTTCTCCCAGTTTGTGTCTTCATGCTATAATTCTATGAAACAATTTCTCCAGAGCTGTCAAAAGCAAGAACTCACCAAGTACTCAAACTTGACATCCAAGTATTTTTTGATCGTCAGCCTCGTGTCAGGAATGGCTTTATTCAGGTATGTGTTCAAGTCACTCAGCATCTAGGGAAAAACAATGATTCATAAATAATAAGACCTAAAACGACTATCTGTGATGATCACAGATCTCTGATCTCCTGTATAACATGGCCATAAGACATCTCCAAATTAATTACTCTTTGAAATCTTGGGGGAAAAAAATTGCCCATGATGGAATATCAACCACAACTCCTGGTCCATTGTTCCAAATGTTCAAAATGCATGCCTAATTTCATGACTAATTTTGCATAATTTCAGTTTACAGCCTGTCGCAGGGCACTAAGGTGCCTGCTTCTTTAAGAGCAGAAACTGCCTAGGGAGAGGGCCCTAAGAGCTAGACAGCAACCCCACAGGCAGGTTACTATGGCAGCAGGCTTAACAAGGGATGCAGGTGCGGATACAGGTGCAGAATTAGCCTGCACCTGCATCCAGTCAGCTGACCGGAAGAAGGCAGGGCCCTGGGCATATATAAACCCCAGGGCTGAGACCAGCAGGAGTAAGTCCTCTGGCAGCAGCCAAGGGAGGGAGCCTCCAGGGAAGAATTGCCCAGAGATGCTGTAGTTGCCTGATATGCTGCATATAGGGCTAATAGGGCTCCAGGAGCTCACCAGGTACCCTGGCCTACAAGGCACTTAGTGCTGGGGGGAAACTTGACTCTTTTAAAGGAATAGAGTGCACCCTGAACTGCTTGTATTATGTTATACAAGCAGACCCAAAGGCCCATATTTTGGTTGCTGTTTATAAACCGGTGGATCAGGCTGAGGCAATTGGGAAGGAGGAGGCCTAATTGGGGGTCCACTACAGTGTGGGGAACCCAGCACCAGGAGGTGCGGTGACAAAGGGGGTGAGCAGAGCCCAGCGCCAGTGTGGGGCGCAGAGACAGGGCTGCGGAGAGCCCAGGTGATGACAGGAGGCCAAGCTATATCAAGGCCCTCAGAGAGGCAACATTTAAATACCATCTGCAAGGCTTGGGGCACAGTAAAGAGGTGGTTTTGGAGCTACGCATCTAGCCCATAAGGCTGAGGGTGTCCCGTGAGGCATCCATTTTGAGCAGGACCCAAAAAGGGGTCCAAGAACCCACAGGGACCGAGTCTAAACACAAACTCGAGGGCAGCCTCCCTACATTATAAATTACTAGCAAGACGTGGCAGGAGAGGAAAAGGGTGCCCATTAGGTAAGACTGGCACAGTCACAGAGCCCAAGGGGCATCATGGCTATCCCTGGGGACCCATCCCATGACACAGCCACTCAATTTTGTTATACCTTTGTCTGCTGGGCTGAAGAACTCAATATCAGTGCACTGAACCCTTGGTAGATACTTAAACTATGATCAACTAACTCCTTAACATTTTCTTTGCTCAGCCAAAAAGCTAGAGCTCTCCTGCTAATGTTTCCTAGTCTTTCAATCACCCTTGCCTGAACTGTTTTCAATTATATGTATCAACATGCCATCTTTACTTGAATCCAAAATGTGTCTCTCTTCCCCATGTAGCATGGGGGCAAAAAAAAGGCCTCATCTTAGATTCATTTATAGCCCTGGGGTAGGTAATGGCCCAGCTCTGGCTTTGGCCCTCAATTCTGGGCTAAAACTGTAACTGAGCTGCTGCCTGCTCCAGGCCAAATGGCTCATTTGGCAGGGATGGGGGATCACAGCTGGGAGCGACCACACAGTGTTGAGGGCAGGGGGAGAAAAGACCCAGTAGAAGATATAATTTATAATTTTCCATTTATGTAATTTAGTTATGCAATTTTGGACAGGGCATCTTTAATTCAAAGCCTTCTTGGATTTGGGTAAATACAATACATTTGAAACTGTGGACACCAAAACTAACTGCAGTAGTGGTTGCACCAGTGCCTATTCCAGAGATAATATAAACCTCTCTATGCAAGTTAATGAAGGTAATTGGCATAGTAGTTGGGCTCAGGAGGAAGAAGAGATGCATTAACACAGAACTAAAAGAGACTGACAGCATGTATACCATGAACCAGGCATTCTCAGCGTCCTTCATGGTAGGACAGGTGTCCATATCACTAAAGCCACTGGACTGATGGTACAAGTAGTATTTTTTTTTTGACAGCCTCAGCCAAGGGCAATGACTGGACCCTGAAGACTTACCTACTCAACTAGTGTTGGCCATCAAAGAGAAGAATAGGCACACTTGGTTGTGTATGCATGTGTGACAGCTGAGTTCAGGGGCATTAAGAAGGGGTAATATGCACTGCCACAGTCAGACAACAGGGAAGGTTTCTTACTAACTAAAATAATTGTCTTACATAAAGTATTGTAGCTTGACCAGGGGTACTCAACCCCCAAACCATGGATGCATAGGAAGCCCCAGGCCCTGTACACCCAGTCAGGTGCTTGATCCCAGACCACAGGGTCGGGGGGGTCAGGCCCCAGGGTCCAATCCTGATGTGGTGGCCAGGAGGGGAGCAGTGCCAGGCCCCTAGTGCATGACAGCTGGGAGGGGACAGGCAGCAGGGCCTGGGGCCAGGCCCCTGGAGTCCAGTCATGACACCTGAGCCTCAGACCAGCCCTACACCACTCATCTAGCCTGCACTGCCAAAAGCTTAAGCACCACTGAGCTAGACAATTCCTTTAAGGAACAATTCTGAAGTGTCATATTTAATTGCTTGTACTGTACCACAGTTTTTAAAACCACCCCCCAGATCCAGATCCTGCATTTCTAGCATCTTCTCCCATCCTTCCCTCCCTCTTCAGTGCTGAAGCCCATCCCCAGCCTGCAGTTTGGGTCTTTACTGGTTTGATGGTTTTCAGAAGGCGGATTCCAAACTTCTCAATGCTGCGATGGGCATCTGCAAATTTCACAAAGGCTTCACTGGCAGCTGGCTGCGGCTCCCGTACGCCAATGACTGAGAAAACGTCTCCAAATGCTGAGTAAAGAAAATAATAAATGCAGATAGATAAGGGGCCTGCCATCAAGAACACTGGTGATGCATAGGGGTGCACATGCACCCCCTGAGTGTGGCAGTGCACCATGAAAAAGGTGGCGCCAACAGTGTTGGCGGCACCTGCGGGTGGTTGCCGCTTGCCGCCCACACTGCCAATGGCATCTGTGGATGATCAGCAATTGCTGCTGGCCGCCAGCAGCGTCTGTAGGTGGTCGCTGACCCCTGGTTGGCGCTCGCCACCCCCCAACCGCCAACAGCGCAGGTGGCGTCTGCGGGAGCTCTCTTACCTACCACCACCCTGCTCCCTCCACCACCGCTGTGCCCCACAGCTGCCAAGGGCATGCGTCATTCATGATCAAGAGCAACCTCTGCCCAAAATAAGATGCATATGGCCAGAAGCAGGGTAACAATCCTGTTACCACAGGATCCTTAGGGCAGTTTTACACATGCAAGCGCTGGGTGCTTATAAAAATGCCAGGCGCTGCTTGCAGTTGTATAAGTGATGAAATGCGCATCAGTGCTGAGAAAATGGTGGCAGTGTAATGAACTAAAACTCACTGAAGATGCTTTAGCTCAAGAAGACACTGCTGCCATTTTTTGTGCACTGATGTGCATTTCACCTCAGCTTGCAGTTGGCGTAGACTCAATTAAGCAAGTCAGCTCCAAAGTGGTGGATTTCCAGTGCATTGCGGGACAGAAAAGTACGTGTATAAATACTCTTAAAAACCATGGGTTTTCAGAGCCACACATCTCTCTCATAAGGTGATGTCTAGAAGCACAGTGCCTTCTAACACCAGGACAGAAAACTGGCTCAATACCAGTTCAGAAGGAAATGTTCCATTTCCTCGTTTATATCTTTAGAATCTATTTTTCTTTGCATGGTGCTCATGCATTCAAATGAGAACTAAGTCTAATGTTTCCAAGATTTAACATGATAATAATTTTTGATATGATAATAGTCTTCCATTCCCCACCTCTGATGAAGATCCAGCCTGTAACAAGGCTGAAGACTGAAGCTCTTTCAGTCTGCTCACCTCTATGTGTCTGGGATAGTTCAAAGAAAGCTCGAAGAAGACCCTTGGTGTGTTCTGTCAAGCCTGTAGTGAGAGGAAAAAAGAACACAAATAATGCAACTGTGATACAGTATCTCATCCTTTCCACCCACCTCAATCCAGATGTTTAACAGAAGAGGACAGTTTACCTTTGTACAGCTCTGCAGTCCTTTCCAGCTCCTCCAACCTCTTCACCAACCCATCTAGAGGGAAAAAGTGTCAGAGAGTATGGGGTTAGGATGCCCAAATTTGGAAGACATAAGGATCTGCTTGGCTCAAAGGAGCAGGCCATTCACTGCCTGGGTAGCTGATTTTCACACATCTCAGGCATCCTCTGGACCCAGCCTAAGATTAAAGAGCCCCAATAACACTATTTCATGAGTTCCCTAAGTAGATGTGGCAGACAGTGATGCAGCAGGTATGCCAGGGGATGGGAGCAGATCTATTTGCAGCAGTCACAAACTGCAAAAGAGAGTGTCCTATGGGAAAACCTAATTTAGATTAGTTTACCTAAGCACCTATTGGAAGTCAAAAGTGGAGAAGAGGATATTTCTAGAAGAGGGCTGTGCAACTGGCAGCCCATAATGAGTTAAACTGCCCATCGCACCCCTCATTGTTCCAGTTGCAGTAGCAGGTAAGGGGCTCCAGCCTCTGGGCTCCCCCTCCTTCCAGCCTTCCTTTCCTGCCCAGTGAACCCTGTAGCCCAGGATGCCTGGGTGGCACAGCGCAGCTGGGGTGTTCACAGCCACAAAGCTACCAGTGAGTCGGGGTGTCCTAGTGCACAATGTGGGGGGACAGGAAAACAGCAATAGTGTGTGGAGAGGAGGGTACATGCAGCCCCCAGAGCTCATGGCCTCTGCTGCTGCAGCCCCTGCTAATAGAGGTGCACTAATAGAGATTTTTTGGGCTGATACCGATAGCTGATTTTTTAAGGAGCCATATCGGCTGATATAGATCCAATTTCCGATATGCAGCCTAGCAGCTTGAAGTCTGTTGTGGTGGAAGTGGAGGAAGAAGGAAAAAGGGCATGGGGGGCGTGCAGATCAAGGTCCCTGCGGTGAGGGAGTGAGGAAGGGGCTGGTGCAAGTGCTGCACAGCCGGGGCAGGACATGGAATGGAGCCACAGGGGGGCACCTCCTGCTGCTGTGCACACCCCAGGAGGGCATGGGGGTGGGGGCACATGCCCCTGGATCTGCACAGGGTGGGGTGGGCTGCCGCTGTGAGTTGGGGCCTGGGCTGTGCTGGGCTCTTCCCGGCAGGGGCTGGGCCAGGTTCTGCTCAGGGTGGGTGGCGGCAGCACTGGGAGGGAGGTTTGGGGGGGCTGCAGCTACTGCAAAATTCACTGTAGCTCCTCCCAAGCCCTTCTCCCAGCACTACTGCCTGGCCCGAGTGCAGCCCAGCCTGAACCCTACTGGCAAGACTGTGATGCAGTTCCAGCCTGCAGCGGCAGCCCAACCCACGCAGATCTGGGAGCACGTGCCCCCCATGTCCTCCCAGGATATGTGCAGCGGCAGGAGCTGCCCTTCCCCCCCGCACGTGCTGGACGAGCTGTGGCTCCATCCTGTGCCCTGCCCCACCCCACCCTGGCTGGGCAGCACCTGCCCTTGCCCCACTCCCTCCCTCACCGCAGGGGCCTTGATCTGCGCTCCACCCACCACGCCCATTCCCATTCCCTCCCCCATCCCGTTCTACCACAACAGACTTACCAGCTGAACACTGCTCTTCAAGCTGCTGGGCTGTATATTGGAAATTGGATGTGCATCAGCCGATATGCTGTGGCTGCACAGATGCATGGGGCATTTATCTGCCACATTATCAACCACATCAAGCAAAAAAAGCCTATGTCTGATAGAGTAAATTTTCTTTATGTTGGTGCCAATCCGATATTGGACTGACGTATCAGTGCACCTCTACCTGCTAGTGGGGCCCGAGCAGCATGCCACTTGGAAGCAAATCTGTCCTGGACTGTTAATGCACAATTCAAGCAAGAAAGACTAATGAATGTTCCCTGCCTCACAAAATACCCAGACACAGCTATGTACTATCAGTATACCAAGAATAAACGAGGTTGTACACAAAAAATATGTCAGACATCAGTTCAGCACCCTTCCATCAGAGATCCAACAGTGCCAGAGAGGTTAATTTATTTGGCTCTCGTGAGCTCCTAGACCAAGGGTTGTCAACTGGTGGTACACGTACCCTTACAGGTACTTAGAAAGGTTGTAGGGGATACGCCTGCCCCAAGTGTAGCCTGGCCCGGCCTTGTGACTGGGCTTGCAGATCAAGACCGCCCCACAGTGCAAGAAGGAATGGGGCAGGGGTGAATCATTACCTGCTGCCCCTGCCCCACTGCTTCCTACACTGTACAGACTGTCCCACAACCTGACCTAGCCGGGGCCCCATTCACCATGAATGGGCCCTGGCTGGTCCAGGTCATGGGACAATCAGAGCCTGGTGGCTTGTCCAGGGGTGCAAGTGGGCATCTCCTGCCGCTGCATGCACAGCAGGGAAGCCAAAGGTGGGGGAACGTGCCCCCCCACCACCTTGACTACCCCATGCCAGGCTGCTGGACCAGCTGCCAGGCTCTGCTTGCCCCTTGACCTGGCCCAGCTGGGGCCCCATTCAATGTGAACGGGGCCCCAGCTGGGCTGAGTCATGGGACAATCCCCACAGTGAAGGAGGGAGTGTGGCAGCAGCAGAGGGTGAATGATTTGCCCCTGCCCACTCCCTCCTGCACTGTAGAGGGCTCGAGCCCCACTCCCTTCCTCACCACTGGGGTGGGGAAAGCAGATCGAGGCCCCAACGGAGAGGAAGGGAGCAGGCCAGAAGCAGGGGCTGGAGTGAATGGAGACCCACTCACCCCAGCCCCTGCTCCTGCCCATGTCCCACTCCCTCCCTCACTGCAGGGGGCCTCAATCTGCCCCCTAATGGCCCTTTCCCCTCCTCCTGCCCCTTCCCTCCCCAGACTTACCTGGTGGGGGGCTGCATGCATGCTCAGCCCCGCCAAATTTTTTCTCCCTCCACCTATGCAGTGCCTGCCCCTGTTCCAGCCCTACTCCCTCCCTCACCACAGGAGCCTTGATCTGCACCCCACCCTTAAAAACAAGGAAAAAAATATAAAGGGGTACATGAGCTGAATCTTTTGAGACCGAAGGGGTACACTTGTTAAAAATGTTGAAAATCCCTGTCCTAGACTACTAAATGTTGAAGGCCGGGTCATGTCTTTGGAAAAATTGTTTCACCTACGCTTGTAGTCAGGTCTAAACCTTCAGCCACAATCTGACAGTAACTTGAGGATTCTAAAACTACACAAAAGTGGAGCCCTCTCACCAAGAGCAGCTCAATTTCAGTAACAAAGCTCTCACTCACGGAGATGGAATGTAACAGCTGTATGTCAGCACATTCTGCTTCAGTGAGGGACAGGAAGCATGCTGAACCACATACCATTGGGGAACTGCAAAGGGAACTGTAAATCTGCATTTTCTTGCTGCTGCTGACATTGTTATAAAGGAGTATAACCATTCAATTCAGGTGGTATTCTTGCATCCAACCTTTTAAGCCTGTAGGACACTTCCAGGCAGACGTGCTGCAGGTTTTAGAACAGATACAATTTTATATATGACAAGACATCACAACTGAAGCAAATGCCTGATAGTTAACCTAGTTAGAGAAAGGAAACTGGCAGGTACGTGCTAACCCTGTAAAAGGACTGACATGCTGTTGAATCAAACTGCTTTGCAGTTGGACCATGAGGATGGAATTCTATTGTCAAGCAATTGTAAAACCAGAATGCTCCACCAAGAAAAAAAATTCAGGGCTCTCTCATTTCCCTTCATACTAAAGATACATGTGTTTACATCACACAATCATGAATGGTGACAGCCATGATCACAGGAATTCTCCCATTATATTTACTGGACAAAGAGGAAGGTGCCTTTTATTCCTACTACTTACCATTGCAAAGGATGGCTCGGCTCAGTCCTAGGGCATCTGCTGTCCCAGAGCTCATGTTCTCCACCAGCCGGTGCTTCACTTTCTTCAGCACTACAAATCAAGAGAGATTTGCAACTCAGAAGTAGTGTGGTTTTCACAGTCACAAAGAACACGCTGAACAGAACTCTCAGGCGTCTAATTTCACACTGGTCAGACACAGCCTAATTCAGCACAGCTCAGAGAGGAAGTGAATGGAGAGAGAATGCCACAGAAATTAGATATGAAGAAGATCTTGGCATAGGCAGTGCAGGCCTGTAACAGATTCTCCTGAACTATTTCCCAAGATTTGGGACCATATCTTGATTAGCGTATTCATTTTACTATTCCAAAGAAATTAGAAGAACAATATAAGAGTACGGCAGGTAGGTTTTACTGCTCAGCTAAATTTCCATTTCCTTGGAGTTAAAAGCTCCTGTACCCTTTCTAAAGAATTCCACTGCCTTTTGGTAGTAATACCCTTCAAATTCCTGTAGACAGTTACAGCCTCTTTGAAATAAATGACTGAACTATGTGTCTTCAGAGCCAACTGTTCAGCTGCAGTTCCCACTAACGTCAGCTGAAGACATGGATATCCAGCACTTTGAAAAATCAGACCTGCCTTTGCTCATATTTTTCCTCAGAAATCCATTTCCCAGCTAACTTCCCTTTGGTTTGTCAACACCTTCACTAACAAGGGGGAAGGAAACCAAGAATTAAAGAAATAGGTAAGTAGGAATGTACTTTGCTCTTTGTCCTGTTCAGGTTCTCCAAAGGGCGGGAAGGTGGCCACATTTAAAGAGGACACTTATATAGGTCAAACTCCTTATTTAGGTTTTGTTAAAAAAATAACCCAAGCCATATAGCTATACAGAAGGCAGGGTAGGAGGGGTCACCTTGAGAGACTAACTTGTTTGAGAAGATAAGTTTTTGTAGGCTACAGCCTACTTTGTCAGACACTGGGAATGGAGTACACATAGCTGTACAATATGAAAAGGAATGGTCTTGTGAGTGTCCGAAATGAGAAACCAGAAACAGCATTTTGGGACTGAAACTTTTCAATGCACAGCTGGAAATCCAAATGCACCCACAAAGATAGTATGTATTAAAAAAAACAAAACAACAACAAGCAACACTGTATTTCACAGTCTAAACTGAGTACAATACAGAAAAACAAGCTACAACAATGATGAGAATCACGTTATCATTTAGAACTTTTCTCATTTTGAATAATGCACCATTCTTCATAACATCAAGACATTTTTAGCCCATGGTTTATCCTGACAGTGTTAATTTTAAAAGGATGAGAATTAAGCAGCAGCAATGAAAGAAATTTTATTTTGGTTTCAGCTCAGATTTCTCCATTACCCTGTTCACAACCTGCCAAACATGGCAACCTTATGAGCAAAGGACAAAACCAGTACACCTTACCAATGTCCAAGGACTTGCCCTGCTTTGGATCGGCTTGCAGTTTGTTGTAGTGAATTGTCACCTCTCCCTGGAAGAAAAAGCAAAGCCTGAGGTGTCATTCTGGAAATGAGCAGTGGACATCACCTCTACTGCTGGACAAAAATTCATATACAGTGAGCCAACCTATTCCACAGGCCCCCTCCTACCACTTACCTTTACTATCTGTATCATTTTGGCCACCTCCACTTTGGTTTTCCCTTTGACTGACTTCCCATTTACTCCTGTGATTTCATCACCAGCTGCCACAGTTCCATCTAGGGCTGCTGGAGTGTTATCAAAAACCTGGGAGACGGGAAGAACAGTAGAGGAAAATGAAAATGGGTAAAGAGGGGAAGAAGAATGAAGCGATGAACAAAGACAGTAACAAAGAAGAAACAATTATCTTCCTGCCAGTTATTTTCTTGCTCTGATTTTGTCAGTTTAGTTTATGAGGAAGCCTCATTTCCCCTTGCATCTGAACCCGTAACTGTAATAAACCCTCAAAGAAGCAGAGATGGACTAATCACCCAGTTCCTTCTTGGACTGTCATCTTCATTTTGTGTATCATCTAGGGCAAAGTTTCCTAAAGTTGAGAACCTCACATAGAAGGTGCTACTCTCTCCCTTCCCTGTACATTTTAACATGCTCTCAGCACTCAGTAGATATACTATAGGGAGGATGTGCTAATTCAGAAGCCCTAAATTTATCCTTACACAGTTTTATCTGAGACATTCCTATTTATGAGAGAGAGAGAGAATACTTCACACACTAACTAAACCTGAAAAAGAAGGTTCTTCAGGCCTCCTTCAACTCTCCCCTCTCACACCTGACTTTGCTTTACAAAGATTCCTCTGCCATGAGTACTCACCTGAACAATATAGAGACAGGGGCAGTACTGTGCTCCTCCCCCAATGCTGATCCCAATAAGATTCTGAGAGTCCTTCTGCAAGGTTACCGTCCCAGGAACAGTGGGGATTCCCCTAGAACAACAGGGAGAGACAAGTAATAACTAGCACAGGCAGGTAGAAGCATACCTGCATCTGTGTGTAAGATGCTGGAGACACTAGAATATGAAAGCACATCCCATTCCTTTCATCTGAATACATCATATTATTGCTTATCTTACCAGCTTAGATTGTAGGAACCTGCACAAATAAGATTTAGATTTTAGTGGGGAAGGGGGTCGTGGCATAAAAATGTGCTGCATGGGTTGGATTCAGCCTGCAGTCCCATGGCTATGCTCAGTACACAGGGCCAGTTCCAGCACTACATGTGGCACATGGGGTGGGTGTGGTGGTTGCTGCATGCATGGCTGCACCAGACTGTCACTACATGCTGGATTTGACATGCCAAGCCAGTCTGAAGACCCGATTTGGCCCACAGACCACCCCTGTGCTACAGACCTGGCCCCACAGCCCAATGAGTTAGATACCCCTGATTTAGATTCATGTGCGCAAAGTCTAGAGACTAGTGATTATGCATGTAATGATGGTCTGGCTCAAGAGAGCAGATGCCATGTTGGGGAAAAACTATGCCCCCTCCTTCTGTCATTGGGAGCAGAAAGTGTAAGGGAGAAGAGGTGGAAGAGGCATCCACCTTCACTGGATTCTGTGAAACATACCCAAGATGCACAAATATTTTCAAAGTCATTTTATCAGGTCTGTGTCTGAGAGTTATGTAAATAATTATGCAGCAGGAATAAGATGCAGCTGACATTTAGCACTAGTCTCACAATAACAACTGCCTGTATTTTCCTCCCCCATAACTATCTTTCCAGTGGTTTCATGTCAGGTGTTTTCCATCCCCCTTTCACAGACCTAAGAATTCCACATTCTCTATTTCTTCCTTGGTACTGCTCTCTCGTCAGTGTAAACCACTCCGTAGGTAAGATCTCCAGATAAGAACATGATCAACAAGGCTTGCAATCAGAAAGGTAGGTGGAGTCACTACAGAGCAACAGAAAACATTTGGCTCTGTTCACTGCTACCATAATGCTCATCCCCACTAGGCAGAAGGAGTGAGTAGTTGTTGGAAAGAAAAGTGAAACACTCACAGTTTATCCTCTTCGATGTCGTAATCCAAATCTGAAAACATTGCTCCGGTTGGATAGGGACGGTGGCCAAGAAACTCTGTTTTATCCCAAACCACCTAGGTAGAAAGAAACAGAACAAAATCCAATGATTCCAACATTCAATTAGTGGATTCTTCTATAGTCAACAGCTAGAATAGGAGAATCAATCTGTATCCTCGGTTGATCCACCTCACTCTTCTCTAGTTAGGGACTGGAGCTCTCAGTTTTCTCTTCTGCCTTAGAAAGAAGTTATTTCAAACTGTCCCCATTGCCTGCTCTCAGGAAACAAAAAGAAAAGAGTCTTATTTTTACCCCTTAATTTCCAATAGCTTTCTTGTTTCCCCCAGCCACAAAGATATGAACACTGCTCAGGGCAGAACAGGAACCATTTGGGAAGCAGATTCTTTATGTATGCATCCATCCCACGATATTTCTCAGTAGTGTTGAGGTGATGCTGTTGTCCTGATAGTCCAACAAAAAAATGTGAGTGGAATAAATTCTCGTGGATGATATCTTTTATTGAACCAACTGCATGGTTGGTCTAAAATCCGGGGTGGGCAAAATATGACCCGTGGGCCGGATCCAGCCCACCAGGCCAGTCTATCCGGCCCGTGAGGCCCCTAAAAAATTTAGAAAATTTAATATTTATTTGCTCCTGGCTGCCTATCAAAGATGACAGGAGCCAAGGGCAGTAGGACCCAGGGGAAGCCGGCAGCAGGACCCAGCAGCAAGGTCCCCCAACCAGAAGCCCCTGCCTAGCAGAGGCTTCTGGCCTGGGACCATGGGGCTGTTCCTGCTGCCCTGCACTGGAGAGGGAAATGCGGCCTTCGACAGCTTGCCAGAACTTGGTAAGTGGCCCTCCGCCCAAAATAATTGTCAGTCCCTGGTATAGATGCAGGCAAGCTTTCAGATATCACCCTCAGGACTGAGGAAAGGTACCGTGACACCTGAAAGCTTGCCTCTATCTATCCCAACCACTCAGTTGGTCCAATAAAAGATACTACACGTTGCCTCTCAGTATTTCTCAGCAATCTCTGGTGCCTTATACCCTGCACACACTGAGTATTTCAGCTTCTTGATTCTGAGATAAATGGCTCTGCCTGTCAATGCCTTGTTTTTATTTGGTAGGAAAGAAGTAGTAAGGGAACAGTTTTGCACAGTTTTCCTAACTATTTTTTTCATGCAAAGTATTCCCATTTCCAATAAATAACCTTTCCTAAACTTTCTGCCCCTCCCTCCTTTTTGAGCACAAGAGGAACCAGCATTTCTCTCTCTTTATCTTTTCTCAGTCATAAGGGTTTCTTATAGTTGGATGACATGGTTGCTGGGAAGCAGGATTAGAACTGGCCAGAGGGTTTGCTTTTTTATGAGCAGGGAAGTCATGGTTGGGGTGGGAGGTGCAGGAGAGAGAGTGGCATTTTGGGGAGTTGGCTGCTGTTTGCTATCTGTGTGCCGTGTGCCTGTTCCTGCAAGCAGCATCATGCCTTGTGGATACAGTGGGATATAAATCCAAGTATAACTGTTTTTATTAGTAATAGTGGCAATTACAGGTACTCCTCACTTAGCGTCGTCCCAGTTAGTGTTGTTTTGTTATTACATTGCTGCTCTATTGGAGAGCATATTAATTTAAAGCCACACAATGTTCAGTTATAGTTTGGCCGCTGCGTGCTAGTAGGCAACTACTGTATAATATTATACTTCTAACTAATACAATAATGTAATATATAAGAATTCAAAAATAATAGTCATATGGAGTCACAGAGAAGCAAGTCTGGAAGGGACCTCCAGGGGTCTCCTAATCCAACCTCCTACATGAGGCAGGATCATCCCTCTCCAAACCATCCCATACAAACCATGATCTAAACTCTACATAAGACTGCTGTATTTGTAATTATCATTACAATATAACATCGTAATAAAAGGTAGTATAATAATGTAATGCAGCAACAACAACAACAATATATCGCAAGCACCATCGTTCTTGTAGCAAAGCAAGGCTGGAAGGGAAATCCAGAGGTTGTGGAGATCAGGGGTTCCCAACCTTTTTTGTACTAGGACCCATTTGTTAACATCAAAGACCAGTCCCAACCTGCTGCCCCCAAGCCCTGTGTGTGGGGCAGGGGTGCACGGGGACCCCAAGCAGCCCCTCGCAGCCTGGATCTCTGTCATCCTACATGGGCACAGCCACGGTTTCCCAAGTTTTTCTCCTTCAAAGGAGAACCCGTGTTTAAAGTTCCTTCTTGACCCTTTCATATATTCTTGTGACCCACTTTTGGGTCTCCACCCAGGCATTGACAAACACCAATCTAGTCCAACCCCCGGCCTGAGGCAGGACCATCCTATGCAAACCGCGACTAACCCCCGCACCACACGGCCCCGGACCCTGACAGCACAGCCCTGCCCCTCCCCTGCGGCAGGTGCAGCACGGCCCGCGAGCCCCTGCCCCGCGGTGATGCACTTGTCAGTGGAGCTCAAGAGCTCCCAGGCAGAGCCTCGCCCCCAACCCCCGCAGCCGGTACCACGGGTGACACCTTCCTTCCTGCCCCAAGCCCCGCAGCGCCCCCCGCTGGCCCCTCCGGGCGGGGCAGGGTCCCAGCTCTCACCGGAAGTGGCTGGCTCCAACCCGGCCCCGCATCCACCTGCCGCCGCCCCCGCACCTGTCAGAACCCGATTCTCTGCGTCACTTCCGCGCCGCGGCGGAAGCCGAGCCAGCTCAGTCCCCTCCCCCCTTTGTTGGGAGGCGGGGGGAATCACAAAGAGGAAGAGAGCCGGGGCTTGCGCGCTCCCATCTCGCGAGAGTTGAGGAACGTGAGGCGCAAAGAATTAGGGGAGAAGGGAAGGAAAGGGGTGACGTGTAAGTGCAGGTTGCCATGGCGACAACCAATGGAGGAAGGGGCGGGGCCGTGCTGGGGGTTCGTGACTTGTTGGCGGACATGTTGTGGAGCAGCGGCTGGGCTGTGATGTCCGTACCGCAACACCCCCCCCCCCCCAGGGCCGCCCCCCAG
>NW_017729022.1:63206489-63246801 GCF_001723915.1 Gavialis gangeticus
CCCAGTCTCCTACCAAACCCTGAGGCTGCCTCACACATCCGACCACCCAATCAGCCCAAGGTGAACACGTCCCCACTGAGAGGAGGTGCGCAGGTAGAGGCAGTTGTCAGTGCCGACTGGAACGTCTGATGACCCTGTAGCTAGGGTGCTCAGTCTCACAGGCCAGGCCTGGCCTTCACAGCCATGTTATCCGCAGTCCAGGGGTGCAGAGCATTGGCAGCTGGGGTGCGGTGGCAGCCGACCACTGTTCCCCTGCTGTTAAGTGTCCTGTGGAGCCCTGTGGGCCGCAAAGCATGCACTGGATTGCACAGGCAGGGCCCATTGGGGGAGCGCAGGGCTGGGCTGTGCAGGCAGAGCAGCACAGGGCTGAGCTAGGCCACGGGGAGGCAGCACAGGCCAAATCCTGATGCTCAAGGCTGGGTCCAGACCACGGAGTAGCTCTGAGCCACTCCCGGTGGGAGCAAAAGCCAGAACACCACCACTTGCTCTGAATTTCATAGATTTCATAGACATTTGGGCAGGAACAGACCCCAGAGGATCATTGAGTCCAGCCCCTTGCCCCAGGGGCAGGAAGTCAGCAGGGATCATAGGATCCCAGCAAGATAAGCATCCAAATGTGTCTTGAAGGTGTTCAAAGTGGGTGCTTGAACCGCCTCCGGTGGTAGTCTGTTCCAAACCTTGGGGGCTTGTACAGTGAAGAAGTTCTTTCCCGTGTCCAGCCCAAATCAGTTACAGTGGAGTTTGTGACCATTCGATCTTGTCATCTCTTGGGGGGCTCCAGCGAACAGACATTCCCCCAGATCCTGATGAGCACCCCCAATAAACTCACAGGCGGCCACCAGACCACCCCTGAGCCTGCGCTTTTCCAGGCTGAATAGCCCCATTGCCCTCAGCCCCTCATCATAAGGTCTGTTTTCCTGACCTCTGATCATGTGCACGGCCCTCCCCTGCTCCCCCTCAAGCCCCTCCACATCCCCTCAAACCGCAGAGCCCAAAACTGGACGCAGCACTCCAGCTGCAGCCCCACCAAGGCCGAGTACAGTGGGAGAATGACATCCCGGGATCTGCTTGAGAAGCATCTGTGGATGCAAGCCAGTGTTTTGCTCACTTTACTAGCCGCAGCATCACACTGAAGGCTCGTGTTCATCTTGTGGTCAACCACGATGCCCCAAGTCCCCTTCACCTGTAGTGCTAACCAGCGTAGCACTACCAAGCCTATAAGCATGGTGCAGGTCCTTCCCCCCAAGGTGGAGAACCCTGCATCCCTCGGTGTTGAACACCATCAGGTTCCCATCTGCCCATTTCATGAGTCTGTTTAGATCCGCCCGGATCACCCTCCCATCCTCAGGTGTGGATGCCTTGCCCCAAATTGATCTTATTTGGTTCGTATGAAGTCAGCGAGACATCATACGGGCTCACACAGGTGACCACTTCTCTTTGTTTTCTGCCACCACAATAGCCAGTGGGCTGTGGCATTAGGTGCTGATGGATCTGAGACATCTGGCACCCATGAGGACACCCGTTGTGGATGTGCCGAGTGTGAGTGAGAACCCCATGGAAAGCAGGGCAATACCCCGGAGTTCTGACCCAGTCTTTAGAAGTCAAAGAGCAAGGCCTTGTCCATTGCAGAGCATGTGGCAAATAAAAGACATCAAAAAGGGTCCTGTCATAGGGAGTTTTCAGAAGAGGCCAGGCATGATGCAACAATTCTGGGCTGATGCTGCAGAGGCAACTTTCCAAAGGGTTTGGCATGGCAGAAACTTACAAGAAGCAACGTTTGAAAAACAACCCATAAACCAACCTTTTTAGACACGAGGTACTTCTCGATAGGCTCAAGGCACCCCCTTGTAAAATGTTTTTGTGCAATGTTCCCATTCAGGATGCAGAAGGGTTAGTGGTCAAATGTTTCAATGATTTCTACCTCTGCTGAGAGGGTTTAATAGTTGAAAGAATGCTTTGATTTGGTAAAAGTATACTGTGGCCTGTCGTATCACATGTCATTTCTTCCAGTCATTGACGAGCTTGTGAAGAACTCCAAAGCTGCCCAACCTGACTTTTTGATGTAAAACAAAGTAGAAATATGCCCTTTGATGAGGAAAATCTTCTCTGTCTAGAAATGAGGATTTGCCCAGAAGGAATTACCTCTCCCTCAATGAGTGTATAATATATTTCTTGAGCCTAAGAACCATATTAATCCAAACACTTAAAAGTGAAGTCACCTGTGCTGCTGCAGGAGGAAGTGAGCAACAATATATTGTTAAGAACACGTGAAGTTCTAGATATGAGAGTCATGATTTACTTTTCAAATTAACCAAAATAAAAACTAAGTGCTTCTGACCAGAACCTCATCCCTCTGTAGGGAAGCCAGGGCAAAACCCTTGAACTCAAAAGTAAGTTTGCCGCTGATTTGGATGAAGAGGACAAGCTGGTGACACAGGCTGACCTGGACAGGTTTGCGAGGTGGGCAGATCATAACGTGATGAAACACGGAGAAATATAAAATGCTCCATCTGGGGAGAAATAATTTGCAACACATTTACAGGCTTGGCAGTGCTACACTTGCCAGCACCACAACTGAAAGAGACCTGGGGGTCCTGATAGACCACAGAATGAAAATGAGCCACCAATGTGATGGCATAGCTGGCAGAGCGAATCAAACATTGGCATGCATCTACCGATGCATCTCGAGCAAGACTAAGGATGTCATCCTCCTGCTTTACTCTGCCTTGGTGAGATCGCAGCTGGAGTACTGCTTCCAGTTCTGGGTGCCGCACTTCAGGAAGGATGTAAGAAGCTCGAGAGAGTCCAAAGGAGGGCCACGTGCATGATTAGCGGTCTAGTGAGCAGGCCATATGAGGAGAGGCTGAAAGACTTGGGACTGTTCAGCCTGGAGAAGAGAAGACTCAGAGAGGACTTGATGGCAGCCTATAAGTATATTAGGGGAGTACATCATGGCCTGGGGGAGCATATGTTTCCCCAGGCACCCCAGGAGAAGACAAGAAACAATGGGCACAAACTGATTGAAGATCACTTCAGATTGGACATAAGGAAAAATTTCTTTACAAGTCAAGTGCCAAAGGTCTGGAACAGACTCCCCCCAGAGGTTGTACAGTCAACTACCCTGGTGATCTTCAAAAAGTGTCTTGATGCCCAGCTTGCTAGGATCATTTGACCCCAGCAGTCTTTCTTGCCTAAGTGCAGGGGGGTGGACCCAATGATCTTGTAAGGTCCTTTCCAGCCCCTGACATCTATGAATCTATGAATCTATAAGTCAAGATTTCACCTCTAGAGCCAATGAGCCAGATCCTCAGCTGATGTAGGTCTGCATTACTCTGTGAACTTCAATGGAACTAGGCCTACTGATGAGGTGGCCTTATGAGATGGCTCTACAATTCTTGCAAAAGTGTTTTTATTTTAAATTCCCATCTCTGAAGTTCTCTTTTGTTCTTGGGTTTAAATAATTAACCCCTTTTTTCTTCCTTTTACTTAATTTAAAAAAATGTACGTGAGTTTTAATATGGTCCCATTTTTTCTGAGTATGGGTTACCCCAATAAAGACAATTAAGCAGGGCAAATTGTATTATTACTACTACACTTCAAAGTGACAGCTTGGACTTAGATTGGGGTTTCATCAGGCTGTGCTTCACAAAATACATAATATGGGACATTACCGAACTCACAGACCTTACAGTTAACTAGACAAGAAGTTGGAAGGTAAACAGAGGAGTGAAACACCATGTCTGAGGCAGTAGACATAAATTCTAATCCTGGCTCTAACACTGGCCTTTGACAAGGAGTCTCTGCCTAGAGCCATAGCCACTGTAGAATACTGCCTTTTTGTGATGAGATCTGCATTGCTTGCAGTTACCTTTGGGAACACTGAATCCTAACTTTCACAGGGATATGGCCACCTCATAGTGAGTATATTGACATCGGTGACACACAAAAG
The DNA here is from genome assembly GCF_001723915.1 of Gavialis gangeticus. Lineage (NCBI taxonomy): Eukaryota > Metazoa > Chordata > Crocodylia > Gavialidae > Gavialis > Gavialis gangeticus. The sequence goes on from NW_017729022.1 coordinate 63,210,439, forward strand.
TCAGGAGACTTGGGCATCTTACCAGCTTTGACATTCTGTGCCATTTTTGTTCAATGACCTGGATAAAGCAAGTCACTTTGGCTCTCTTTGTCTGCTTCTTCCTCCTTCTGTAAAACTGGGAAAACATTATTTCCATACTTCACACTGATATTGGGAGTGTTAATTTACACATTTTAAGTCCTTTAGAAAAATGGAATCAGCTAGCGAAATGCACTGTTTAGTTATTATTAATTTTAAAAGCCAGCTTTCAGTGGTGTTGTTCATTTCTAGCAATGCAGACATGTTTTTCTAAATGCCAGTTTCCTGAGTCAATAGGACCACTGTAGGAAATTAAACTACAGGCATCTGAAGGCGATGGGGGCTACAGGGAAGGAGATATGAGTTGCAGCCCTTGCTAAAAGGTGTGTGTGTGGAGGGGGAGGGATATACCTCCAAAAAGCCAATTCAAAATTCTCCCTAACATTGCAGAAAAATGCACTGGGAGGTTATTGCAAATACAATACCCCCATCTCCTCTTGTTCCTGAACAATACAGAGAACATGTGACCCTGGGGCCAACTCCCTTGGGTATGCTTCATTTCTAAGGAAACGGTTCCACCTTCTGGCCACTGTTGAGAGCTTCGGTTGCAATGAAGACAAACCAGAAAGTAACATACTGTAAAAGATACTTGGAGGATTGGTTGTGGATTTACTGCAAAAAGAAAAATATATTTTGAGTAACGCTCCAGTTCAAATAATTTTGCAATGCATTACAGGAATATTAATGGAGTTGGCCTTATGACTGGCAGTGTACCAAACTGCTACAAGCAGAGTTCAGAGCACAAATTCCTCCCGTCTCCACTTCTGGTGCTGGAGTTGGGGTTAGGAAGGCTGGCATTGAGTTGTTCCTTTCTCTTCTGGTCCCAGTGCTAGAACGAAAAATAAGCTAAAGAACTGGCCTGGAATAAAATGTTCCCAGGAGCCATTTGATTTGCGTGCACCAACTTAAAACACGGCTAAACTCTGAAAAATGGGGCTCATCTATTGCCTCTCATTGGCATCCAATTCAAATGTTTTTTATAAAAAACCGTTTCCACCCCTTCAACTACGAATGTTTCAAACTCAGCTGCAGCTCAGGAAGTCAAATTGGCTGGTTTGCTGCTTCTACTTCACCACCAGTGATAAGGGTACTTGGTGCAAATCAGATTCTTAGACTAGTTATTCTCTTGATTCCTGAATATACTTCTCCAAGCCAGACTTCAGCTAAGGCTCACAGTTCCAGCTGCCTTTTTAATACCTCACTCTCAGAGCTGTCAGCTCAAAGTCAGCACAGTGAAAACTGTGCTCGTTCATCCTTAATTCTCTCTCCTCTGGAGATTCTCTGTGGGAGGACAACAGAATCCTCTCTGGCCTTAGCTTGCTCACATCTCCTCCACCTGGCTTGCCCCAGTTCCTCCCCTGTCTGTTCCCCATTATATACTCCAGACACATGGAGTTGCGTCTACAAGATACAGGGAAGAGGGAGACGGTAATGAGACGGCATTAATGTTTTCCATGTTCCATATAGAATATGGAAGTACTCTGCGCAGAGTGTAGGCTTCTAAGTCTGAGTCTGCAGGGCTCAGAAGGAGGGAAAAATCTTTTTAAAAGCTCTAATCATGAGCTAAAAAATCATTTCTTAATGTTTGCATCTTGCAGCTGTAAAGTTCAATATCCCAAGACCTTCATAGGTTAGAAATAAGTTCTGTTTGTCCCATCAGCAACTAGAAATATCCTCTTTTCTATAAGTATGAAGCTCCCATTTCTAGTTCTATATAATCACATAACCGTAATTATGGCCTGGGTTTCAGACTGGTGTAAGGAGCAAATTTCCCATTTGAGGGACTTTTGCTGCTCGGATTTGTTGGTGTTGTTAAGTAAGTGTCACCTGAGGAAAGCAGCCTGGGGGTTTGGGATGTCAGAAGCTTTTCCAGAGGGCAAAGGGCAGGTGGAAGGCAAAGATGCATGATACGGGCAATTTTTTAGATGACTGCAATTTATCATGTGGCTAGCATGTCCATATAAGTAGTGCAGCTAACTATGGATATCTCTTTAAATTAGTCTAACACCAGCAAAGCTAATTAACAACAAAAAAAAAAGAACCACGGCAAATTTCTTTTCCATACACAGCATTGGTCTTTCGCCCAGATGACAAGTTTTGTTTATTTTTAAGTTGTACTTGGGTGTTTTATTTTTTGGTGGTGGTGTAGAAAGGTGAGGAGTGACAATTTGCACTAGTGCATTAACCCACCTTTAGAAACCAAGAAGCCAAAGGGAGTTTGTCTGATCCCACAGGTGGAAAATTTGGGCCCTGGTTTGGGTTGCAATTTAAATTTCCGTGGTGACTCATCCTATCCACGCCATGCACATACATCAAAGCTGCTGCATGGTATAGCAGGTCTGGGCTCAAGAGATGATTCCAGACTGGAGCTTCTGCTGGCCAAAAGAAAAGTACACTGGCAAAACTACGTTGGAGATGGGGCAAAACTGGAGCAGCTGCAGCTGTGACTCAGGGCTAAGTTGTGCTGACGGAGTTGTGTGTGAGGCCCACAATTGAAATAGTTGAGGGGGGGGCTCCAGGTCAGGACTCATGTACATCAGCAGACCAGAGGGTGGGAAGCAGACAGAGTACTTGCCCTCATTATGCATGGGTCTAAGTTGTCCAATTACCCCATCCTGTTTCACCTCCAGAATGTAAAAGTCTCTTGTTGACAGTGGTCATAATTCATAGCGACCCCCCCCCCCGCTCCATTTTCCTTACAGAGAATATGCGCCTTTGACGAAGAGCGAATGAAATGGCTTAGTCAAAGAACCCCTCAAATGTGTGGGACCCCTGCACTTGGCCACCCTTGCCCACTTCCCGACTCTATTTCTGGCCCAGTTTGGAGTTTAAGTGGGTTGACCTTGTGACCTGGCTGCCCCAGGGGTGAGTGATGAAAGCGGATGGAAGCTTCACAGTCAGGTCTCTTGTGTGTGAGCCTTTTGTTCAAGTGGCTCGGGTGTGCGGTGCTTGGGACAGTGCTCAATTGTTCAGGGGCATTACTCTACCCATCATGCCCTTCCCCTGGTGGCCCCAGCCCCTCTTGCTCATGCGTGGGAGGGAAGCGGCTACTTCACTCACGATAGGAAGGACAGAGGCACTGTTTTCTTCAACATCATTGGAGACCATTTCTCAAACTATGAGTAAATTTCAGAGGTTGCCCCAACCTCCCTCCCTTCCATCTCAAGCGTTGTTTCTCCTCGCCTCTTTTGGTTTCAGAATGAAAACACCACCTTCCTCTGTCCCTCTCACGCACATGCATGCACACACCACACCATGGGCTTCCCATTGGAGTTCAGTCAGCCTATCTATCCTCCTGCATCACAGAAGGGGACCGTCCAGCCCTCTAGTCCTCTCTGCCCCTTTTTAAGTTGCCGAGGGTCATCCAGGGGTAGTGCAGAGGCGCCTTGGCAGAGATGTGAAATGTGGCAGGTTGAAAGAGATATACCCTGTCAGAACTGCATGGGTAACTAAGATCAGATGGATGTGCCAAAGGCTGAGATTGAGGAGATTTGGCAGACCTGCAGGTAGATGATGATGATAGTAAAGGATGTTTCAGGGCAGGACCATGATGCATGAATAGAGCTGCGTGCATAGGAAGTCACCTCTCTACCTTACCTTAGTCAATGTGATCAGTTTCTCTCCTGCTCTGCCCCCTCCTTTCATTTTAAAGCAATTCCTTCCTGGGCTTTACATCTTTATTACTGATGGAAGGTTTAGAAGGAGCCCCCTGGACCTCCCCTCCTCTGTTATGGGGAAGTAACTCCACAGAGGAAATGGATAAAAAGACAAAAGTGTCAGGGTTTAATTACCCTATTGTGCACAGGGCTGAATGATGGTCAGAGACTGTCAGTGGGTCACCTATTAGCTCCCAAGCAGTGGGGGAGGAAGTAGCCGAGTAAGGTATTCCCATAACATGCCCGGATTCACGAGAGTTGGAAGACTCAGAGATCTAGGCCCCTGGTGAGAGCTCCATTCTTGAAAAGGAACCTCCCTTCCATGGTCCACAGAAATGAAGATGTCCCAAACCTGGGCAAACGCAACTAGAGGGGTGGGGTGCTAATGTGTGGCTTCTCCTCCTTCCTTACCCCTACATAGAATCAGGTGAGGCTCTCTCCAAATGGGTGCCCTGGCTCCCCAAGGAAGTTAACTCTTAGACACCATGACCTGCGGAACTGGGCTCACTTCTGTCCCATGCATTGTAGGAATATTCCCATTTTTTCATGGGGCCATTCCTGTGTTCAGCCAGTCTCAGCTCTGGCTGAGATCTGGGGTCAATGAAGCAATCCCTGAATGGGTCTCATGATATGGAGTCATCATGTGCTGACACAGAAATGTGGTAAGAAGAGCACAGGCAGTGTGCCGTCACCAATTCAGTTATGCAGGATAAATATTGGTGGGAGCATCTTCTATACAGAGCTGAAGATGTATGAGGGAGTGTACTGGAGCCAGGGCCTCTCATGCTGGGATCTACCAAACTCCATTTTTCCATTCTTCTTGTGTAGAAGCAAGGAATATGATGATTGCTTGAGGTATTCATGGATGATACACCATAATTCTTCTCTGTGCCACATGGAGGCAACCACCAGAGAGAGACTGTGTAAATGAAAATGGAACAGGCTCCCACCAGGCAAGTTTTTGGATTTGCAGGCTGGATCAGCCCAGATTGGGTTCCCGGGGGGACTGGTGCTACTGGCCTGTGCCACTGTCACCATCCTCCCACCTCTCCCCGCTGCCCAGCCATAGCGTGAGCAAAGGCTCCCCACAAAGCTGCCCCTCCCAAGTCCATGGGTCAGATCCAATGACTTCATTCTTGTCTTCTGAGCCCATCTCCAATCCTGTCCATTCCTGTCCCCCTAGACCTAATTGTATCCCCTTCCCCATCCCATGCCCCTCCAGTCCTTCTGACTCTGTCCGTTCTCTTGCTCCATATTTTTATTTTCTTTGCTCCCTTCCCTCCTCTCTCATTCCCCTAAATCACACTCCCCATGTCCCTCCTTTCCAGCCTCCCTCATCCCATCCCCCTAGTGCTGTTTGCATGAGTCAGTTTTGGAATCATGAGATCACTGCTTTTTTCTGTCTCTGTTAGTGGGAACATCACATTAAGGAGCGTGGAGAAGTGACCGGGGGCCATTGGGGTGACTGTGACACCCCCTCTCCCAGCCCTCCCTACCCCGTCCCATTCTGTATCAAAGGAAGCCTTGTTGTCCAAAAGCAGAATGAGAAAAGAAGATAAAAAGGCGGAACATGTGATCTCATTGGCTTTTTTTAGCCCCCCCTCTTTCCCCTCTTCTCTTGATTCATCTAAAATTATCTATATAGGAATCCATAATCCACCCTCCTTCTTCTCATCTGAAAATGCAATGGGACCTGAATAATATTACCTATCAGTTACCATAAGGAGCAAAGACACCACCTACAGAATGCAGCCCTGGGACGGTGTTGTGTTTCTGCCACTGGAGATAGCCTGATTCTTTTCTCACTTTTGATGGTGTAATTCCTTTGACTTCAGTGAAGTGAAACTCAACAGGAGAATCAGACTCAGAGAGCAATTGCTTCACCAAGAGGATGTCTGAGAAGGTGCAGTGAAGAGTTTGTCACCATAGGAGGTGAAAGGCCGAATTTAGAGAGAAAGAGTGGTTGTCTGAAGGCATTGTACTGGGACCCAGAAGATTTCAGTCCAGTTCTTGGGGCTGTCTTAGACTCCCTATGTGACCTTTGGCAAGTTAACTCATCTTTGTATGCTTCAGTTCCCCTTCTATAAAATAGAGAAAATCATGATTATCTTTTAAATCAATTACACACACTTGGCAAGGAGAACCCTTTACTTTGTATGGCACCTGGCATAATTGGGCCAGGCTTGGAACAGTTTAAGTCCTACTGTAATGTCAATAATTACATCTTAATCTGTGCTGGGATTGAGTTAGAAATTGTCAAGATGGGAATCAGGAAGAGATTATTATTTATTTATTCATTATTTATTACTTATATCAGGCGTGTCAAACTTACAGCTCATGGACCAGATCCAGCCCACAGTCTGATCCATGGGGCTGCCCGTGGGGCCAGGAATTTAGGAAGAAGCAAGCAGGGATGGGCCTGAACATGAAGACCCACTGGGGACGTGTATTGGCAGCAGTGGGCAAGGGACCACTGTGTTAACCCCTGCAGGTGCTGCTCACCCCTCCACTGTGGCCATGCCAGGATCCGGCTTGCAAAGAGAGCCACAGTCTGGATCTGGCCCAGAATTGGCTAAGTTTGACACCCCTGATTTATATAGATGGGCATGACAGCATTAGAATGTGAGCTAGTCAGCATGCATTTTTCTTTCTTTCTTTTTTTTTTTTTTGCACTAATTTAACTATATCCATTTAGAAACAGATACATTAAAATCACTGAGGTGCCTGTGGAGAATCACTGAGTTTTCATCAACCCTGGAAGGCACAAGGATATCTCTGAGGGGTTATCTCTGTGGGAGACAGAGAGTTACAGGGATGAGACAAAGGCACTACAGACTTGGAAGGTTGCATTTTGAATGTGGGGAGCCACTGAAGAGCTATCCCTGTGGCAGAAAGAAGAAAAACCTGTGACAAATCACAGAGAGGTTCAATTATAGGGAGTTTTTATACACAATAACTTTAGAGTAGGGGGACCAATGAAGATATTTCAATTCATTTAACAAGAAGAAGCAGCTCCCATATCCAAACATCTGAATCAGTAAATATGGAGGAAGAAAGTGAACTGTCTATGTATAAAGCATGTTTTAAAAATCTAGACTCATTGGGCTCCTAAACACATGCAGGCAGGCTGCTTCGACGCGCTGTAATTACAGCATGTTGGAGCAAACTCTATCAAGTCTGCTGGACTGTGGTAATTACTGCACTCCAGCAGACTCCAGCGTCATGTGTATCAACGTCCCTGTGCTGAAAAATGGCAGTGGGGTGGCGGGCAGGCGGGCGGGCGAGGAACAGGCGCCGGAGGAGGACGTGGAGTTCAAAGCACCCCACTGACATTTTTCAATGCAGGGATGCTGATACACATGACACTCTGGGCACTTTTAATTAGCGTGGCTCTTGGTGTGCTAATTAAAACGCCCCCACTTCCTGGAGCATGTCTATAAAAGCCCAGTATGGCCACTGCTAGACTCCCGCCAGTTCTGGGTCCCTCTTGTTTGCTTCTCCTGAGACAGGCACCATGACTCCATTTGCAAGAGATTCTTGTAAACTTGACTCAATCTGTATCCCGCGTTGGTGCATCTGACTCATGCCCCCAATCCTGGGAGTAGCCTAATGGAAGACGTCAGGCCCTTCACAGATATTCTCAAGGTCCCAATCTGATAATAGCTAGAGAAATATTCACCATGACCACGCTATGGTCATTTTTTTTTGCCATTCCTTAGTCACTTGGCAGCCAATGGGGGGGAAGAGGCGGGAGCCGGGTAATGGGGGGGTAAGAGAGACACAGAAGAGGAAACAAAAGATTCCTTTGTGGCACAGAGAGAAAGAAAAGGGAAAGCATCACCAAATGCCCAGAAGCCATGTTTGTAACAAGAGAACTATTCTCTCAGCCTCTTGGAAAACAACTTGGAGTAAAAGACTCTGGTTGAATTAACCCTTCATGGAGACAACTCACCGAGGGCAAAGGACACGGGTGCTTTAGCGGGAGGGAATTCCAGCAGCGATCGTTCTTCCACACTTTAAAGATGGGGCTAATTATTTAAGAGGAGGATGTTGGGTGGCATGGCTATACCAAAATTAAAAATGTCAGCCATCCTTTTTCTGCAGGAAGACGGCCACCTAAAGTGTCAAAATAGTGGCCAGAGGTCTTAGTAGTGTGGGAAGACTCCAAACATCTCTTAGACTGGGTCTCTGAGCTGGCTCCTGGAGCAGAATTAATACAGCCACATTAGGTTAGGGCTGCAGGTGAGCTAATATGCTCTCTTTCTCAGCAACACTAGCGCAAAATGTTTCAGGATGGTGCTGCTTTGCACTGGAAGAACAAGCTTTCAGCTTTGTCTCCTTTCTCAAGGCAAGATAGTCTTCAGTTAAAAGTCATGCCAACGCTGAATAATTCTGTCCCATTCCTCGCTCTGTTATCCCATTTCTGGGTTGTCATGCTGTTGAGTTAAGACTGTTATTCTCAGCCAGAGTGATATGGTACTGTTAGCACTGTTAGGTGTGCAAGCCTGATTCACAAGATACACCCAGACTTTTCACATAGAAATCCATAGTGTGAAAAAGATTCTGCCCTGTTGTGGTCTGCCTGAGTTCTTTGCCAAAGAAGAATTGCTATTATTTTTCTGTCATCAAAGAAAGAGTGAAGACAAAGAGCTTGCATTTTCCAAGGGGTGCCTCGAGACGTTCAAAGAGTGCCTCGAGTCTGAAAAGGTTCAGAATGACGGGCTAATACACATCAGTGCCCTCTCCCATTTATGCTTTGGGCCTCTGGCTGTCTGAGAAGACTATTTTTTTGTAGATTTGTGGTTTGCACAAATTGAAGCTAGACGGAAACCAAAATAATTCATTCAGCAGTGACTTTCTGGTAACATCCAGATATTCCAAATAAGAGACCAGTAGATGAACCCTACTCCATCCCTTTCCAGCAAAACTTCCTCTTTGAACTGCTGGCTGTTCCTAGGAGCAGATCTATCATTCAAAGAGCAAACCAGAGTGAGCTGAATTCACCATTATGCCCTGCCCCCCAGCGCACAACTCTAGCCTCTAATGAGCTCTAGGAGATGTGGCCTTGACCATAAACCAAGAAGAGCACTTTCTGCCCTGGGCTGTGAAAGAGAATGAACCATGGGTCATGTGACGGAGCTCAGCACTAACCCCAGGGAACTAGACTGAGCCTGTCTCCAAGCCCTTTGCTGCTTACAGGAAGTGAGACAACAGGATATGAAATGAAATTTCATTTTCCTCGTGACAGTGCAGAGCAAAAGTTTGCTGCGCAGCAGGCTCTGCCTCTGAAGCATCCCTATATCTTTTTCCCCCTCCCTTCCCACTCCCCAGCGGCTTCAGTTCTAGGGAAGCAAGAGAACAAGCAGAAGCATGAAAGCGGGATGTCCTGTGTGGCAGTACAGTGTTCATCCTTCGGTTACCCATCTCCCTTCTCTCAGCCATGCCTATTGCAGTGATGCAATGTGCATCCCTGGAACATGTGGGTGAGGTGGGGCGACAAACGGACGCAGGCTACACGCCACATTACGACTTTGCTTTCGTAAATGAGTGATCACATGGGACTTGCGTGTGTGTGCATGTGTGTGTTCAAGCCGCATTTTGAAAAACAACCAAGGAAATCATGTGGCGACATGAATTCACAGACGCCTTCCCTCCCACCCCAACCTCCATTCTCTCCTTTATCTGTTCTCCCTCTCTCTGTTACTTGCAACCACAAATGCTGAAGCTGCATTCTGTCCTTACTAACTTCGGGCTGAGCCTTGGGGTGTTTGTGTTGGCACGTTTCAGCTGGCATCAGCCCCTCCTTGTGCTACTCAGACCACCTGTGTTGGGTAACTTCCCTCTTAAACCTCCCTTTGGAAATTCTGTTGTAGCCCTGAAGTTTTCTGATGTACATTTTAAATGGCATCATCCAGCTGCATGAGAAATTATTTTCCTTTCAGAACCTGTCAACATCTGCAACCCAAGAGGGAACACGGCTCAATGACTGGCCTCTATGAAGTTCTGGAGACAGCGATAGCACATGCACCTTTCCACCCTCCCACAGTCAGCACATTCGCTATGCCAGACCCGTTGTTTAATGCCATGGACCTTATGCAGCAATGACCCAGCTGAAGATGGGCCTTCATCTAACTTTGGCTGTTAGTCTCTTTATACCCAACTGGCACTTTGCTAAGTGAACTGCAGAGCCATTACATTTAATGGCTGGCGCCACCACTTCTAATCTAGCTTGGGAACCTAACCAATTCAGTGGCCCATGTATATCCAGGTTGCAGTGACCTCTAATCAACTCCTCAGACCTCTAATCAAAATTTGCAACGTCAAATTTAAGCCATTTCCAAATCGTGTGCCAGGACAAATGTGTGCTGGAGTGGGTTACCTAGAGAGGAGGTAGACTCTCCAATGTTACAGGTTTTGAAGGCTCAGCTCAACAAAACCCTGGCTGGAATGATCTAGTTGGGGCTGGTCCTGCTTTGAACAATGGGTTGGACTAAATGGCCTCCTGAGATCCCTCCCAACCCTAATTTTTGACGATTCTATGAAATACAAGAGCATATGGGCAGATCTAGAATTTTGAAAAGGGGGTACTGATGGTGAAGTATATCAGCACATATGAAACAACACATAGAAGCTTTACTAATTTAAGAGTGCCAGGAGCCTAGGGCTGTATTTTAATGTTTAAGATTATAAAGTAAAAACAACAACAACTTCATCAGAATGAGTTGAAAACAGTCTGCAGGACTGTGAAATGGGAGCTTCATTACCAGGAGTAGCCTGCAGCCAACAGAACTGAGAACAAAGGATAGCTTTACTGATGGAACATCAAGACAATTAAAAAGAAGGCAGGGTTGTTAATACCTGCAGAATGAAGTGTTTAGAAGGGATCAGGTAAATTATAATGAGCCATGAAGTCAATTGACTCCCACAGTGCTGCCTGACTTCCACAGCGCTGCCTGACTAGAAATGCTGCTGCCACTGCCAGGCAGTTGGTTTTAAACCTTGGGACCAAGAATCAAAGGAGGTTTTGGGGGGACACACACAGGGTGGTGCAAATGCACCAGTGCATCCCCCCTGGATCCATTCCTGCAGGAGCAGATGAATATGCCTTGCAAATAAAGGGCAATCCAGAAGACTAAAAAGAAAGTAAGTTTTACTGTAAGTCTCTGCCTTACCAAGGAAGCTCTGGAAAATGGAGTCTATGGGATAACTTATGGCCAACTTATTAGATGCTTATGGCCAACTAATCCTGTTGAGTGCAAAAATGCCTCTGAGTTATACACAACACTGGTTCCTAAGGATCTACCACTAGAGTCAATAGGTGTCATATCAATCTGTCTGCCCCAGTCATGGAATGAGTTGATAGGTTACCTCTGTAGAAATAGGCATAGCCAAACTGGAGGAAGGAGAAGAAGAAGCCACAGATACTATGACCATCACCACATGGGAAGGAATAGATTAATATAAAGGACACTGGCGATGAAGGAAAAGTGCAACACATGGGTGATATGAAACTTATTTCCTGGGCCCAGTCATATCACCTGGGCCATGGTGACAAAAAAGATTACATCACTGGAAGCTAGGTTTCTGTCTCCATCACCACTCACATAGGCTGAAAAAGGAGGGCAGTATTTAACCATTACCCTTCGGCAGATAAAACAAGGTGGAGGACACAATCTTGAGGAGGCAGACTAAAAGGGGCCTTATAGAGCAGGAGGGAGCTAAAGCTTCTGGGAAGACCCTGACATTTTCGTGGATCCATGCCTCACATACAATTTATGCTGGCTCTTCATCAAGGGAGGAGTGGGGGAATTGAAACTAAATAAACCTCCTGGGTCGCCACGATGCTTTGTTCCATTAAACAGCGCCCCTGGTTCAGGCACTCACCCCTCCATATGCCACTGGTATCATGAACTCTACAAAATCAGTGGCAGATAGGGATTATGTCTTCCTACCTTATGTTAGCTATTAAAAAAAAAACCTTTCTTCCAAATGTGTGTACGCACAAAAATGCATATATACAGATATGTAAGCCTGCGTATATATGTATATAGTGCAAAGGGTTCGATTCTAGAGTAAAAACCATAAGATTAACATAGAGTCACAAGGGCAGGATTTGATAGGATCTATTATATTGTGGCAGTACCAATTGGGGAAGATCAGCAGATTTCATGATTGTGTACCATAGCTGATGGAGGGAAGGTTCATAGAATCTGTGCTGCAAGCCATCAGAAAAGGATCAATGAGATTTTTGACCTGTGCCAGAATATTAGGAAGGAAACTGGCAAGCTGTGTGATGCTGGGGAAGGAGAAAATGGTGGACAGTTAAACCACTGGGCAATACAAGAAACGGAGAACTTAATGCTGGTGACTGGGGGAAGGACTGGCAAATTCCATTATGCCCATCAGGAAGAGATCATCTGGGCATTTGGCATCCTGCCAGAGCTGACTGGGAAGGACTGGTAAGGTCCACAGATGGCCACAAAACAATAAATACTCTGGTTCCACTACTCAGAGGGACCGGAGGGCTCTCTGGCATTGTGCTAAAGCTGATCACAGAGGCACTACTAGTTTCTGTGTGTCTATGCAAGGCATGGTTTGGTAGGGATTGGTGCACTCTGTGGTGTGTGGCAAAGCTGATTAGGAAAGGATGGGCAGGTTTGGCAGTGCTGTGCTAGTGACAAAGAAAAATTGACAGAACTCATCATATTGCTCATCCCTTGCTGTGTTCCTCTGTACCTGTGCTGCTTTGCCAGCGATGCCAGCCTGGTCTATCTGCTGCTGTGGCTCAGTGGTAGCGCTTTTATTTACCATGCAGGAGACCCAGGTTTGATTCCTGGGCATGCATATAATTACAGTCATTGAGACACTGAATGTCTGGACTTGGTCTGGCTTTTGATTATTGTCTCAATGGTCTGAAGGGGGAATGGACAGTCTGGACAGCCTCTGCTCCTTCATACTCCTGCCTAGGTATATGTGTTTAAGGTCCTGGTGGCTTTTTGCATGCACATCATAATCCAGAAGGATCGATGGTTGCCTACGATATTCTTGACTGTCTGTTGTTCCAGTTGCCAGCATGTATTACACTTCTTGTGAATAGTATGTCTTCTACGGACTAGTCCACAAGTCCATTACCTGTTTTATCTTCAGAGACTTCATCAAGACCCACTTTCTGCTGCAATACTGACATGAAAGCTCTTAGCTAATGACGCCTTGGCTAGGACAGCATAAATACTCACCATCTTCCATCCTTCTCCCTCCTAAAAAACCCAGACTTCTTTAAGTCATTCAAACCCTTCACAATGGACCATTACTAGCCTATGTAAGTCTATGTATTAATTGTCAGTCACCTCGGCTTTTTTCCATTTGTGCTACATATTACATAGTGAGATCAATCATAAGTATTTTGAGGCATGGACCCCACCTTCCTGTGTTTGCTCAATTCCTAGGCAATGTAGACCCAATCCTGATCATAGTTCACCTTCTCTATTGTAAACTAGAAAAAAGTGCTATAAAAATACAAGTGACATTGGAGAAGGATTTCCACTGCACCCACAAGGTATCAGGGGAGGATTGGAGGGTCCATATGGATGTGTTTAAGCCTGTTAGGAATATAGAGAAGCTTCACTGTCTTGTGTTGTAAGAATAAAGTCATATAATCACAGAAAAGTAGGACTAGAAGTGATCTCGGGAGGTCATCTAATTTAACCCCCTGCTCAAAGCAGGATTATCCTGTCTAAACCATCCTAGACACGGGTCTAACCTATTCTGAAACCCTCATGAATAACCCTCTCCCACAACTATCAGGCACAATGCCTGAAAACATCAAGGACACTTGCTGAAGAAAGTGACAAGGGCATCATCAATGTCCTGCCGTTGCAAGGAAAGGAAGTAGATTGTCCTAAAGAACAAATCCAGATTCTGATAGAAATATTAATAATTAAACATATTTTGAGGGTTTTAAGAGTTTGAACCTGCCTTGCCTTGAATTCTTGAACCATGGCAAACAACACTGTTGACATTTTTATTTGATTAGACCAAGTCAAATTTGACTGGATCAAATATAGTTGGAACACATTGGTCATAAATGAAACTAAATTGGACTGGGGAGTGGTTTGAACTAGAATGGAATGCTTTAGGCACAGTTGGTTAAGACTAAAATAGACTGGGTTTGATCTGGCTGAAATGGATAGCAAGGAATTAGGAATATTTGGACTTTGGTGGGTTTTAGTTTGGACCATAAGAATGGATCAAAGCATTTAGCATAGCTTGGCCAAGATGGAATACATTGCTTTTAACTAGGTTAGACTTAATTGCAATTGGCACTGCTTTGGTTCGGACTGAGTGCCCTTAGGTCTGATTAGAACAGGGTAGTCTGATTAGAGTTGGATTGAGTATAATGAAGTTGAACTGGACTGAGTTGGGTTGACTGTATTTGGGTAACATTTGGCTATAGAGGGGCTTGTTTGGCTTACATCAAACCAAGTCAGAGTGCAAAGTGATTTGTCAGCAGCTGTTTTCCATGGATAAGACAGGATTTTTTTAATGTGATCCTGGCATGGAACCTCTGACAATAGTTTTGGAGTTAAATTTGGCCTTCAGATCCCATCTGTTCCAAACTCTCCCTTTCTCTGCAGCCTCTGCAGGCTCAGCAAAATATGATGGCATGGACAAATGATCCAGCTAAAGTGAAAACAGGATGCAGGGATTTATAATGGATCAGCTGATGTGTGATAACTGTACCCACAATTACCTTGCAGTAAGTGAAAGCTAAACCAGGGTGCCTTCTCCCTGAATGCAACAGGGCTAAGTTGCCCCAGTAGGTTTTCACTTACTGCAGGATAACTGGGGACACATGAACATTTATCACACATCAGCTGTTTCAAGGTGGGTCCCAGCCCCCTGTTAGTGCACTTCAGTTTGATCGTCTGTCCCTAAAGCAAGATGCTTACTCCAGAACCTGGACATCCTCTTCCCGTGCCAGTCTGCCTATCACCAATACCTGTCACCACTCAGCAACCTAACTGACAAAAATTCTCATTTTCTGCAGGCCACCCTTGGGAACATTTGGACAGCCTACCTGTACTTTAAGGGAGTAAAGGGTGTTTTTGATCAATGCAGGAAGATATGGTTTACTTTTAATATTTAATAAACAGAGCCCCACAATGTCTGGTTGATTTTTGCATGTCCTTTCACAGTGGCTGATGAAGTGAGCTTGGGTTCACAAAAGTTTGTGCTCTCTATATCTATTTTACTTAGTCTATAGAAGTGCATATCTGCCCTGCCTTCTGACTGACTTCAGGTTATCACAGCGAACTACCTGTCTCTGCTTGTACAAAATCAGAGAGTGCATAACTGACTGTTTGTAATCCTTTGTACGACTATTGCTAATACATTAAATAAAATGCATCCAGTATTAATGGGTTTTAGGACATTAGATCCCAAATAAGTGGTGTCCCATCAAAAGAACTACATCTATTAACCAAAAGCGCCTTTAATACAAAAGCTTGTGTGATCACCCTAAGCAGGGTGATGGTCCCTTCTTCCCCACCTGCTCTCTTTGACTCTACAAGCAAAATAAATACAGAACAAGGGGTAAGAGATGGCACAGTCTTTGGTGGGATTGGTAAAAGCAGAGCCCCGTCTCCTTACAAAGCTAGCAAAGAATGGAGCAGGAGAGCGGAGGATAGCACAGCGCTGTACAGCTGCAGGGCTGCTCACAACAGGGCAGAGCACTTAGAGAATGTGCTCTTTGTTCCCTGCCTTTAAAGGGTAAGAGAAACACTTATGCATGGCAAATTAGCCCAAAAATGTATTTCTCTAAAACACCCAATTGTCTGGTCAGCTCTGCAGCTGCAGGGAAGTTCCAGAGAGAGAAGAGGGGGAGGGAAGGAGGGAGGTTTTGCTTGAGGGGGGTGGGGAAGGAGGGTGGATTGTGTGAAAGAGAAATTTTCATGTGTCAATTCAAACTGAAACTGAACAGATGATGAAAACAGGGGAGTGGGTGATGGGACCCTTTGCCTCTTGGATTATGGGGTCACTATGTGACCATGAATGTGTATATGGCTCTACTATTTGGGGAGTGAGGGGCAGTGATGCACAAAATAACTTAACACTGAGATCATTTTCCTATATACCCAGAATAAGTCATTTGCAGCAAATACTTAAATACAGGGCAGCATGTATCCTTCTGTAGCTGGAGTCCTGCACCTTCAATGGATCAGCTGTATCACCTCAACTGAGTTTCACCAGCTGCTATGTGGCACATGAATGGGATGTGAACATCCTTGTAAGAGCCTGATGACCCCATACTTTAAAATCTCTTTGGGTTAAAGGCTTTTAGGGTGTTAGTGTCTATTAGGGATGAGTTCTGAGTCTTCCAGCTGCTGATGCTGGTTCTGACTTTGAGGAGTTTGCAAAAGTGGAAGTAAAAGCTGAAGTCCAGTGCTTTATTTTTGGTTTAAAATTTCCAAGTGCAGGTACTTAGTGAGAGCATCAGGCCTCTGGTCAAGAATTGCCTCCCTACAAATTTAAGGACTACCAAACCAGAAGTGACAGCCACAAGACAAGCCTGAATTTCACTGAGAGCGCAAAACCTAGTTGTAAGATACTTGAAAGCTGCTGAACTGTTGCCAATGCCATGGAATGTCAAAAGAATTCAGATCAATCCTTCTTCCACAAAGGCTTCTTTAGACATCTACCAAAAGTAATCACATCCTGCATCTGTTAGGATCTGTCAGTTTTGGTTCTAAGAGGGAAACTTCTGCAGATCCTCGCTTTTGTAAGCAACAGGAACTTGGTATCACCTAGACAAAAGAAACTGGACCAAGCCAAAGGGTGAAATGTCTCTTCGCCATGCAAAGGCTGTAGGACACAGGGCAGGGGTCTTACATTTTATCAAGGCAAAAGATGGGGGTTTCAACTCCATATGAATACTGAAGATTTCCTCCTTGATTATTCATTGATATGTAGTAATTCATGCTTATGGGTTTTAACTGATCTATCCAAGATCCTCTTTGTTTTTGTACCCTTTGTCTCTTGGTTACTGTTAAATTCCTCAACCAATGAAATACTTCCACTAAAAATCTTATAACTCCCCAGGATCCCAATTCTGAAGTCCTGTTAACCTTCTGTTGCTGCGCTGGAAGGAGATCGGGGCAGTTTCCCTTGGATGCTTCTGCTAGAAAGCAGTAATACAGGTGGGAAACATAATGATTCCTTTTTCCTCCTCCCACCCTAACCTCTTGTGTGTGAAATCAAGGATATGACATGGAACAAACTGGTAAAGAGAGAGGGTAGCTACTGTACATGCAAGACTCACAGGAATTAGCTGAGTTATATTAAAGTGGAATCTCCAAATGAAGACAAACAGATCATATTCATACTGTTACAAAAGCAGCCAGGATGAAGTGGAGAAGTTGTGTCACAGAGATGGCCTAAACATCCCAACCCAGGGACTGAAGGAGGGCACTCTGGGTTGTGAAACGAAGCACTTGTGGACTGTTTTATTGTCGTTGCTTGGATCATCTTAGTTTCGTGCTCATTCATTGTTCCACATTAAGGTTACACTGGTGAGGAGAGGAAAAATTATTCATTTTAAGAGTTGCTGTGTGTTTTATATACCAGAACTTCAATAAATGTTTAGGGATGTTTGCCCTTATCCATTAACATAGTTAAAATTTGGAAGAGCCCCTCACCCAAAAGTCCCCTACAGCATCAAAATTTTACAGCCCCAGAATGTCACATGCCCCCCTCAGGGACAAACACAGAAATATGGGAAACAGAGTCCCATTAACTGTACCCTAAATTCTTAAGTAACACAATGGCTGGAATTATTGCAGAGCTAAGCTCCACTCAGGGCAGTTTCAGAGTGTAGCTGGCATAGACCAGTGGTTCTCAACCTTGTTAGACTGAAGGCACTCCTCAGAAAATGCCAGCTTGTAGTTTGCACTCATTTTTTGACAACAGAAAAAGAATAGACCAATTCTTCTGTTGCAAAGAACTCAGAAAGACTACAATAGGTCAAAATGTTTTTAACACTGTAGATTCATGGATTCATTTTTTAAAATTTCTGTGTTTATCTTCTGAATCATGTTTGCACAGTTAACACTATTAACATTGTGTGGTACCCTGCAGCATCCCTGAAATGATCTCAAGGCACCCCAGGGTGCCACAGTACCTTGGTTGAGAATTACTGGCATAGACTAATAAAAAAGCCTCCCATAGTTTGAGAAAGAACCATGGTAAGAAAGGGTGAAGGGGGAATAAGGATCCAAACATGACACATGTGAACGCCTGTTCACTAGAGTGCCCCATGGGATGACAAGGTCCAATGGTCATAAACTCCTCCAAGACCATTTTAGGCTGGACATCAGGAAAAACTTCTTTACTGACCGAGCCCCCAAGGCCTGGAATAGACTCCCTCCAGAGGTGGTGCAAGCACCTACTCTGGACTCTTTTAAGAAATGTTTGGACACTTATCTTGCTGGGATCCTTTGACCCTAGCTGACTTCCTGCCCCTGGGGCAGGGGGTTGGACTCGATGATCCTCCAGGGTCCCGTCCAGCCCTAATGTTTATGAAATTTTGTGAAAACCCCAGCACTTACTAGGGCACAGTGTGGAAAACAATGGAGACAGGGTCAGCCTGGGTGCAAGAATGGTTGGTCGTTATAGCCGGGCAAAATGACAAATGGTAAATTCACCAGAAAATTCATCAAAATTATTTGCATATGTGGGTCAAATGTAATGAATAGATTCAGGCAAAGAAAGAAGGATGGGAGAAGGGGATAAAGATATTGAAACAATTCATGTCAATATATTTAATTGAAACATTTTGTTTTGAAAATGCCATTTTCTGACATTTTAAAACTAACTCTTACTTTTTTCCCCAGTTAACTCAGGTCCATTTTTTAAAGAAAAATAGCACTTGTAAACAAAATGTCAACCTGAGTAACCCAAAGCCAAGCTGACAACATCCCATTTCAGGTGACATGAAACATGGCAGGGTGATCCCAAATGCTTTCATTTTTTTCATTTCATCCAGTACGAGCAAAACAAACAATTATGTAGTGTATCAGGGCAACCCAAACTGATTTCTTTTCCTCCTAATTTTTCATGTTGGTCACCAAACCAAAAAATCCATTATTTGCCCAGCTCTTCTGGTAATAATCTCCATTGGTGATCAATGATGTGGCAGCCAAGGAGAGCTGTGGAAAAGAGATCTTTATTGAGTTGGATGAGGCTGGCCAGAGCGAGTGGCCTGTGTCACATGGTGGGACTCTTCTGGCTGCCATACTAACTGAGGTCCCTCCTGGAACCGGACCATTTTTCTTCAGTTTCGTTTGCCACATCACACCATCGCTTCTTATAAATCAGGAGCCAGTGGCAGGAGCTTAAAGTATAAATGGTAATTTAAGGCAACCCCCCCTCCCCATTAGTTCACTACAGCTGTGTCTCCATCAGGCTTTCGGCTGCACGTCTCTTAACATTGCAAAAATCGGTTTAGCTCTAGGAGTGGTAGACATCAGCAGCTTAGACAGGGGTCACCTGGAATTTTGAGTACATCATTGTCTAATTCTGCATAGACCAGGTCTAGGCAAAATGGTGGTAAAAAAGCCATTAGATCCACATTAGTGCTCCCATCATTTCTACTGTCAGTGGAACTGAAGCAGCGAAAGCAATGAAACAATGCTAATGTAGACACAACTGAGGTGTAACTGGAGAAGGAACCCTGGACACCTCTCCCGTTGGGGTTCAGACTGAACTGAAGAGCCCCGGTTGCTGTGAAAGGGAGCCCTCACCCGCAGTTCTCTCATGGTAGGCGAGATGGGAGTGTGAACCCCCTACCCCCGCCCAACATGTGCAAGGACCAGCCCGCCCATGAATAGCTTTGGCACCTGTGCATTCCAGCCCTTGTAGCTGGGTGAACAGAGCAGGGACCTGAATGAGCAGCATAAAGGCGCACTGCAGCCCCGTCGCGGCTCTGTCCTGACCCATCCTCCCCAGCTGCGGCAGCATCCGCTTCAAACCCAGACAACAATTCCTAGCAAGTCTTCTGCGCAGTTTTCTTTCTTTCTCGCTCCCTCTCCCTCTTTTTTTTTTTTTAATTCCCTTTTTCGAACATATCATTACGGGAGAAACAAAAAAGATGGGACAATAATGCCATTGATGCGCTCCTCTCCTTCCCCCGCCCCCCTCCCCCTCTGGTGCGTGCCAGCACTCTTTCCACCCGCCCAGGGCTGGAACCGGTGCCAAACAACCTCTGCTAATAAACAAGAGGAACCAGATAAACCAGGAACACAATAGAGGGATTTGTTGCACTTAGAGATGGTGGGAACAATGTCAACGTCGCGCGCAGCTGCATATAACCCCCCACACACTCACAACTCAGCCAGTGTGATTTATGAAAGGTCAAAGTTCATCATGTCTTAAAGGCCTCCTTCCTTGCATCACTTATTAACCCTTCCTTGAATGGACCCTTATTGTGGTGGGGGCGGGGGTGGGGGGTGGTGGATTTATATACAGTATTTCCTTTGAGTCGGGGCAATGCACGCACTATCCCATGCGCTTCCTGCTTCACTTGTCCACTGGCTGAAATACAGTGTTAACCAATGACAGGAGGTAGTTTTAAGTGCAATTGGTGTCAGTGTTGGGGGAGCACCATTTGCAAGGGCAATGAGCTTTCCCCAACACTTCCCTGCAAATGCGCTTTCAAGGGAACCTCAATGGAACCCCTCAAAGGGTGAGACTGAAGTTCAGGCTTCATCCCTTCTGCCCCCGGTCAATCCTTTTCCTTTCTAATGAAGTGGCCAGTAAGGAGATGAATGAATACCCATCCTGATGTTTTTCTGCCACATGGGCATCTGCTAGGAACTGGCTATAAGTACTCAGATGCTAAAGAAGGAGTAGGGTGGCCATCATAGAGGACATTCTGGTTTTCTGCTACTCTGTCCTCTATTGATACGAAACCGGACAGCTTCAAGAGAAAAATAGAGGACATAAAGGCGTCAGGTTTCCTATCAATAGAGGACAGAGGACAACCAGACTGTCCTTTGTGATGGCCACCCTAAGTAGGATGTGTGCATTATATACTGTGATGCTAGCCGTAGCCACAGAATGTGAATTTGAGACAGGAATTACTGGGTGACATTCTGTGTGCGTTGTTGTGCAGGGTGTCAGACTGGATAATTAGATACTTGGTCCTTCCCAGCCTTGAAATCTAGGTATCAAGAATATCTAGATAGGTAGATAGTTCAGATAATCAACCTTCACACAGGTCACAAGAAATCAGAGGGCAGCTTTCATTCCCCTTCAACTTGAGGATAGAGTGGGGCCATCAAATTCAAGGCGAAAGATCTTATCTCCTGCTCAGTTACAGTTGGCACTGCAGGCCAAGTTGTCATATCACAACACAACATTACAATGCAACTTTGATATATTATAACTTGATATAATAATTTGCAGCCCCACCCCCCGCTGCCACCCTTTTTGGGGGCAAATTAACAATCTTCCAAGGGGATCCTGCAGGATCTGGGCCTGTTGCTGCAGGCCTGTTTAGGGCCTGTTTGGAACCAGTGACCCATAGATGAATTGGTTCTCAGGACTCATTGTGTTCTCAGTTTCTTTAGCTATCCAGTGTCCCTCGCTATTTCTAATTAATGTAACTGAGAGTTGAATTCTCTTCATTTGTGAGAGTTCTGTGGAAGGAGCAAAACCAACCCCTTCCAGTGGCTGTTTGAGCGTGGGAGACCCCATGAATTTGTGGTTTACTGGAATCCAAGTCAAGAGTGGAGACAAAGGGGATTCTACTAATTTAAGACTGAGTAGCACCTCTTCTCCTTCCAGGATGGTGCAGAAGAGCCTGTGTTGTGTATGATATGGAGGCATCCCTCTCCTGCTGCGGAACAGATGAAAAACTGTGATCTTAAGTTTTGTGGGCAGGTCCTTTGTACATGAGGAAGAGAAGAAGCTTTGGGGAAAGACTGGTGACAGCCCTCTTTCCGTGTAGGGCAGAGGGGACTTTGGAGTCTGGGGTTTAAAGGGAGGAATGTTTCTCTGACTAAATGCCAGTTGTAGGTCTGGTTACCAGCAAAACTGTTTCTGCCCTTGCTTTGGCGTCTCAGCCTCAGGCCTTGCTCTCTTTCTCTCCCTCTCTCCCTCACATTCCTCCAGGAGCTGATCAGGGCTTGAATGACACCCCAGATGACTCTTTGCTATTAATTCTTGCTAACAGAATGGGCTCCTTGTTCTCCCAATCCTACTCTCTGGAGGAATTACAGGGGCCAAGGCAGCAGACTGAAGAGTTCCCAACTTAACCCTTCCTCTGACTTCCCAGGAGTCTCCCTACAGCCAGAGGGCCCACGAAGAAGTTGGCGGTTGGGGAGGAGAGACCACCCCAGCACCTCCTTATCTCTGCTAAACAAACCCACAGCGCTCACCAAAAGTTACTGCAACAAGGAGCTCACTAAGGAGGCCGCCACTCTCTATTAAACCTAGTACCAACCCACCCCCACTTTTTTTTTACCCTTCCAGGAATGCCCTGTGTAACACAGAATAATCCCAGCACCCCCTAAGTGGCTGATTCTGTCTAGTCCATCACGCTGGTCATGTAAAACCTAACCTCAAATGGGACACAGCAAAATCATGTTTTCTCCTGACACTGCCTGACTCCACCACTTTGACGCTTCATTTTGACTCCTGTCTCAAATCCACATGTCTCCGTCAGGGCATGAGGGGGTTAACAGCAAGAGACTGAGAGGCGGAGTACCACCTGCTGTAGCAGGTAGTAGCCAGACATACCCAACTGATTCTTCCTTTGATCTTCCCAGACCCAAGTAATGCAGGAAAATTATCCTATCGTAACCCCCTCCCCTGCCCACAAAATTTTAGAATAACTAAGATGATGGACAAAGAGACATTTGGGGTCTTTCTTGATGCCCAAACTGATTTTCTTCTTGCTTTCCCTCATAGTGGGGTTCCCCACTTCCTTCATCTCTGAAGCATCATGCATAGTGGCCCCCCCACACACACACTTTGTATTAAAAATGTTGCAAGGGAATTTTCTCCGTTAGTCCCTTAGACAGTGGTTATCATACAGCAGCAGAGGCGCTGCTGCTTGAGTGAACTGTCCCATGGTTGTCCCTCAAGCCTGCCCTGCAGACACATTCATCTTTGTGGTCTTTTGGGTAGAAGCGCTAACAAAGAGACTGACTAACACCATTGATGATGATGCTCTTGTGGTGGAGACGCTGATCCCAGTAGGAACTGCGCTGGCAATCCCTTTCCTCCCCTACCACTCTGCACCACTTAGTGAGCTATCTGCTGTAGGGCAAACGTTTGGTTTCCAT
Source organism: Gavialis gangeticus (assembly GCF_001723915.1). Lineage (NCBI taxonomy): Eukaryota > Metazoa > Chordata > Crocodylia > Gavialidae > Gavialis > Gavialis gangeticus. Next base: position 63,233,516 of record NW_017729022.1, read on the forward strand.
TAACCTTGGGCTGGCTGGAAATCAGGTGAAAGATCAGGAAGGAAAGTGCCTGACCTGAGAGGCAGTGAAAACCATTAATTGTGGTTTTCACCTGCCCCTGTCCTCCCAAACCCTCTGGTCCCTCTGGAAGGGAGTGATCAGGATGGGGAATCCAATCTGATTCTCCCACTCTCAGGTACTGGAGTACTAAATCTTTTGGCCTTGCCTTGAAGGAGACTAACTAATCCACCATGGCCTAACCAACCTCCATGTTTAAAATGCCTTTTGTTTGTACCTGGTCCCCCATGACAGTTGCTGCCATCCCTGCAAGGGAACACTAAAGGCAGCTGTAATTCAGCCACATGGACCTGCTCCTTGTTGCAGCTGTCAGAGCAGCAACCAGTAGCTGCTACAGTGTGGTTACAGCCACATCAGGGGCGTTATTTTTTTCTGAATGAGCCTACCACTCTTCTCTGCTTGAACCCACTCAAGCTCCCAGCCCTTGGCAAGGCCTGAGGGAGAAGCAGAGATTACTGACCATGCCCTGGGTTTTGAGAGGCTCTTGAACTGGTGCCAGTGGCTCCTTTCTGTTAATGATACAGAAGGAAACAGAGCAGATCTGGCTGTTGCATGGCTACCTCCCATCTGCCCAGGTCCCAACAGCAGATAGGAAGATTCCTGGGCCTATTAGGAACTGTGGTTCATCAGACTCTCGGCTGGCTGCCACCCTGGAGCTAGGCACCACAACAAAAGAATTGCCTCATGACACAGCACTACTGGCACCATCAGGGAGCCTAGCATAAGCATAGGGATGCTTTACATTCTCCCAAGATTGGGAAAGACCCATGAAAACCAGAGCCATCATGAGTTCTTCTTGACCTTTAGTCAAGGAGGAATTCAGGGGAAAAAGCGGAGGTGAGGCTGCACTAAAAGGTCATTTTTAGATTTGTGGCGATAAGCTATATGATCCATCTGTGGATGGATGTGGCCTGATTATGATCTCACTTATGTGGTGTTAAGCAGGAGTAATTTCCATGAAGTCAGCGCAGACAGGCTTGTATCAGCTTGGAGTGAGAGCAGGATCAGGCCCATAAATTTTACAGGCTCCTTTTCCAAAGCAGACTCCAGGTCCCTTTTCTCCCTCCCTCCTTGGGAGTGTCAGACTTAGACCAGCTTTCAACAAGGAATATTTTAGTGAGACCCTGTTAATCTGTCTGGTTCCTTTCTGGCATTCCTCTTTGACTGCCTTGATGATTACCCAGCTATTGATGTGTCACTGAAACCTTTTGGGTCTCTCTCTATACATGCCTCTCCTCAGACTTCTTTCCTGCCAGTGAGATCACAGGGTAGGGTAGTTGACTTCACAGCCCTTTCCATGACAGTAAGGTGTGATGTCATAGCGCTGCCCAGTGATACCCACACACCTGAGGAGCGACTCAGTTCTCACTGGGGGCACTGGACCCCCGATATCTTGCTTGGGGACGTCCAGGATGCTTCTGATGTCCTATTTGCATAGGTTCTGCCCTCCAACCCGCTCGCTGTCTCTCTCTCCTTATTGGGGCCCAAGACAGAAGGAATTTTAGCCCTCCTTCAGCCCATAATCAGTGGACTCACATCCCCTTTGTCCTAAATGCTGCCTCCCTCTTCCTCAGGCTTCCTGGGAGGAGTGGAGTCCAGTGCATCCCCTTTTTCACGGCAGAAGGCAGATCCTATGTACACAGTGGCATCTGGGGAGGTGTGTGCGCACTGCTGAAGCGTGGACCAGCAAAATGGGAAACAGATGGGAGGGCACCCCCTGTCCCTTAAGAGGCAAGGAAGGGGATAGCCATCCTCTGTACCACCCTCACTTACCCAGATTCCCCTCCACCAGATTATCAACATAAGGAAAGGACAAACCTTCAGCCGTCTCTGCTATCCCCCTGATATGGCGTTGGGAAGATCTTTTAGTTCCAGCGAGGCTTCCTGATATCACTGGAGAGAGAGAGGCAGCCGGCCAAAATCCATGCCAATCCACCGCCCCTGCCAAAGGGACGTGGGGGCGTGAAAAGTGGGGGAAGGGGAGCAAAAATATTGAGAGAGGGCCCCAAGAAAATACCTACTCCCCAAATTAAAAGACAGCCCAACCCACATTCTCCAGCTCTTTCTCCTGCTTCCCCACCTCGGAAGGAAATGGGTTTCATATGGATGAAGTGGGTGTCTGGCTGTCCCATCCAAGAGGGAATGCATCCACGGTTGCAGGATGGGGTCTAGCCATTTCGAAGAGGAGCTGACTCCCAGCTACAGCCCTGCCCTGCCCTGCCCTGCCCTGCCCTGTAGTCCGGCCGCTGCTGCCTCTGCTCTCACTGGCCCTGTCTCCTCTCTCCTCGTTGGGTCTGAGGCGAGCTGGACGCTTTTAAAAAGCTTTTTATGTGTGTGTGTGTTAATCACATGATTGTCGTTCACCTGTATCTTGAACAAAGACAGCGCACTGTTAAAGGCCCAAACAAGAAAGAAGGCAGGGGGGGTGGGGGGTGTAGAGGGAAACTGAAGGGGTTGTTGAGAGAGAGAGAAAACCCTTATCAAACTTCCAATTCATGGGTCTCCCTTTCCCTCAGCACACTGGAGTTATTGTTTCGCTGTTGTGTGTGTGTGTTTTTGAATGTCTGTCCCCCCCGCTCTGACGCTGTTTTACTGTATGGAAAGATTTCATTGTGAACCCCTCCCATTTTCCCAGGCGGGCCTGGGACAATACCAGTCCTGTGCCCTTGAGACGGGACATGGCACAAAAGCTGTCACTGTCTTATTTACCCAGATACTTGCTGGGGTGCAGCAGCTCAGGTATTTGTGGTGCATACCCAGTTATCTATGACAGATCTCCCTGGAGCTTGAGAGAGAGGCTGGGTAGCAATGAAATGGGCTCCGGCACACCAAACGTTTTCTGCAAGGCCTCGGGGACCCCTGGACTTCAGGATCTTGTCTGCACTTCTCTCTGCAAATCACCTCTTCCTCCCCTTCAGACAGATGCTTTTTCCTTCATGTTCCACTTCACAGTGGATCCTTCATCTTCCCTGCCCCGTAACACACCATAAGGGCTCTTTGGGCCAAACCCATCCCTAGTGACTTCAGAGATGAACTTGACCCTGAGTATCTCAATAGTGTCGCCACCACGTCTGGACCCTGCCTTAATATTGCTCCTTATGGTGATTCACCCTGCTTGCTCATGGTTCAAATCTTTCCCTCTGTTTTGCTCCTTAATGCTTGGCTAAAAGCAGGATCTGTGTTGATGACCAATTTTACTCTCTTGCAGGGGGGCTGGAAGTCATAGGAGCCTAGAGTGCTATGTGGGTCTCTTATAGGACTTCCTAGGGCACAGAGGATTTGGTAAGATGGCAAGATGGGAGCAGGGGAGCATGTCACAGTGATACTGCACATGCACATGTATTGTCGGAAGCCCCATCAACAGGCCAGCTCTATATTATTTAGTGTTTTATCTGCAATAATAGCAACCACAGTACACTCTCACCAGAGAACGGGCAGCCAGCACAGACCACAGAGCGAGGGTGTCATTTATTGTCACAGGCATAAGTCCTGGAATAGCCAAGCTACCACAGCTGCAACTTACAGGTGGTTATGCAGAGCTCCCAAATAAAATACATCTATATAGTCACAATGGGATGTGTGTGTGGTGACCTGGAACTGGGTCTGCAGAGGGGACCCCAGGCTTAGAGAAAGAATTGTAAAGGAATCACTGAATGTGTGAGCCAGGGGCTTGATATTCAGAAGCTCCCTCGGTCTTAAGAGCTCACTGGTTGGAAGGTATTTATCTCAAGCACTTTTATGACCCCTGCTACTATGGTACAAGGGCACCTCACTGTCTTTGGTGTCACTCCCTTCCCAGCACCTATATGAGGCAGAGAAGCGCTACTATCTCTCCTTCTGGCAGTGGGGAAATGAGGCACAGAGAAGAGGACTTGCCCACGGTCATGCTAGAAGTGCGTGAAAGAGCAAGGTCTCCTAAGTCCCATGCCAGTGAGCCAACTATGCTAGTGTGGAGGAGACTGAGGATCAGAGCTGTACAGATATAATGGCATAAATACTATTCAGCTGTGAAAAGAGGTGGAATCTGCTTTAGGCAGATTGCTGTATGAATACCTGCCAACCTGAAAGGATCCAACTGGCCCTCACCCTTATAAAGATCCTTGCTGAAATATATTCAGATGGGTGGCTAATAAAGGACCTGGGAGGTTTCTCAGTCTTAGAGAAGTGCTCAGAGAGGTAACATCTTTATTCGGTAGATAGAAAGTTGTTGCCAGTAGTGACTCTAGAGTAGAGAAATGGTTGCTGTTCTTCTCTCACTCAGTGTCCCACCATCTCAGTGATGTAGAAGGCACCATATAATGTAGAGAGAAATCCCCGTTGGCTACCCACAGCCATATTGCCAGGAAATGTTATTGGATAGAAAATGAGGCTGAAAAGGGTTAGAAAATGCTTAAAAAACACTTTAAACACCTGTGCTCCTACCCCAGTTTCTGAGGAACACTTGGAGAACTGAAACTGGACACCGAAAAGGGGAAAGGATCAAAAGAGATGATGAAGAGAAAGAGAAAAATTAGGGTGGGAATGGAGTAAGAAGGAAAGAAGAAAAACACCCTCTTTCCCAGTTAATTGTGAAAAGCCATTGGCATGGCATTTTGGTAAAAGCTGCTCAGAGCTCTTCTCAGAAAGGCCAACATGTGTGGATTTGCTCAGGCTACCTTGACTTTGCTCCATGACAGGGGCACATCGATTCCACCACAAGGTAAAGGCAGGGACTGCTGTTTTCCTCTGTGCTTGTACAGGGGCTCCTGGGCCATAACAAATGCTCTTATAGGCTACCAAACTTCAAGTACTAACACTGGAACTACAAGGTGGTCCCAAACTCTGTGCCTCATACTAATAGTGTCATTGTGGTTTGGCTTCTTTCTCCCACCACTGGGAAGTGTCATTTTGTGTTCTCTGTCCCACATTGTTGGGCACGTGCAGAAGAGATGTGATCTCCAGCTCTGCCTTTCCATCAGATTTAAGCACCACTTTTTTTCTTCTTAGGGCCAACATAGAGGACCCTGGACATTTTGGTTAATGTGCCAAAAAGGGTGTAGGACACCCTGAAGTCCTGTGTCTTGTCAGGCACTTTGCTCAAGCAAGTCCCTTTGTTGTTGACTCTCGACCTAGCTTATAGCAGAGGTTTCAGTCAACTGATGCCTTGCCACTGGGCTATTGGGACTCTGTAATCCCATTCCTGGAAAAAACATCCTCCTCCTGTTCTCTCTTTCTCATGAGGCCAGCAAGAACCTGCACCTGGAGGGAGGGAAAATGAACGCCCCCTTCTTATTGTATCCTGCTTTGCCCTTCCCCCCATCCCAGGTTGGATATTAGCCTCAGAGGGGGAACAATTGGGCCAGTGTTTCTTAGTCGTGGCTATCTCCCAGTGGGACCAGGAGACGACCCCTTCCCCCTCCCTCAGGCGGTTCCTCTCCTCCATGAAGATTTCTGCATCCCTCACAGAGGCTCCTGTCAGACTCGTGATAAACCTTGCTAGCCAGGGAAGATGTGCTGAGTTCAGCAGTCTGGATGATACGGTGATGCTGCATCTTGTACGCAGTGATGATCATTTGGGCTCTTGGGAAGAAGCGACCTGCCCCCCATGTATTTTTCCTGTAGAGAGTTTTAGTAGACCGTGGAAACTGCAAGGGACAGAGGTTCAGCATGCCAAAAAAATTCCTGCCACGCCAGTGGGAATTCTCCCCACGAACCAGAGGGAGCTCGTCTGTGTGATGGCCCAGGATTCACCAAACCAGCCCTGCAGCGTTGCTTATATGTAGGAACCAGGGCCTCGAAATTTCTCCACTGAGATCTCCATGAGGAATTTGTGTGCATGTGTGTGAGACTTATATTCCTTAACCTTCAAAGGGAAGAGGAGACAATATTGGGGAAGATGCTTTGATTGTTTGCTTGGGAGAAGGGAACACTAGACCCGTGTCTTGGGTCTTTGTCTCAGAGAGACATGGACGCTGCTTGAGGATGTAGGAAAGGTCAAAGTCGGCCCTTTGGACAGGGGTTTATTTGGTGCCCTTTCCACCTTTTCACACACTTGGTATATCATGTATGGACAGGTATTTGTTGCCACTGCCACCACTGTAACCTACACTTGCCATCAGGATCAGGAAGCCCACATCCCTGTTCTCACTTACACCGGTCTCATTAAGCTTCCGATAAGCTTCTAGTTGAGCTTAAAGCAGGTCCCCTTAGTGCTGTCTTGTAGCTTCAGCCCCCATTCCTTACTGTAGCATTTATCTCCCTTGGGCCCTCACCACACAGAGAGGCAGGAGGCAAAAAAGTGATCCATAACTGTGTAGGGAAAACAGGCAGGCAGGCACCACTTTCAAAGGTGTCAACCCTAGGTTTGCTCTGGAAATTGTAACTCAATGGGGTTGTTTCCTTGGCTCTTAGTGTGACCCTATCCATTATTTGCTCTCTCCTTCCATCATTGCATGTTCTAATGAATCAAGTCCTGCTCCACTGGCTCAGCTTGGGCCTCCCTTGATGAAACGATTTCCCTGGGTCTCTCCTCTCCGTATTTCTGGCCTGACACGGAAGCATTTCCAAGTTGGCTCTTCGCTTATGAACTTGGTGCCTAGAGTTGTATGTTGGTCCTAATTAGTAACATCTAGAGCCCATGGGAAGATCAGTCCCTGGTCCTGCCAACTTTTCAGTGGGGAACCTTGAATGGATATGCTGTTCTTCAGCAGCAAGGGTGAGAGAGGAAGTGATGTTAAGACCCCAGCTAGTGAAGAATTCTGGGAAGGAAAATAATCACAATAGAAAATAAAGGGCGTAATGCATAACACCCTAATCCACCGAGCTCTAGAGTTACTTTTACATCCCAGCATGTTTGAGTGTGTGTGAAAGGGAAAGAGAGAGAGAAAGAAAGTGTGTGTTCCCTGGAAACCCTGAGAATCCCCCTCTTTCCTAATGGGCCCATGTCACCCCCCATGCTTCCACCCGCAAATCTTTAGAATTAATTCAGCCCTTCTTGGTAAGGGGCCAGAGCCTGGGTGTTTGAATGACATGAAACACTCCTGCTTCCCCAGAAGTATGGCTGTGTTGTGACACTCATCTCTGGGGGACACGATAACCCACGAAAGGAAGCAAACTGCTGCCTACTGTAGGGCCATAAAATATTGATCCTTCAACCCTGCATTATTTCTAGGACTCACCATCCCCAGGAAGTGCCAGCCTTCTGACTGTGAGCAGCAAACAACGGTGACAAGAACTAGAAGCCATGGAGTCCCAACCAATTTCTCGTGCAGCAGATTTGGCCCTTGGAACAAAACCTGCCGAACGAGGCAGAAAGACTGGCCAGGGACACAAATCCTGTCTTCCTTCATGACAGTGGAGAGTGCACCCTACCTGTGCCCAGTGACCGGAGGAATGCTTTATTTTAATTCCCCAATAGGAGTACTAGTAGTAGTACTAGTAATACATTTCTTGCAGTTTTCTTGGAGAAGCCTGATTTTGGGCATGTGAACTGTGTGTGCTTGAGTTAGGATTGGGGGGCTCTGTCAATGTCCCCTCCCTGCCTGCATCAAATGAATGTATTCTGGCTATAAAGACTGCTTAGCTCCACCTTCTGCCCTTCCCTCCCCCAGTGCTAAGCAGCAAGCCAGTTAGAGAGACATCCAGCCAGGGTATTAGTAAAAACCAAGCCTCCCTCTAGGAATGGCACTCGTCTAAGAGTCTCCTCTGCGCAGAGCTCCTGTAAGCCGCCAGGGCTTGGAGAGGAGAACAGAGGGGCTATTGGGATACAAATTACAGCCCTCTCAGGATTTGCCAGACAGACCGGCCAACGTAAGTTTTCCTACCTGAACACAATCTCACACACACACACTCTCTCTCTCTCTTTTTTCCCCCTCTACTTTCTGTGGCTTGCTGAGTTTCTTCAGGAAAGGTCCTCGTCTCCCTCTAAAAGTGCTTCATTGGAGGGATAACAACCCCTGATCTGCACTGACTCCTTTCTCAACTAACCCTGGGGGGAGGAGAGAGACATTTTTTCTATCCAGTTTTGGAAGGGGCTTTTTTTTTTTTTCATTTAGCATTTCTTTCTTGAGGTGGGAAAAACTGTTGTGTGATGGCAGAGACTTTCAGGGGGGACTGTGGGGAAAGAGAGAGAAAAAGAGAAAGTGCATGTCTGAAAGGAACAAGTCACAGCCTAGGATTTTTTTCAGAATCTTGAAATATGTTTAGGTATATGAATAATGCATGTGTGGGGGTGACTGTATACTTTTAATTACGAACAAATGAGAGAAGGGGCAGGGGAAATGGGGCTTCTCCCCACGGACACCTTCTTCAAGCCTGCATCAGATTCCCTATGTAACGACTCCAGGGTGTGCTTAGGGTTTGCTTCTTCAGAGACTTTTGCTAAACTTTCCCTGGAATGGGTGACATTTTTGTTCCTGTTTATTAGCACCCAAACCACACATTTTTCCTCCTCTTTGCTTTTCCTGAGAATTTCAAGGCAAGTCTTAAATAAAAAGTGTCACTCCCAGGAACAATTTTTTTCCCATTTCTCCCACCCTCTCCCCCCTTGTCCCCAACTCCCATTGGACTTATCATCACAGAAGGGGGTTCACTACTCCTTGAGCTCTCCTTTTGCCTTCCAAAATCTCCTCAATCGCACTCTCATCAGTGCACTTGGCAGAACTTGCCCCCCATCCTCAACATACTCTTTTAAGTTAAATTCCAGATTATAGCACACATAAGGAACTTCCAGTTAACCAGGCTTCCCTACTCCCACCCCCATGCAATCATGGGTTTTTTTGGTGCACATGGCAGCTCCTTTACTTTGCTTTATCAAGTGTCTCCCATCTCATGGTCAGTTATTGGGATAGGTTTGAGTCCTTTTAGTTTCAGTCTTTTCTTTTCCATTTTTTCCCCAGAGGGAAGACAGGATATTGAGGAGAAAGGGAGAGCAAGAGCAAGAGAAATAATGACAGATGACCAAGACCTTTCAGAAGTGGAAATGAGCCCAGTGGGCTCTGAAGACCATCACTGCCTCTCGCCAGGACCTTCCATGGCATCAGATGCCACCTCTCATCTCACCAGCCCGGGGAGTGGAGAGATGGGGAAGGTCAAGAAGGAGCAGCAAGACTCAGAGGTGGACGACGATAAGTTTCCCGTGTGCATTCGGGAGGCGGTGAGCCAGGTGCTGAGTGGCTATGACTGGACCCTGGTGCCCATGCCTGTACGGGTTAACGGGAGCAACAAGAGCAAACCGCATGTCAAGCGTCCCATGAATGCCTTCATGGTGTGGGCACAGGCTGCTCGGAGGAAATTGGCTGACCAGTACCCTCACCTCCACAATGCAGAGCTCAGTAAGACCCTCGGGAAGCTCTGGAGGTAAGAGAAAATCGGGTGAGGGCCAGTGGCAATGTGGAGTGGACTGGATGCCAAGCTGCAGGCTGGAAGCAGAATGAGATTAAGAAGGCATCATTAAAAGGGAATTGCTTCCTCAAGGGGGAACATCATGGGAAACTGGGGAAAGCAAAAGTGATCAGGGAAGTGAGGAACTGACAGTGGTCCTTAGGCTCAAATATAGCAGGGGCTTCCTCTGCAAAACTCTTCCAATGCCCCTCATTCCCAACCTGCAGTGGCCTTTGCTACTGGCAAACAGATAACCAGCAAGGTAAAATAGGCCCCGCTCCTCAAGCCCCATCCCCATCAAATTAATTTCACTTGTGATATCCTTAGGTATATTTGGACCCTGGTCTCAGAGACGGCATGCATCCACACTGCTCGAGTATAGCTGGAATCCTGGTTACAGCAAAGGAGAGGGTGCAGAATAGTCGGGCAGTGAGAACCCAGTCACTCCCCTGAAGCACTTTCTTCTCTGGCCAGCCACAGGCCCGGCTAGTTGGGGACTCTGGGCTGCTCTCAAGATAGTGTCAATGTACAAAATGGGAAGCATAGATTCAGTATACACAAGGGGGACCACGCATGCATCCTGGAATGGGACAAGAATCCACTATCCCCAGAGTAAGGTGATGGAAGCTAGAGGACAGAGAGAGGAGTGAGTCCATGCTAACATATTGTTCAAAAAGGAGGTTACATGGTGTCCCCTTCCTGTGCCCCCAGTACGTCCACCATACCACACTGTACACAGCTTCTTCTGGCTGCAGCGTTTCATGGTGGATCAGATTGCTGGGGCTTTGTTTTCAAGCCTGCGGCATTCAGGAAATACCAGCAACCCAGTGACTACCTTGGTAGTGAGCTGACATAACATGGCACTGGCTTTCCCCACCCGCCTTACATACACATGCCCACTTCCTTTATCCCAACATGTTCACACATACTACCCCTGAGACCCACAGTAACATCCATTCCCATTTCAAGTTAACACATCATTTTTGGGGGTCCTTTCCCCATCTACCCGTCCCTAAGTGAGGCCAGCCCCATTGAGACCAATAGGCTGGGCTGAGAGACTGGGGTGGGGGAATGTGTAATACCCATGTGACATGAAGCCAGAAATTCTGCTTCTTTTCTGCATGATGTTTTCCATTAATAACTCCAGAAAGTGATTATAAATGCTTCCCTCCCCCATCCTGCTTTTCTGAGATGCACCCCTTCCCAGCACCATCACTTCCCTGCCTTGTGCCAACCAACATGAATTGACACTGTCCACCCCGTGTGAATAGCCTTGGATTTCCAGAAACTGAAACAGGTCCCCTTTCATACCCTTCCCTCCCCTAAGTGAGATCCTCACCTGCTGGGTGGGGTGGGAGACGGCGAACAAGAATTGCAGTGGAGACTGGAGACTTTTAAGAAAGAGGCAAGCCCCACCCTCCTCATCAACTGGTGCCCAGTTCTCCCACTGACTTCAAACAAATTATTCTGTGGGGGAAAATCTAGCCCTTAGGCATTAGTTTTCCTCTTAATCACATCAAGCAGTTTACTCAGACCTCTTTGCCTTTAATGCAACTTGAGCAAAATGATTTCCTTGGAGAATTAAAGCAAAGAAGCATGGTAGGCCTCAAACATGATATTCATGTCTGGGTGTTCCTACCCGCTTCTCTCACTTCACCCTCCGTTTGCCTTTCCCTTTTTTTATGATTAGTCCAACCTCATGCTCAACCATTGGATATTATACCAGACACTGTTGCTATTTCATTTTCCTTTCACTAACCTCTGATGCCTCCTTTCTAAGAACGTAGGAGCAGATCAACCACACTGAACCTTTATCCTTCATGTTGCATATTCTTCTGCTTTGAGGAGCGGTTCCCTTCTATTGCCCCTTTGCCCCTTCTGATTAGTTTCTCTTGTCTGTACTTTATTAAGTTCCCATAAGTGCTCCATGCCATTCCTACCTAGCTCCTCCAAATCCCGCCCCCTCCCCACCTTTCACTCCCGCGCTTTGTTTTATTTTGGAAGAACAGTACTATTTTGACTTTCAGAAGTACATTTCTTTATGATTCTGGTCTAAAGACCTAGCACTGCAGTTTATGCATTAACATTAAAAGAGCCCATAGCATTCTGCTGTCCAGATCTGCCTGATGATGAGTCGTTCATTAATACCCACCCCCACAATGCTGCGGTATTCTGCTCCAAGAGATCTTACCCACTGTCCTAACATTATTGAGAAACTGAGTTTCTTAAGCCTTGACCCTGCAGGTAGAGAGCAGAGCCCACCCAGAGCCCCATGAAAGTCTACAAGGCTGTGTGTACAATCAGGGATCTGTTGTGCAAAGGAGGTGGCAGGATCAGGGGATGTAAATACTGAGCACTGCTGTATTTTTCAATAAGTGTAAACTCCCATATCTGCCCTTGGCTTTACCTTTGCTGATGAACTAGCAGGAAGCCTATTACCTTAGGAGGTGTTCTAACCTGTCTGTATGGTGCGGTAGGACAAGCTGGGAGCTCTTTGTAGGAGCAGGATTGACCTCTGGCACTGGCGTCTGTGTTAGTGTTGCGGGGAAAAGAAGGAAACTGCAACGCCATGGGAGATCACCCAAGAATTCAGTTGGCCCACTGAAAATTTACCACTGGCTCACAAAGTCTGCTTGACCTCTGCAGCATACCACACAGTTCCTGTGGCCAATGTGCAGCCAGACCACCACCTTTTGGGTACCTTCCCGTCCCACATTCCAGACTATATCTGTCTCGAGTGTTTCTAATGCATTCATTTACCATAGCATCTACATACTGATAGAAGATAAGAAATATGTCTCAAATGCCCAGAGTTCCAAAAGGGGCTAGTACCCAACTAGAGATGCCTGAAAATCAGACCCCTGCAGGATGTACCTCTAAGCTGGATACCTCAAATCACTGGTTGCATTTGAGAATCCAGGCTAAATGTTGGTTGATCTTATCTTATATCAGTGCTTTGGTGCTATGGTAACAGGTGCATTAGATATACCAAAGGCAGAAAGATAGACATCTACCCTCGGTGAGTTGGAAAATACAGAGATCGTTCAAAGGTAATGTTAACCTAAGCGCATTTTTACCTCTCTCTAGTGAGTCTGGAAGAGGACGCTGCCTCTGAGTTAAAAGAGATCTTTCTGAAAAGAGTCCACTAGGTTGAGAAAGAAGCCCCAAGTCCCACCCAACACTGTTCTTTCTATAAAATGGAGTCTAACCCCTCTTGTTGCAGTAGGCAACAAACCGCCGAGCCCAGGGCAGCTCTCACAGTCGCTCATGCTGCCACTGTGCCGCTGGGTACTGACCCAGCGCTGCGTAATGCACTTGGGATCTGCAGGGTATGAAAGGTGCCATTCTGTAGGAGACAGAGGGAAGCCAACAGGGAGATGGAGGCAAGTCATGGAGGCAGCTGACTCTGTCAAATTGCATCAGTGCTGTGTAGACAAATGTTCCTATAGGGGAGAAGTTGAAGACAAAACTCTCTGACCACGTTGCCCCCCCAACCCATTCAGTTTAGGAGAGGATTAGAATGAGGAGACCCACCCTTTGGGGAGCAACAAAGAGAAACAGCTTGGTCTGTGTAAGATGCTAGACTCTTGCTGCAGCTGGTAGAGCAATGGAGACCACGATGGTCATGACAGTAGGGTGCCACCTGCTGGACCAGATTCCAGCCAGCCTCCTGAATGCCCGTGGGGCGAGATGGGGAGGGAACCTGTGATCCATAGCATGCTGCAATGGATGCTGTGCCTAATCAGCAGTGAGGTGCACTGGCTGAGCTGGACAGGAGCAGGGGGTGATAGAGGGCAGGAGTGAGGTGCTTTGGCAGAGCTATCTCCAAGTCCCAGGAAATGAGGGAGGGATACCATGGTGGTGGAAAG